>NC_055663.1:1710000-2025000 GCF_017976325.1 Chelmon rostratus | reverse complement strand
GGTTTTAGCTGGCCCTTAGCTATGACGTAGCCCAGGAAGCTGACAGAGTCGGCGTGGAACTCGCACTTCTCTGCCTTCACAAAGAGCTTGTTCTCGAGAAGTCGCTGGAGCACCAGCCTGACGTGCTGCTTGTGTTCAGCTAGGTCACGAGAGAAAATCAAAATATCATCTAAATAAACAAACACAAAACGGTTTAACATATATCTCAGCACATCGTTAATTAAAGCCTGAAACACTGCGGGGGCATTAGTGAGACCAAAGGGCATTACCAGGTATTCGAAGTGACCAAGGTGTGTGTTGAAAGCGGTTTTCCACTCGTCACCCTCCTTTATCCAGACTAGGTGGTAAGCGTTGCGCAGGTCCAACTTGGAGAAGACGGTGGCGGAACAGAGTGGCTCGAAGGAGGGGTCGATGAGTGGGAGGGAGTACTTATTTTTAATGGTAATGTCGTTGAGACCTCGAAAGTCAATGCAGGGGCGAAGGGTGGAATCTTTCTTTTTGACAAAGAAAAAGCCCGCCCCTACAGGCGAGGAGGAAGGGCGGATGAGACCAGAAGCGAGGGAATCCTGAATGTACGATTCCATCGCCTCCTTCTCAGGGCGTGACAAATTATAAAGGCGGCTGGAGGGGAGAGGGGCGCCGGGAAGGAGGTCGATGGAGCAGTCATAAGGACGGTGAGGAGGCAGGGTGAGAGCCAACTCTTTGCTGAACACTGGGGCGAGATCGTGATACTCGGGAGGCACAGAGGCAAGCGCCGGAGGAGTGGGGGCTGGAACATGAGCGCGAGAGGTAAAGGGGTTGGCAGACCGGAGACAATGGGCATGGCAGTGGGGGCTCCAGGTGGTAATGCGGGAGGTCTTCCAGTCGATCTGGGGATTATGTTTGAGCAGCCAGGGAAGACCCAATACCAGGGGAACATGAGGAGAAGGGATGACCACGAGCTGAATGTCCTCTCTGTGGTTGCCAGAAATAATAAGTGTGACAGGGGTTGTGCGTTGTCGCACATGGGCGATGAGCCGGCCGTCTAGGGCGGTGACATTTCTAGGGTGGGACAGTGGCTCTAAGGGCAAGTTGAGTTGAGCGGCTAGCTCCTCGTGGATGAAGCTTTCATCCGCTCCAGAGTCAATCAGGGCTTGGAGGGGGAGGGAGTCACGGCCCCAGAGTAAACAGGAGGGAACCGTTAGCCGGGAGGGAGAGCTGGACATGGGGGAAGTCTGGCTCACCAGTGCGCTCTCCGTCACGGGTGAGCCTGCCCTTTTTGGGGTCTGCGGACAGTTCGCTAGATAGTGACCTCCCTGACCACAGTATATGCAGAGTCGTTGGGCAAAGCGCCGCTGCCGCTCACTAGGATGTAACCGAGTGCGCCCCAGCTGCATCAGCTCCACGGGGGGAGAAATGGGGGTGGCCTGGGTAGTAACTGGAACTGGTGGACTGGGGCCGGGGCTGCAACTAGCTGGAGGGAGTGCACCGGAGGTAGGCTCGTAAATACGCGCAGGGTGACCCTGAGTCTTCTCTCTATGTCTTTCTCGTAAGCGATTGTCTATGCGAATAGCTAGGGAAATTAACGACTCTAGGGAATCAGGTTCGTCTCGAGAGGCCAACTCGTCTTTTAACTCACTGGAAAGGTTACGTAGGAATACTCCCCTTAGCTCTAGCTCCCCCCACCCGCTCTCTGCAGCTGCGATACGAAAATCAATGGAAAAATCAGCTACCGATCTGGAGCCCTGACAGAGGGAAAACAATCGTTTGGCTGCTTCCTGTCCCTGTCGGGGATGATCGAAAATTCTACCAAGTTCCCTGGAAAAACTCTCAAATGACGAGAGAATAGCTGACTGCTGTTCCCACAGGGCGGTAGCCCACTGCGCTGCCCTACCTCGTAACAAATTCACTGCGTAAGCAATTTTAGATCTATCAGAAGGGTAACTAGATGGCTGTTGGTCAAAAACTAACGAACAACGCAAAATAAACCCTCCGGCACTCCCAACCTCACCTGAAAACGGCTCGGGGGCCGGGACATGGGGTTCTCGCTGCGGGGCAGACTGAGGGGCAGGCAGGGCTGAGGCAGGCGCTGGGGGAGACGCTGGTGGAGCGGGGTTCACCGGGGAGGGGGAGCTGCGGGTGTCTGAGCGGCTGAGCTGAGCGGTGAGATCACGGACTTGGGCACTTAGGTTTTGAACAGTTTCCAACACTCCCCGGAGCATGTCCTCGTGCTGACCAAGTCGTTGTCCTTGGTGGGCTAGTGCAGCTCGAATGGGGTCCGGTTCCGCTGGGTCCATAGTGGCCAGAGTATTCTGTGACGCTGAAGTTAGAGAGGGACCCAGGAGCAGAAACGGAGAAGGTGTAACAAAGGTTTATTGCAAAACACAAAGGCAAAATGGTGCGTGAGATCCAAACAACGAAAAGAGGCTTCTGAGAGTGCTGGGCTGTGTGGGCACGGGAGGCACTGGAAGAAAACAGAGGAGAGACACAAATTACTACACACGAGCAGTTCACTGGAAAAGTAGTCTTAAATAGTTACCACGAGAGAAAACTGGAAGCCACTGGTACCACGGAAGGTAGTAGTATACTCTGGCGTCGAGGAGCGTCACCGCAGGGTCTAAGTAGCCGTCTTGATTCGGAAGTGAATCCAGGTGCGTCCAATCACTCCTCGACGCCGCAGGGGGGGAGGGGAGCCTCAGAAACAAGGTAAGGTTAGCGCACACAGTCACGAACACAGGAAGTGGAATGTAACAATAAAAGCACCGGAAGACCAACCACCACATATGTACCCAGGCCTGAGGGTAAACTGGGTCTTAATTTAATTCACTTGGTGATGTCATGTCGCTCCACTAGAAACAACATATCTAAATGTAGTGGGATGTTCATTTATAGTTTCTTAACCCCTTAACACAGATTGTTGTGAATTCGCATCATACCGCTTTAATCCACATTGCAGCCGAATCGCGCATGCATTCCTCTAATGCTGGTTTGTGCATATTCAACACACACCGAGGAACCTTTTGCAAACACTGGTTTCTCGTCGGACCGGTCAAAGTGAAAGAACCCCTGTTTCAATTGTTGTTACAATGTAATGGTTGTAAGCCAATTTTGTGGCTGTTTTGATTAAATAAATGAATTTTGAATACACAAAAAATATGTTTTTACTGCATTTAAGCATTGAAAAAAGTGGACATATACTGTTTGTTTGAACCCTATTCTAGTTGGTGAACCTTCCTAAATGTATATCTATTGTATGTGTGACAGAAAGATGAACAAACTCCTCTTAATTTAGGATCAATATGAAAGCAAAAACACAAAGAATTATTTTTTTATCAATCAATCAAAATTTATTTCTAAAGCACATTTAAAAACAACCACAGTTGACCAAAGTGCTGTACATGATAAAAAGGACATTACATAAAACAAATAAAACACAGAAGACAATAAAAATTTGTTGTTGTTCCTCAGTTTTGGGGCGGCTACAGCAAAAGCTCGCTCCCCCTTTGTTTTAAGCCTGCATTTAGGGACAGCTAAAATCAAATGCTCAGTTGATCTTAAATTCCTCCCTGGCTTATACAACAGAAGAAGGTCATTAAGGTAAGAAGGAGCAACACCGTTCAAAGCCTTAAAAACAAACAACAAGATTTTTAAATTTATCCGGAAGTGGACTGGAAGCCAGTGCAGGGAGGACAGCACCGGTGTGATGTGTTCTGTCTTTTTTGTTCTAGTCAGTAATCGAGCAGCATCGTTCTGAACTAGCTGCAGGTGCTGGATAGAGGACTGGTCTAGGCCCACATACAGGGAATTACAATAATCAAGCCTGGAGGTGATGAATGCATGAACCACTCTTTCCAGATCTTGGGGGCGAAGATATGGCTTAACTTTGGCTAGCAGCCTCAACTGATAAAAAGCACCTTTAACCACAGAGCCAATCTGTTTATCAAATTTAAAAGCACTGTCAAAAGTCACACCAAGACTCTTTAGAGAGGAGCAACAGTTAGGTGCAAGGTGCTCCAGAAAATTGGCTGAGCAGTCCTGGGCATTTGGATTTCCAAATACAATAGCCTCTGTCTTATTGTCGTAGAAAGTTTATGTTCATCCATGTTTTAATGTCTTTCAGACAAGATAGCAGAGACTGCAGAGAATCCTTACAATCAACTTTCAGAGGACAATATATTTGTACGTCATCTGCAATGGAGTCGAAAGGGACATTGTGCTTGCGAAAGATAGAAACCAGGGGCAGCATGTACAGAACAAAAAGCAGAGGGCCTACAATGGAGCCTTGGGGAACCCCACAAGAAAAAGGGGCCACGCCTGAAGAGAACTCACCCAGATGGACGGAGAAGGTTCTCTCTGTCAAGTGAGAGAGAAAAAAACTTTAGGGCAGTACCTTTAATCCCCACACAATGCTCTAAGCGCAGTAAAAGGGTCTCATGATCCACTGTGTCAAAGGCTGCTGTCAGATCTAAGGTCACCAGAATAGCAGCACACCCGGAGTCAACAGTTAAAATCAAGTCATTAAAAACCCTTAAAAGAGCAGTTTCAGTGCTGTGACGAGCTCTGAACCCAGACTGAAACTTCTCATAGACCAGGCATGTCAAACTGGTTCCATAAAGGGCCTTGTGGCTGCAGGTTTTCGTTCCAACCAAGGAGGAGCACACCTAGCTGGAATCAATTAATCATCTGATCTCAGTCTTCAGCTGATAACTAAGTGATCCCTTGAGGTTGGCCTGGTGTGAGGGGGTCAAGATTAGGTTTTTTTAGAAGGGGCTGCACAACAGCATGTTTAAAAGCTGATGGGAAACTACCTGAACTGAGACAGGCATTTACCAACACCAGAAGCACTAACCCTACCGAGTCAAACACCCCCTTTAAAAACTTGGAGGGAATGTTGTCTAAAGAGCAGCTAGTAGGCTCCAAATCATGAACAACCTCAGACAACTCAGACAAAGACACTGGTTCTAACTGGTTAAAAGCAGCTTGGCACAGTGGAGGGACACAGGGGTCAGGGTCAGTAGAGACAGGGATAGACCGAAGAGCAGTGATTTTATCAGTTAAGAAGCTGAGAAAATCATTACAGAGGGTGGAAGTAGGAACAATGCAGGCAGCATCTTGAGTTGTCACGATTGAATTTAAAACACTAAAAAGAACTTTGGATTTTCCAATGTTAGTAGAAACTAGGTTTGAAATGTAAGTGGATTTCGCAACTTTTGCAGCTCTCTGGTACTCTAGAAGACAGTGCCGTAAAATATTAAAGGAGACCTGCAGCCTATTCTTCTTCCACCTTCTCTCTGCACATCCACATGAGCGTCTGAGAGCATGAGCAGAGTCAGTTATCCATGGTTCATAATATAATTCTAAATAAATTCAGGTGTTAGGGGTTGAATCTCATTTTCTTTAAAAAAAATCAGGAGAAAATTGTTTCATGAATCCAGCATAATTCCACAAACTGGCCTTTCAGCACAGCTGAAGTTCTCATGCAGTAGAGAGGAAGCAATGAACCAGGAAGCAAGGAATACAATTATGTTTTGAGATCATTTACAAACAATTATAGCATAGCATAATTGATTCTTAGAACATTTTACTTTGGTAAATACCCTTTTTTTTAGAACAAGCTCAACATTTTAACAACTGAACAGAATAACTTATACACACTCATCCTGACCAAATGAATAATAATGATTCATTAACACAGACATATGGCCTACTTCAGTCATTTTAAGTGAGTTTTAAGTAATTTTTATTTTAGTTAACATCTGCAAATCTAATATTCTTTGACAACATGACTGCTGTTAGAGAATGTTGCCCAGATAATTAGCATCGACACGCGTGTGGGTATGATGCAAGTGCCATGAATAGATGCAGTTTTGGGATGAGATGCAGATGTGGGGGGGTGCGGCGGAGGCAGAACAAATACACACACACCAGCGAACTATAAATCTAAAGTTTGGCAACAAGAACCCTAACCCTAACCCTTACGAGAGCTGAGCCAAGTATTGTAACCTTTAAATGATCCCCTTGTTAACAGCTCCACTTGTTCACAGGCAATAACAGACGCTGGTCAGTAATAATAACGTGTTTTTAAAGCAGCATGTGAAAACCAGCAAGAGTGAACATTTTTTTATGTTATGAAAGACTCCTTTAATTAATTCACTTTTCATCTGCGTTTTGTTGCTTAGTGCTGAGTTAGTATGCCTGCTGATGAAAGAGTGTTAAACACATCTACTGTCTGGCAGTAGTTTTTCGTATTGCATATTGCATCATTCCTTTGTATCATTGTATCATGTTGTATTGCATGGTGTTGGAGCAAATCATGTTGAATCGAACTGCATAGTGATCAGGGGGTGGATCGTATCACAACGATAGTTGCACCTTAAGTATCTTTAATGTATCAGATTAAAGTGTATTGCATAGTCAATTTTTATTGGTCACTTTTGCAGCTCAGGGCTGAGTGTGGGGTTGAAGATGCCCTCTACCTTGTAGACAGGCAAGGGTTTTCACATAACTATATATTTAAGTTTAATGGTCATGATCACAAACAAATCTGTCTCTCACTGCATTCTAGTCAGTCTTGTACACATTGTGCTCTTTTTAAGATATCAGGAACTGCTTCCTTTTCATGACCCGAAGGAACAGGACCAAATAAATGAAGAGTTTATGGAGAACCAACTGATGGACATTGCCATGCCCCAAGACCCAACATCCTTTGACGTTGAGGAGTTTTGTGGAAGAATGTCCTCAAAAAAGAACAAAGTAAGAAATATTTTGCACACAAGACTTAGTCATTATTAAGATAAAAGGAAAAGAAGGGTCACTCTTCCCTGCATTCAAAACTTGAGAGCCTTATATATATAGATGTATATATTATTGATTTCTTACGCTATTGTTTAAATGCAATGAAACCTTATGATGGTTAGAAATGCAACTTTTCCATTTGTTTTGCTTTGGGGCCAGTCTTGATAGCTAGCTGGTTCCCTCTGGAAAGGAGTCTCTTGGGAATAATTTGAAGTGGAATCAGGTAGGAAGCTAGCCAACTCAGGAACACAAGCTGAATGGAAGCTCACAGGCTGGTGGCTAGCTGGTTGGAGGCTGGGGCCTGGTAACTATCGAAGGCAGTTGGCTGAGAGCTAGTGAGCTAGGAAAATGGCTGAAGCAAACCCAGCCAAATCAGGCTGGTCGACTCTGTCATGGAACATGCCGGGAGCTAGCTGACATAGGAGCTGGAGACTAGAAAGCTCCATTGGACTTAGTTAGTTCTGTCATGTCTCGTCAAATCTGTTAAGTGTTTTTGTTCACTAGCGTCAGGTCTTGTCATACACTTCCTGTTTTATTGTGAAACCTAACTCTCCTCTCGTTTCAGGCCCTTGACTTCCCGGTGTGTTTCCCGCCTGTCTGATTGTCTGCCCCGCCCTAATTGTCTCCACCTGTTCATTGTTACCTCGTGTATATATAGTCCGCGTCTCCCTTTGTCCTGTGCCAGATTGTCTCGTGCCATGTCTCTGTACCAAGCCGTGATTTATCCAGCATTCCAAGATCCTTGTCTCTCTGTCGTTCTAGTTTGTTTTGTAAGTATTTCTAGTTTAGTTTAGTATTTTTCTAGCTTTGTCTTGATTTTCTGTTGCTACTTTAATCTTGCCATTTGAGCCCTCTTTGTGTTACATTCCAAATTATTCCTTAGCGACTTTTGTTGAACTTTTCTGCCATACGTTGTATGAGCTATTATTATCCTGAGCACCTTTTGTTTAATAAAATACCAATTGATTTTTTGAAACCTTGCTGTGGTGTCTGAGTCCGCATTTGAGTCCAGAAACCTCGTGCCTCCGGGCCCTGTCAAGTTCATATAGGAGTCCCCCAATTCCAAATCACATTTCATGGTTTAACACTAGTTGAAAGGTTGCCATAAGCCTAATAATAAGAAGTTTCTTCTGCATGAGAAAAGATCAACCAGTTTTATTTACAGTAGTTCTTGAGGGACAAATGGCTTGTTTTGCCTATGTAGGATACAGCTGATTCAGCCACCATGTGCAGAAAAATTGCATCTAAGCATCTCTATCCACACACAAACATATAGTACACACACAGAGAGACGGCCACTCGTTGTAAGGCAATGCAAAAAGCAAGAATGAAGGCAGCTCACTCTTATTTTTCATTCCCATATCCTAATTACTCCACTGTTTCAATTGTCATTGACCCAAATCTATTCAGCAGTTTTGTAAGTCATACTGCCTTGTTGGTGAGTACAGATTTACATTTTACAGTACATGGATGTTTCTGCCATTAACATAGTCAGAAAGTAATAAATGTAATGCTAACAGACATACAGTATGATGGGTAGTGAGTTAGCCTCCAGAAGTACCTGATTAGCTTTGTTTTACACAAATAGGCAAACAAACGCACACTGACTCATACACACTCTTAACAGCCTTCTAGGTTTTTCTGTTGATAATATATAGCTGCTCTGACGACAAGCTGGGCTTTACTTTATGGGAGAAATAAAGTGCTGTGTAAACTGTTAGCACACTGTGTGTGTGTGTGTGTGTGTGTGTGTATAAACTGCTAACGTAGCATTCAGAGAACAACAGCTATTGGTCCGCATTCAAGTTTCCCCCTTCCTGAGCTCCTCTCTTGAGTCTCACTTTTCCCATCTCTTTCCTGTTTCTCTTCAAATTTTCTCTTACCTACTTTTACTTTTTCTTTGACAGTATTCTGCTGTCTATGTTCCTCTATGAGCCCACATAGAATAATCATCAAAATCTGCAGCTCCCTTAAGCTCTACAGAACATTTTTGCATCTTTCAGCTCACTGTTTTGGATGTATGGCCCACAATTTTACTGTTT
Organism: Chelmon rostratus; assembly: GCF_017976325.1. Lineage (NCBI taxonomy): Eukaryota > Metazoa > Chordata > Actinopteri > Chaetodontiformes > Chaetodontidae > Chelmon > Chelmon rostratus. The sequence continues at coordinate 2,016,184 of NC_055663.1, read as the reverse complement.
TTCTTTAATCTCACCACTCTCATCAACCTTGTATCCAGCCACAGCACGCAGCTGTCTTTGGCAAAAGAGCTCTGAAATGTTACTGTACACTGCCTGCTCTGTACCAAACAGCAAACAAAGTCAGTGACTCAGTAGTTTGCAGCTACAGAGCCATATATTTCCCTCAGGAGCTGGTGACAAAAATAGAGCTAAAATGAGACTGAATATTGGACTCCCATTCGTCAGGTGACCAGAAACATGGCTTTAAATGAATGGCAATGTTGTTCTGTGTCTGTCTGTGTAAATAACAACTGTTAACTGCTAACATACTCACCAGAAAACTTTGCAATCAGACAGTGTGTATCAAGAAATGTTTTCTCTGCCTTTATGCTAAACATCAGGGTAACTAATATCGAAATAGAAAAATATATTGTTAGGTTAAGAGTTAAAATATAAGTGTTAAATTGAAATAATGTAGTAATCACACACACACACACACACACACACACACATACAGACAAAGGATAATCTGGAGTGACTTGTCTCACCCTGAATGATCTGTGTGTACCAATATCATTCATCAGTCATTTTAATGTGTGTATGTATATAAGGTACATTCTGTCACCATCACAACATACAGCTTTTCTTCACTACAGTCAACCAGCAGGGGCATGTGAACCAGTATGAGCATCACCCCCCCCTTCATAAGGTGTTTTGTTTGTGAGGCTTCTCTTGGCAGGCCTTCGGGGAGGTTTAGTCTTGATTACACATGGCTCTTACTGCTCTGCCAGTGGCTGCACAGCCTGCAGGACGCATCAGACCTGACGCTGAGCGAGGAAGACCAAGAGAATAAAGGAGAGGCAGAGAAAAGCTGAGGGGTAAGAGAGGAAGAAAACATCAGGGCTTACCTGTACCCCCAGTCTAATATGAAAACACACAGTCAGTTAGGATCTCATCATGGGCCCAGTAAATCCAACTTAATTGAGTGCAAATCTGGGAATGGCACTCCTCAGCCTCATGCACCCCCACCCAACTCTTCCACTCCTTGCACCTGCACGAAATACTTAACCCTTCCCCCTCTTTCTCTGTTGGTGCTATTCTATTTTTGTTTTTCTATCCTCTTCACCACCTTCACAATTTTATCTAGCTCCTACCTTCTTCTTGGTTGTCTTACTCTCTCTGGTTAACTTCCTGTCCTAGTTACTTAATTCTTTACTCTCTGTTATCCTCTCAGCATTTTTTTTGGAACAGGCGTTTATTAATCTCATTTGTGTTGATAATGTTGCTTTTTGTGAAACTTTTTGCATGCACAAATGCTCCCTTTATTCCTAAATAAAGCATAAAGAAACCTTGAACTCTGCTCTTTTCTGCTTTGCCTCTTTTCTTAATGTAGCTCCCAATGCACATCTGTCTATCTATCTGGCTGTGGTATTGCTGAAGTCATCACAAATCGAGTGACTTTGTCTAAATTTTCTCACTGTCGAATAATAACACACATTAAATGAAACACACATCCCCACGTATTACTTTTTCACCACTTTAACTAAACAAAGTCAGTGAAGATTGTGGAGGATAGGATTTAAGTATTTATTGCACAATTTCAGCCTTAATTTGAGTGTGCAGAGATATGTGCTATTGTAGTGTGTGTTGTGCGTATGTGTGATTGTGCGCTAGTCTTGTTGTAAATTAGTACCAGTTGTGTTTTGATGGAGAGAGCGAATCATTAATATTCATGAAGAGAGAAAAACATCAACGGAACACTTGACTCTGGCCTCACAGGAAGACTGGCATCAATTGTGTGTGTGTGTGTGTGTGTGTGTGTGTGTGTGTGTGTGTGTGTTTGTGAGAGAGTGCTCCAGAGAGCCAGACAGAGAAGTGGTTACTGTCTGTCTGTCTCCATGAAGCTGCTACTGATTCATGTGACTTTCTCACATACTGTTTACATACTTTTGGACATCAACCAAGTATTTCACAACATGGTGCAAGTTGAAGCAAGGACACACATGAAGCCATGTAACTCTGGTTTCTGCCACATTAAGTATAAGTATGCCTCATATCACCTTGAACTAAGGAAGGCAATACTGAAGCTGGTTTGTCTGTATGCTCATCCATTTGATCAACACTTTGGCTCAAAGCAAGCAAAAAGAGCCGGGCTAACAGCTCGATGAGGCAGTACTTAAGCACAGTAGCATATCATTACTTGAAGATGATGCATCTTACTGTCCTTGGTGAGCCCCCTCTAATGCCACAATCAGGTACAGTCTTGCACTTTTGAAAAAATCTAGTGAGTAAAAATCCAAAACAATTTATAGAGCACATTCAGGGAGATGAACCCTTTTACCTAGCACAATTAGCAGGAGTTCAAAACCTACCTGTAAATTCATCTTTTTGTGAAGTGGCAAAGAACAACCATGTTAATGCACGTTTCCTTGGCCCAACCTTTTTGCACACAGCCGCTGATGTACTGTCAGTGCTTCAGCTCAGACATGTACTGACATCATAATGACAGTATCAAGGTAAAAGGACAAGTTTGGGTTTGTGTTTCCTAATCCTCTCTTTTCTCCTTTTCACAATCTTTTCAACTTGATTTCTCTTCTTCTCAGCTGTCACAATCTCTTCTTGTTAGCAGTGCATGTGTGTGCATGAGCTTGTTTTTGCGTGGGATGTATAAAGGAGAGCTGGTGCACAACTGCACAGTGTGAAGGTGACTCTCTGAAAACTCCAGAGTTAGCCTACCTCCCATAGTCTGGCCAGTGCGCAGCCGTCAGCTCCAGGGAATGGCTAGCCTGGGAGCTGAGCAGTTTGATGGTGGGTGTAGAGAGGATGGAGTTGGAGAATAATCAACAAAGAACAACAGAAATACAGACTTTTTTGCTCATTGCCAGGGGTGGATAAGCTTATCGACAGTCATTCTCAGGACAGTCTTGTCTTCTTCCACTGGTGTGTAATGTTAGATACAGACATTTTCTAAAGTCATTAATATTCTGCAGGCCGGGTGAGACGCTTTGGCAGGCTGCATGTGGCACACTGGCCGTCAGTTGATGATCACTGGGTTTGGGGTTAGGTATTTAGTTGTAATGGTTAAGGAAGGGCCAAAAAAATGCATGTTACTGTGTCCTCACAAGGATAGAAGTGTGTGTGTGTGTGTGTGTGTCTACACATTCATTAGTCATTCAAGCAGTGTGGGTCAGCTGTCAGTGGATTCTGACACCCCACTGTCAAGGGCCAGTGAATGGAAAAGCTGACCCACACACTGACACAAACATCACTGAGTGCTGCAAGACAAGCATGTTGAGAGATCAGATGGCTGGTGTATTTCACTCTGTGGATGAGAAGAAAAGATCCGGAAACTCATGGGGCAGAAAAGGACACTGGCTACAGCAGATTACATACAAATTAAAGAGGGGCTTTTAAAAAATGAATCTTGATGCCAGGATATAAGGAATCATCACTGACAAACTCTGACAGGGATTTTATACACTAATACTACTTTCATGAATCTTGCTTTTTCTGTTTTGTTTTGTTTTGTTCTGTTTTATGTGAAATGTATTGTATACAGATACATTATTTTGTCTACACTGATAAATGAGCCAGGCTGATATACTGGCCAGTATTAGCTAGTTGTAGACCCACACTATTATGTCAGGGAATAAGCAACAAGTAATTACAGAACAGAAATCACAATGTTTAAGATATCTTGGAGGGTCACCATTACATAGTTTGTCCTGAATGTGACACGTGATGTCATATTATATGCATATGTGACGATGTATTTTCAGATTATGACATTTTAGAAGAGATGCATATATATATATATATATATATATATATATATATATAGTCTTAACGAAAGAAGAAGAAGAAAAAAGCCAATAGTATCAATCAAATTTTTATAAACTCAAGTTTCAGTGTTATTGTCAGCATTGACAGTGACATCTGTTTCAAGTCTTAATGCTAATATAACGCCTGGCTGTAGGTTTACATTTAGTGCACATGTTGGTGTTGATCTTCTCATTTACATGTTGTCAAGAAAGTGACAACATGTAGAGAAAGAATGAGGAGCTGATCCTTGAATTGCCTCCGTAACCCATGCCAGCAAAGTAGCATATGGGTAGTTTAGGGCTTTCACAGAACGCAGTCATAATTAATGGTATGAACGACAACTGGTTTTCCTGCGATAACACTGTGGAAGAACTGACATTTCTTTGTATTGACAGGTAGACCAGCCCTTTTCTTGTCCAAAACAGCTTTGATGTCATGAAAGTGCTTTTTCAGTGATGATGAGGACCATCCAGGTACCCAATACAAACTTTGCCACGGAGATCTTCCAGAACCATGAGTCTCTGAAATGTGGCACGGGCACATTTTTTCATTATGTCCTCTTCTTCTTCCTCCTGCCTTCCCACCTCCTGTGATAGGGGAATTAATGGATACCCCAGCAACAAATATCTGCACATCTCCACTTCCAGCAAGGAGAGACTAGTCCCCTACTTTTCTCAAGCTTAAAATTTGGTGCTCCCAAGAGTCATCCATTACATTTTCAAGTTTCTGCAGCCATCTTGGAAATGTGGTTGGTAGCATACAAAAACGTACAAAAAATGACTCGTAGAATTTGAGGAAAAATACTTTTTTTGTTTTGGATTTGGATTTGTTTTAAAGCAAAAATAGATTGGCAGCAAAAATTTATATAAATCAGGCTATGCTTCAGAAACAATCATCAAACAAAGAAACAGATAAAATACTCAGATTCACACTTTAAACCAGTTCGGTTTCTTTTCCACAGTCAACAGAAAATGTGTGATAACAGTTCATTTAGAGGTTACACAGAAGGTAACTCAGATCAAAATCAAATAGTTCAGCTCAACACCAGTAAAATCTCTATCAGAAATTGTTATTCAGGGTGGAGGAGCCACAGTACCGTACAGTGCCGGTTAATCAGTCAGCCAATCAGTTAACACATCAGTTAGCGGCAGCTTCAAAGACTGTCCTCTAGATGTCTTGTCCAGTCTGTAGTGGTGTGCATGTATGCGGATTGCACTAATGTTTAATCTGACCCAACTGTACTCACCTGCTGTCATTAGGGAGACTATCTGGAGAACCAAAATTTCCCTCTGATAACTCTTCTGCAGCACCCTAATGTCATTGTCATTTAGTGTGACCTGGTGGTAGCATTCTCAACTGGCAGGCCGATAAAGCTTTGTTTTTTTCATGGACAGATTATGGAAAGTCGGATTGTCACAACATGTCAAAATGCCTACCGTGAAAAAGGCTGAGGGCTGACTGAAAATGTTGCTTAATGTGGCCCTTCTCCCTCTCTTGTTAATGGAAATACAGTCAAGTGCAGTGATTGCTTGGAGGCTTTCTGCTACACCACCACACACAAAGAGTTGAAGTGAGCAGCAGCTGTCCCTAGCTTTTCTTGCTGTTACTCTTTTACCTGATCAGTACCTGCCAGCACACCTTTGCTGACTGGCTGCCTGTTGCTACCCTTGTTTCTGAACAAAGAGCAAACAAACTGCCTTTTTACCTTACCTGCTCTGCTCCTGTGTTCTGCCAGGTCCTCACAACAGTTACCAGATTTATTGTACAGGGAGGATAATAAAACAACAACAAATAAATCAATAAAAATACATCATGGTTTTTTATTCACTATTTCTCTTTTTAGCTGGACATACAAACACCATTTCCTATATGCTCTGTGCTATTGTGAGTTAAAAGTCACTGGCCTGACAGAAGAGTCAAGTGGCCTAAGCGATTTAAGATATGGCTAAAATGTTGGAAAAATAACATTTGAATTTTTCAGTGGTAATAATGCCAACAATTGAATCATTATTAGATTTGTAAACATCATAAAGGATTTGACTTTTAACACAAAGTAATTCATCTATCATAGAATCCATCCACTCAGAAGCTTCTACATAGCCATAAATGCTGCTGTCTACAATTACTACTTTAACAAAGCTTCAACAAAAACCGATCAGCTTCAGAAAGGTAGGACCTCTTGCACTTGTGTTGTAGTCCACTACATTCACTAAACATTCCTAATATGTTGGCAACAAAAACAGGATTTTTTGTTTGTGCGAGTTTCAGTGCCATGTTGTCAATTTATATTAAGTTGTGAGAAGTGGACAAAACACAATAAGAGTGGAAAGAAGAGAGAGCTCAGTGGGTGAAGCTGGCTTGGATGTTCTGCCGGCTGCCAAATCACACACTTCTCTCCCCCACGGCCATCTACCATCACCTGTTTCTTTTTAATCTCATAAGGAAAGACAGATTTAATCCTAACCATTAGCCTAACTTTAATTCCAGTCTTCACCCTAAAATTTAAGGACTGACATTATGAGGACTTGCATTTTATCCCCATGAGGAAGGCGAGTCCCCACAATCTGACTGCGTAAACAGATTTTTGTCCCCACAACACACACACACACGCACACACACACACACACACACACACACACATATATATATATATATGAATATCAATAATCAGTCCTCAGGTGATGAAATGACTGCTGTCTGTGGGTATTTGTACCTGTGTGTATACATTAGGTGTTTTGTGTGTGAGGGAGCAAGGCAGAACAGAGTAAGAGGGGAGGATCAAATGTTTATTGTGTGACCCTTGATAATTAGCATCATAGGTCTCTCTACCCTCCAATCCTCCTGGGAGGAAGAGGGGTGAGAGAGAGACTGCAGCAGTAGTAAAAGAACGAGGGAAATCATCATTAATTGGTAAAACCAACTGTAGTTTTTTATTTGATAATTTGAAATGCTGAAAACAGAAAAAAAAAATGTGTTTTTAGATAAACAGAGAAAGACAGTGTATTATGATATAGAGGACAAAGTTGTTAATATAGTGTTCCACATGCTTAAAAGTTAAACTGACCAAAGCAGAAATAACTGGAGTCAAATGGTTAAAGTTAAAGTTAAGGTTTAAAAAAGTGGAGTAAGCTAATTGCTTTGTCGCAGTTTCTCTCTTACTACTGCCCCACAAAACATGTCTCTTGCCATTTTGATCTAAGATGTATTTTCTTTTTCTGTAATATTTTCATATGAAAACAAAGTTTTCCGTATACTTTTACAGCATCTAACAATGGATGGCACACACATCCTTGGAGAACCTTTTGAGCATGACTACCTGTTTGTGTTTCATCACATGTGTCCCTGGATGATTAGCAAGTCAAGTCAACTTTACCAAATATCACAAATCACAAACATGCCTGAAGGGGCTTTACAATCTGTACAGGATATGGCACCCCATATCCTTATCCATATCCTGTCTCTGGACAGAGGTCACAGGATGGCTGATGGTCCAGCACAGAAGCAGAAAAGACAGGACAAGGGGAGACAGAGAAGAGAAATAGAGAGAGCAGGAGAGAGAAATAGGCACAGGACAGCAGTGCTGATACAACAAACAAAAGTCCAGAGAGAAGTTTATGGACTAAACGTACTAGGTAGATAATAGATAAAATGAAAAGACTGAGACCGACCTACTAGACTGATGATAGCAACATATGCAAGGCCTGAAGTAATCAAGCAATAAATAACTGCAAGTTAAAAAAGATGAGTTTTAAGTTGCCTCAACAGAGTCAGACTGAGTCAGGAGGCAAAATATGAAAAGACCCTGCAGCTTGCTGACAAAGCAGGGGAATAAAAGGTTTAAGGACATCGGACTGGTGTAAAGGGGCTTACCCATTTCATCAGAAGCCATCAGAAGCACCTGAAAGTCTGAGCTGACATTGATCGGGCACCAGTGAAGGGAAGCTAGACTGTGTGTAATATGGTCAAACTTTCTAGTTTCAGTTAAGATTCTACCTGCAGTATTCTGAGCCATCTGAAGACTTTTACTACTCACACGCAGCAGACTGGACAAAAAAACATCACATTAATCAAGTCTGAAAGAAACACAAGTGTCAATTGGAGACTGCATCAGCCATGGGCAGAAAAGAGGTGGTCTTGATAACTACTTATGCTGATCGAGTTGCAATAAAAGAATTTTGGGATTTATCCCATCATATTAAAATCCACTACCTGGTTATGAAACTATTTTCAAATATGACTGGGCTCTTTTAATTCACAAATCTAGCCTAGCCTCTAGGCTGTTGTTTCTACCATAATGATCAATAGCGGATTCTTTATTTGTAAATGAAATTACTTGATTTCTTCCATAGATTTAATATATGCAAACATGTGTGCTTGGTTTGCAAGTAAATCTGGACTGTTGAAACTCTTCCCCCTAAAAACATTGGTGCACTACACCCTTGTTACCTGTCAGGAAATGTGTTATGTTGGCATGGTTCAGGTCAGCACACACAAGTCTGGCTCAGCTCAGTTCAAGGTTGAAGGGTTGAAAAGGAAAGTTAATGTCAGCCAATTATACAGAAACCTCATCCATCCTGCATTATTGGACACATATATTGTCCTCTGAAGGCATACTGACATTCTGACATGTACGCACACGCAAATATGAGCACACTGACACATGCATGCCAGTGCACTGAAATGTACTGACTGGCTGAATATGTAAAAGCAAACAAGGTCACCAAAAAGTGGGTGCAAACACATTCACATGCCCTTCAACCCTGCACACCACGCCTCCTTGTCAGGTCAACCTTTAATGATGCTGTAGACAGAGAGGGAGACAGAAATACAGAAGGGCTGAGTGTGAAATGGTGTGAAATATCACTTCTCCAAATTCAGTTGAGGTCATCCAGTGAAGGAGGGATGGAGGGAAGTATGGAGGGGAGGGAGGAATGGGGTAAATTTTGAATGCAGCATGTTTTTAAAGAGAGAAATCTGCATAATTTTTGGCAGGTGATTGGCAGGAGAGGGCGTGGAGGGACGGGAAAACAGGGAGCGAGATGGAGGCAAACATGAAGGAAGTGAGAATGAGAGATGCTGAGATTTTGTAAACACCTTAATATTTCATTGGTTGTAGAGGTTTCTGTAGGAGACTAAACAGGAAAACTGAGAATGTTAAACCAGTAGCTTCACAGACTCTCTCAGTCTCTCTTCATCCAAACACTGTTTCAGGTTCGACACACTGAACATTTGAATACAGATTGTTCAACACTTTCTATGTGCATGAGAGCCACTTAAAAGGTGTTCAATTTATATTTTCCTTGTTGTTTAGTCAGCACTATGGCAGAAGTACAAAAAGCCATAATATTCGAGATGTTGAGGCTAAAATTTCTAAACCATTGTATGTTGTTAATGAGGTTGTGAAGCAATCCTACGACCTTGTTCCATTGGCTGGCACCACTCATTTTTTTGGGATGTAACGATGTATCGACTCTCGCAATATTGTGATTAAAATTATGGCTCGATGCCGTTGCAGGACTGTGATGCTATCTATCCTGACATTACATGGTATTTACTATCTCTCCTTCTTAGAAACATTTGAATGTTTTTTGTTTTTTTGTTATTCTTTTTATGAACACAGAGCTGATGCGTGGCAACATTCCTGTTTTCCTGTATCAAGAACTGACAATGGCAAAAAGGAAACTGACAAACGCAAAACTATTTGCAAATACTGCCAGACGATGGTCAACTACACCAGTGTTTCCCAACCCTGGTCCCGGAGTACCACTGCCCTGCATGTTTTAGATGTGTCCCTGCTCCAGCACACCTGATTGAAATGAATGGCTTGTTATCAGGCCTGAGCAGAGCCCAGTAACGAGCTGAGCATTTGAATCAGGTGTGTTGGAGCACGGAAACATCTAAAACATGCAGGGCAGTGGTACTCCAGGACCAGGGTTGAGAAACACTGAACTACACTACAGGGAACACATCAAACATGAGAAAACATTTGGCACATCGCCAACATACTGTGAGAAAAAGCTTCATCCAGGCCAAAGGAGCCAGAGAGAAGCCTGTGGAGCCCCACTTCCCCATAACAGTCTGAGAACTGAAGAAACAAGACACATCAGTGGATGTAAAGCCAAAGACTTAAGGCCGTTTTCTGTGGTCGACAATGATGGATTTCAAGAGGAGGCTAGAAAACACGTTGGAGGAAAAGTCTACAGCTCCATCAAGGCCACGCTTTAGTCATACAGAGATAGCAGCTCTGTACCAAGAGACAAAAGCTAAAGTGACACACAGCCTCAAAGAAGCAGAGGGCATCTCAGTAAGCACAGATGGGTGGACTTCACGAGCTACTCAGAGCTATATTACAGTCACAGCTCATGTTATGACCAGCGAATGGGAAACAGAAAGTTTTGTCCTACAGACGCAGCCTCTCTTCCAAACACACTGTAGTGGCTCAGCCTGAACTTAAAGCCACTGAGGGGCTGCATGAATGGGCTAATGACTATAGTTGATGCGCTTGCTGCAATGCTGCCGTGTAGTGTCTATGAAACGAAAGTCCATCTTCTGTGTCTTTGCTTTATGGAATTTATTGCTCACCCTTATGGTTCGTTTCAATCTTCATGAGCCAGTTCCATAACTGGTGGAAATAACTTCAAACAATGAACTTCAATACAGTACAAGAGCATATGGATGTAGCGGAGAGAGAGTTCGGACTGTCCTCACACTTAATGTGTTTTGCACACTCTTTAAACTTCGCTTCACAAGCATGGTTGAACCAGCCGTCTGCTTGGTCAAGTGAGGCATGTAACAGTGTTTTTTTGTTTTTTTTTTCATGCAGTTCAAGTGCAACAGTCGTGTTGACCACCAAACGGAGACTGTTAAGCCTGGCAGTACATGAACTGCTCATGGATGTGCCCACCTGGTGGAATAGCTCTTTTAATTATTTTATAAAAGGACTGCTACTGACTCCTGCATTGTTTTTGCATTTTAAATTAAACATGGTTTAATCATTCATTTGCAAACAAAACACAATTCCTGACTTTTTTTCTTTTTTTTTTGCTGATGCTTAGGTCATGGCTGGCTACTTTTATTTTATGAAAGAAGGAAAGGCGAAGCACTTTAAGTGAAAAAGTTTACATGACACACTAATTTATTAACAAAGGGCATTTTTACAAGTAAGTTGTATTTTTCTTTTCTTAAGATAAGATAAAAGTAGAGTAGTAGTAGTAGAGTAGTGTTACTACTATTGCGCAGAAGAATAAAATATACAAAACAGTAAAAAGAATATATGTAATATTGACAAATGTACAGGAAACATGAGCTTAATTCTTTTTTATCTATTTAATAAAATTTAATTTAAAAAAAATTACGAATTTTGTAGGCACAAAGCCTCTTATCTGATTTTGACGTAACTATTACCAGACTGCCACTTCTGTTTATTAATGTTATTTGACATTGTGGGCAATTCGGCCAATTAGCTATACCTGCATGTGAGCATTTTTTTTTATTCACTTTGAACAGAGTCTACAGCCACGTTTGCACCTCAAGGTCAATGTGCAGGTGGCACTAGATGAAGCGTCAGAAGAAAAGTCATTATGATAGGTCATCCAATAGACATTAGATGTTGAGATATTTTAACGGCTCAGTAAAAATGGCGCAGTCAGGAGATCACCAAAGTAATCAGGATTAATCACTCTGCTGGCAGCTTGTCTACTATATTTATAAAACTCCAATATTAATTCTGTAGTCATGATCGTGTAACAAGACTAAATATCTATAGCCATATGCTAGCAGCTCTGTGAAGCTGTGCTTAGGCACAGCTGTGAGCTAAATGCTAAATGTCAGGACAATGTCAATGTTAACTTGCTGGTGCAGGTACTGTATATTGTCTACCATGTTCACCCTCTTAGTTTAGTGTTTTAGCAATTAACATTTGCAAATAAACACTAAACTCAAAGTTCAGCTGAGATGAGAATTTGACTAATTTTAATTTTGACCTGATGATGACCAGATGCAGCCCATATCCAAACAACTGAACAGGCCATGCTTGTGATGTTTGGAAAGGACAACATAAGATTATGGTGATTGTCTGGGTTACTTACCGTGATTGGTATTGTGGCCTTTTCTTAACATGGCATTACTACCATTCATTATGATTTGTTAACTTTGCTTTCTCCAGATGTGTAGGTTGTCCGCCACCTTGATGAATATCCACAGGCTGGATGTTGTAGATTCCTGTTCCTATATGTTTTAGAGACAACCTACTTTGCATAAAGAGGTGCTATTTAGATGTAGTTATGATGGCTATGGGCCTGATGTTATTCTTTAACGCCGTTAAGATTTCATCAGCAATATTGTGTTTTGTTAATTTGCTTGTGCTCTGCCTATTTGTGTTTTTTTATTATTATTATTATTATTGTTTGCAAGTTGCAGTATGTTGAGCTGTCCCGACCACCGCGTTTTCAGCTTTTCAATAGAAGTTGTTATGGCCCCATCTGTATCTATATTGTATAGAATTTTCCTTTGCATGAATCTGTTCTTGGTGTAAAAACGCTCTTTTTTGTGTGTGTGATTTGGTAGGTGCCAGTTCCAGCATGCATTGGCTGACCTCCAGTGACATTTACAGATTGTCTGCCATCCTGAAGGGTTGATGCTGTCAGCAGTGCCTCGATGTTGGCCATCTATCCTTTCATGTGAACACTTTCGCTTTCCTTGTCCCGTCCTTATGATGCACTCTCACACACAGAGACAGGGACATAACATAAAGGGGGGGCACATCCACTCTTTTTTCCTTTGTGCCCAACTGTAGCCCGACTGTGTCTGCTACTGCCAACCCTCTGTTTCCTGTCTGTATTGTGACATGAGCACAGTAACATGGATTTACTGATTCGTTTGGGTTGTCTCTCAAACCCCCAGTGTAACCCCCAGCTTATGGTGATTTGGGGTTGAATTATTTCCAGCGGGTTGTAGTACCCCAAAACTTTCCAAAGTTCTTAGCTGAACTTGTCTGGTCCTGAAGAATTAAGAAAACTTACCACCTCATCCTGCATTGATTGATTGAGCAATTTCACTGTACACACTTAAAGCTAAAACTGTTGTTAACGCACTTTCTTCCACTTTTGGGTTGCCTAAGTACATTTAGACACATCAGGGAATGATAATTAATGTCAAAACTTCTCACTCAGGTAACAGCTTTATTGAAACAGAAAGTTCAGGACAGAAAAGTAAACAAGTTCAGACACCTTTTGGTCTGGACAATGCACCTGTTACATTACTGTGGCTAATGCACATCATTCTAGCTGGAGTGGAGAATTGTGAGCTTTATCTTGATAAGGATGTGGTCTACTAAGACAATTAGTCTAAACACATTAGAACCATTGAGGTTCAGAGAGGCCAGCTTAACGTTGAACCTAGATAAGTATGAATTGGGCAGAGTTAGTAACTGATCTGACTGACTCAGAGACCGATGAGATGGTCATCACCAGTGCAAGAGTTAAATCTGGAGACTAAACACAAAAAAAAGGACCCAACATGCGACATCCAATGCCCTTTCCCATGTCTTTGCCCAGTCCAAATCAACAAACATCTTTGCGGGCTACTATGTTACAGCGCTTGTCAAATTTATATTTCATAATAATTAATATTTTATAATATTTTCTGGGTATTGTATTTTCTCAGTAGAGAGTGACAGCGCCCTATTCCTTTGAAGACCTGTTCGATTTGACAGGAGTCAATGTCACGTTGCTGCTGCAGATTGGCCGAGGGTCGATGTTGTCAGTAGTGCCTCAATTTTCCTTGTCCTCCACCCTGCTTGTGATACTGCGTGGAAGTTAGACTGTATTGCATGGACTTTCTTTGTAGACTGTTTGTGACTAGAATACCTAGTGTGGCGAGGAAGGGGTTGCAAAAAATTTTGCAACTAGCATTACCAAAAAAAGGGAGCTCGACAACGCCACCTGGGGAATTTCACCCCAGGAATTACTCTTTAGACACAAAAGGCACACAGGTTTGTTGCTACTCAGGAGGCAAGAGACGTGGTTCACAGTTTAACAATACAATTTTTATTTAACATTTGTTATTCTAAAAAGAATTGCTAAAACTCACTCACACAGGCAAAGAAAGAAAAGCCTAATCAGGGCTGAGGCCAAAGTGGATGGACGAGAGCTTGTGCAAAGTGGGGGGGAGGCACCAAAAAAAAATAGAAAACTAACTTAAATCACCAGCAGACGTGGCAGACACACTAAGTGAAGAAAAGCCCACTCCCAGGACACGGCAAGACAGGAGGGAACCACCACCAGGTCACCAGCACCGCCACCACTGGCCTCCAGCAACTGAAAAGGAAGGAGAATAAAACAATTAGTGGGGTTGCACACACACAAAAAGAACCCAAACTCATATATCCACAGCAGATCCGCAGATCACCACATTAATATATCAAATAATAACTACTCAAAATAGCAAAAGAAACTAAAGAAGAAAAAAAAACAAAATTCAAATATAATTTACAAAACAACTCAAGGCTCTTAACAAAAGAAACTACAAAAGCAAAATCCAAAACCAATTAGGGATACTTTACACAAAAATAATGAAAACCCACACTGTCACACGTTCACACTCATTTATTCAACATAAACACGGGGCAATCGCCAATTAACAAGGAGTGATTGTGCCGATCTGCGGCCGAACAATCGTACTACACAAAACAGGCAGACAGGACACAGTCTGTATCTGCTTAGGAGTGCTGGCAGCCACGGGAGAACGCCGTGACGGTGAGCAGCAACAGCAGAGAGCGGCGGCAGCAATGTTATCAAGGCAGAACAAGCACAACGCAGCAGTTAGCCACAAAGCAGCAGCAACTAGCCCCACAAGGCAGCAGCAGTGGCCCAACGAGGTGGTGAGAGCTACACCTTTCTAGTAGCAGTGCACTTGCAAGAGGAGAAGAGAGAGAAGAGATGAGAGGACACCGAGCGGCTGCCAGCCTTCACCACTGCCAATGATCACAGTGGCACATGGGAACACGGGGCAGCGCACAACGCTCGTCCTGTCTGCGACCGGACCCGGAAGCAACACGAGTGGCGATGGGAGGCTACGGCTTTTATACGGGCGGAAATGAGGAGCCGGAAACCAGGGTAACCATGATAACCAACAAACAAAAATGAATGGGAAAACTAAACAGAATGCTCATACTGCTACAATCTCTTTGTGCTAGCTTTGTAATGCTAACACTTTGTGATTAGACCAACTAAATTTGTGGTAGCATGCCGCTGGTTGTCAGCTCTGGCACTGCAGCACCTTTGTATATACTGTAAACAATCACTTTATCTATCCTTTTATATAGCATAAAATGTAAGGCTTAACTGCTGTTTTTGTTCTACTGTTTTTCCCTTTTTTGTTTAGCGATTTTGTCCAGTGAATGTGTTTTTCTTTGCTTTCTTTTGATCAGGGTTCAGGTAGACGTTTTGGGTCAGGAGATAATTGAATTTGCTTGCTATTTTGGCCTTGGTTCACACTGAAGTTAAGCTTCAACTATTGTAAATTAACACTCAATGCATGTGATAATAAATTGTGCACCTGCTTATATTTCACTTTCACTCTCTGTGTATCATCATCATTTTTTTTTACCCTTGCTGACTTGATTTTTAGAGATCATAGGAATATCATATGGGAATTTGTGTTTAAATATAGATAGCACTTTTAAAGAGAAAGTTTATGGGTAGGCAAGATCAAAGCTACTGGCCTGCCGACCCTCAAAGTGTGTGGGCTGTCAGAGGTGGTGCCCTCATGTCTGTGTTTGTGTAATTGTTTTGTTTTGATGGAGACCCAGGGTAAAGCTGCTTTGGACTCCTCTCGTCCACTCGATGTTGCTTTAGGCAAGAAAAAAAATACAGCAATCATACATCCAGAAACAGATACACACACACACATATGAACAAAGACACCCAATGGTTTTCACCCACACACATTCCCCCCTTATCTGTCTTATCTGACCCGTCTCTCCTCAGATCACCTCCTGTGCTTTAAATGTAGCTTTGATAAGTGAGCACTAAGCAGGAGGCAAAGAGGAGATGGTGGAGGCTTAATGAGGAGAAGTGGGAGCAGATAAGGTGGTGAGGGAGGAGGGGATAAAATGGAGGACAGGGGAAGAAGGAAGGAAGTTGTAGTAAGAGAAGGGGGAGAGACGGGCAAAGAAAAGAGACTGAAACAGTTCCTATGTGTGTGTTTGTGAGTGCTGTGTCCATGGTAGCGGCGGACACACACTGAGGATGGAGATTGGAGGAGGACAGCAGAGAGCACACTCACTCCTCAGAGCGAGGGACTGAAGCAGAGAGGACGAGGGGGGTGATGAAGAGGAAGAGAGATAACATTGAAGATAAGACAAAAATGAGACAGGTGTGTCTATCTTGCAGGATCAGTCAAACTATCACCCATGTTTTCCCTTTACAAACATACAGTCACTCACACAGCGATCAGTCGCCACTTAGTGGAACACAACCCTCTCGCTGTGTTTTTGAAGTCTGATTACCAGCTGGGCGGAGATATAAAACTCCTCTATTTGTCTGTCTGTTTCTATTTATCTATATTTCCCTCTCTATCATAGACACACACACACAGAGACATGTGTGCACACTCACACACATGCGCACTCACACACACACACACACACACACACAAACACAGCAAAATAGCTGTCACGAACGTACCTTTTAGTCTTTCAGTCTGAATCGGCTGCCCATCCCGTCAGTCATTGCTCACTGCTGTGGGTGTGTGCTTTCTGTATTCTGATTAGCTTGCTATAGCTTTTGCAATATATCTGACAGCCTTGCTGTGAGTGCACGGGCACAAAGTATGCGGGTAGGCAGCAGGTAGACAGACGGGTAGGCCATTCAGTCATTTGATTCGGGGCCAAATTAAATGACTGGTCGGCTTTATTACAGGCCTGCAACAGCAACAGATACTGTTGTTTTTTTTCTTTAAAACAACCTACTCTAGCTTTAATGACAATTCACCAAAATGGTCTGAGGGCAATAAAATCTTTCAGCAGAAATTCCACTTTAAAAAGTGGGAATCATGTTGTATTTTAGGACTAAATAATTATATGTTCACAATATCTTATTGAAATGGAGACAGTAGTAAGCCTACAGAGGAGGTTATGTAAGGGGTTGTGTAGTGTAGGCCATTAAGTTTCTTCAAGTCTGTTAGAATAAGTCAGTTCTAAAAGTGTTTAGTTAGCACAGTTTAACTTCTGGATTTTGGGGAAACTATCATCATGACAAGTCTGTAAGTGTTTCACATCTTCATTTTTTTTTTCCAAAAGACAATGTGGTACCAATATTGTAACGTTCACTGAGCATCAGAAAGATCAGACAAGTCACTTAACTTCACTTAGTCAGCAGAATCCCCTTCTTTGTTCAAAAATAGCTAGACCACTTTCAGGGAATACTTTCGTCCCTACATAACATGCTACGAACCTCTCGTCACCTTTCTGTTACCTTATGTTTCATATTGGGACATGGGGCAGCATTCAGACAGCGGAAATAAAGGATCTAAGTAGTGACAGTAGTGCATGATATCACATTTAATCCAGATAGTTAAGATGTCAGAATAGATATCAGAATTAAACATTAATTTATTAAAATGAAAAGAGAATATAACATAGTTAAATCACTAATTTGAGATGGGATTCTCAAAAGAACCCTTACAATATTTTTATTCAGCTTTGTGAGTCACTGATTGACCATCTGCTAATATAATCAGAATGATGGGAAGTGTGACTAATCAGGTCCTCAAGTACTGTATGTGGTGCAGCATCACCTTGATCTTATACTGGTTCAGTTATGAAAAGACTGAATTGTTTCAGATAATAAGGCCTTGACAGATGAAAGATTTGTTGAAACCATCTCTGACATTCGACTGAGGGAACAAAATGGATTTATCAGCAGTCACTGTATGCAGAGTAGACAAATTTGAATAGTGACTAGATTTTGCAGTGTTGGCACAGAGGACTGAAACATGGTGTCTAACAGATGCAGGGGAGTGTGGTTACAGATGCAATAGTGTGGAAGCACAGAGGTACTAGCAATGGGGAATGTACTCTTTGAGCCAAGATATAATTTACAGTCCAAACCATCAACTGGTTATTTGAAATACATGCAAGAGCACAGATGTTGTAATTTCATCACTGATTTATCTGCCCCAATGTCCAAAGTGACAGCATTCCAAAACCCAATGATATTCTAATTACTTTCATATGGAGCTGATATATTCATTGTAGATATTGTTTATTACCTCATCATTCTCGAAGCTATAGAACAATAAATAATAATAAAAAAATAAAACAAACTCAACATCCAGCTGTGACCACAAACCTTTGTTATACAGCCTTTTGTTTGTTTGTCTAGCAGTTGGTATATATAATTATACATTCTGTATTGTATAGGGATTTAAAGATTAGCTGATACATGTATGATTAAAACTAATACAAGCATCATAGACAGTTATATTGATCCAGAGATACAAACAAAATTACTTACTTAATCTTCAATTCATCAAAATTGCTGCACAAGTCTACTGTACTCATTTAGGGCAGCAGAGTGATGTAGTCGTTTGCATGGTCACCTCACAGCAGGGTTTGGATTCAAACCCGCTGCCTGGCTGGGGCCTTTCTGTGTGGACTTGCATGTGTACAACTTGCAACTCTATATTGCTCTTAGGTGTGAGTTTGAGTGTGACTGGCTGTCTGTCTCTATGTGCCAGCCCTGTGATAAACTGCTGACCTATCCAGGTTGTACCCTGCCTCTCACCCAATATCAGAAAGTGGATGGATAGTTGGTTGGATGTGCCCATATAGTGTTGTACAAAATGCCATATTTAGGTGAATGACACTGAGCCAAACAACAGCTGACAATTGGCAGGATTTCAGTGAAGAAAGTCCTGTGCAGCTAGCTAAAAAGCTGGCCTGTCAGATTTGTGAATGCGTGAATTTCATTTAAAAACAGTCCACCTTTTTAATGTAGTTCATAGACTGTATAAAAACATGGATTTAGTGTCTGTGAAATCACCCAGAGGCTTCTGAAGAGCCACTATGAAGGTCAATGACAGTGGCCAACTGGCTGAGGTGGGCTGAATGAATCTGTTTGCTGAAACCTAGGGGCTAGATGTCACTCAAAGCGGACATGCTCATAATTATGTGTGTTATACAAAATTTCACCGTCCACACTGTGTTGAATGGGGAAAATGGCTATAGAGACCAAACCCTTTTTTGTACCGGCCTGTGAACCTGTTTTATTTTGTTGTAAAGTCTGGCATTTTAATATGGGGCTCTATGGGGACCCACTTGCTTTTAGAGCCAGCCTCAAGTGGCCATTTGAGGTGCTGCAGTTTTTTCTGCATTTCCTTGATTTTTCAGCCCCTGAAGTTGCCGCTTGGTGTGGCTGCAAATTAAACTCTTTTAACCATTGGATGTGTTTACACTAAATACTTAAAATTTTCAGCCCCTCCACCAGCCTTTAAGGGAATAGTTTACACCATTTTTGGAAATAAACTTGTTGGCTTTCTTGCCAAGAGTTAGATGAGAAGATAGATCTGGATGCAAAACACCTAAAACACCACCAAAGTAAAAAACAGCCGAACGCTAACTTGTCAACACGTCACGTAAATCTCATATATTTATGATTATTATTTCACAAATTACTGTCTTCCCTTTCTCTTTCATTCTGGATAGATAGATAGATAGATAGATAGATAGATAGATAGATAGATAGATAGATAGATAGATAGATAGATAGATAGATAGATAGATAGATAGAAAGCAACAGCTCCACCTCCCAGTGACCTTCTTGTCTACTGCAAAAGAATGAAAGCACAGAAAAACATGTGAAAAAAAAGTATTGAGAAGGAGAGATAGACGGGAGGGAGAGGAGGCGTAGGAAGATGTGGTCATTTGTGTGTGTGTGCTTGAGTGTAGGCGTGAGTGTGTGTGGGTCTCCTATTCATTCGTGCTGGCCTTGTGCTTCTCTTATGTTAGCTGAAGGTTGAGCCTTGGGCTCTGATGAAAAGAACCCATCGGCAAGCAGTGAGCACCCTGTTCCTGTGTTTGTTTGTGTGTGTGTGTGTGTGCGAGTACATACACGCATGCACAAACACACACACACATACACACACACATATTCAGACACACATTCGCATTCAGGACCCACACACATTGAAAACACACTCTCCCTTTGTTCCTTCCAAACAGCTCTATAGAAAAGTAATAAAGACAGGAGAGCCCTGACCACCAATTCAACATTCTCTCTTTCTTATTTTTTTCTCTGTTCTCCATCACTCTTTTTCTCTCTGCTCCTCACCTTGATCATCTGTCTCACCCTCTGTCTCACCCCATATATCTGCAACTGTCTTTTATGATGATGTTGTCTGTGTCTTCCTGTGTCTCCTGTCTGAGATCGATGCAGCATTTTCTTTTCTCTGCTGATTTGTTTTTCTTTACTCTTCTTTTCCATGATCTGTCTTTTTGTCTTTAAAACATACACAGTTGCTTTACAGCCTCTCACTTGCTTTTTACAGGTGTCCTTTCTCTCTGTTTGCCTGTCTTATGTCCCTCTTAGTTTTTGTTTTATTTTTATTTTACCACCCTCCTCTTTTCGCTGCCATTTTCTTTCTGTTTCTCTCCACTGTTCCTCCCTCTGTCTGTCACTGTCTCCACTCTCCGGCTCATGCTGAGTTTGCCTCCAGCCGTCCGTGCCTCTCTCTCCCTCTCAGCCTGTTTTTCTCTCCTCTCTCCTTCGATCTGTTTATTCTCTGCTTGTTTTTCTGGCCTCACAGCTCTCTCCCTCCCCAGCCCCACCAACACCACCACCTCTCCTCCTCCTTATTTCTACCCCTCCACTGTCCACTTTCTCCCCACTCTCTGTTCATCCTTGTCTCCCTCCCTCTCCTCTGTTTTAACTTATTTTGGATCTTAATCATTCACCCTTTCACTTTATTTATCCATCTCCTATCTATGCCTGGGCAGCAGTTGTTCCTTCTTTCCCTTTTTTTTAAATTTTTTGTATTTTCCAAACTCCCGCTGGCATTTTTACAATTATTATAATATATTTTTACAAGTTCTTTTTTGTGTCAGAATGCAAGAGAAAGCATCCTCATCATATCTGGGGCTTACCTTCAGAGTGTGTCAGAGACAGTGATGATGCAGATGCCCCAAGATGGTAACCTCCTTAACACAGGGTGCATAACTACCGATTAACAATTTGCATCAATTTGGTCAAAACCCTTGAATTTATTCAGGTGGTTCAGGTTGTTAACATGTCAAAGAGTTCCTTTTAATGATCATGTGGCTGATAAGTGATATTTATTAAAATCGTATTAGGCTGTAGCTGTGACAACCCGTGACAGCCAGTTGCCTTCTTGCACTCCCTGAAATTGCCTGCTTGTGTGATATTTTCCTGCTTGGAGAGCATTTGAATTTAACATGTGTAATGTTATTGCCAAATGCTAACCACTAATCACGAGTTCAGGTAATCACTTTTACAATTACCCACCATACTAGTCAGATTTTGTACAGTTTACCTCTCATGGTTTATGCTGTTTTAAGATGCCAAAGGAGTAAATCGTTTTAGATGCAATAGTTTTACTTCTTGTATTGTAAAGTATTGTAAATTAGTAAGTAATATGTGTCTTGCATTAAAAAGAAGAATGAGTTAGTTTGTGCTGTGTGTTATACTCAAAGCATGATGATTGTAGCTGTGAGAGCCAGTGTGTGCCCAGTTTCTGCACTTACTAGCCTTACATCACCTAATATATGTGAAAAGTGTTTCATATATATATATATATATGTATGTTTAATGTGTGTGTTTTCGTGACAGAGCTCTTGCAGGAGGATCTCTGTCAGAAGGAGCACCGATTTCCAGGTGTGGTTCACGCTTATCTTCTTGGGCTGGGATGGCCCTGTACAGACGTTGGACTTGCATGGAGCGAATCTCATTGGGCAGTTATCTCTGACATGAACAGGCCAGCCACTGTCCATGTAAACTTTAAACTGAAACTGAAAAGTCATATAAAATATGAATGAATGTTGTCATTGAGGGGTGTATCTATTGCAACAAGCATAAGATGACAGATTAGGCCTGCTTATCAAAATACACAAACATTGTTGATTTAATCAGAACTACCAGTAAATATCACGAGTTCAGTGTAAAAGTGGAAAATCTAAAGTGAACAAAGGTCAGTTAAAACACTAAAGAGACACTTTTTGGCAGTGCTATTTCATGGACTGACAAGGGTTTAAAGAGCAAGTTGATTCATTTCCAGGTTTACCTTGTAAGTGGACTGATATAAAATTACACCACCTATTTGAAGGAAGTTATATTTTCTTTCCTTTAACATATTTTCTGTTACACAAGGGAGATACTGATTTTTTTTTTTTTTTTTTTCAAAACAAGGTTCAATTTGTTTTAAATTTAAACCCAACAATTTCAGGAATTTTATTGCTTCTAATAGAAATCTAAGTTTCCTTTAATTTCATACCTATAGGACAAGGGTAAGGTAAAAGTGGGGTAAGGAAGTACTGTAAAATAAGAGCACTCTTATTACCTGAAGTATAACAAGAATAGATATGTTCCAGTCCAGCAATTTATAGAATAACTGGATTAGAGTTGCAATGGTATGAGATTTTCACAGTACACTAATCATCTCAGACTCGATAACACAATCATTATTATTATCATTATCAGCTACAGTGACACAGTGACCAGTGCTTGGCTCTCCATTTGCAGGTTTGGGGCATGTTCAGCCAAGAAAAAAATGGAGCAAAATATTTACTTAAATGGAAATGGTGGTGCATCCGTTATGTTAGTGCAACCTTGGGGTTTACTAATTGAGTAACACCTCTGACACACCCACCAATTGAGAGAAAATCTACCTCAAAGCCTGTTGCCCACTGAGGAAAAATGTCATTCAACCCAGAAACCCTGGCAAAATGGTGCCCAACATTTTCAGATCAAATGTGGCTGTAAGCTTTTGTCTTGACATGGCGGTAGCAAATAAAACATTTGATCAGTTAGTCAGTGGGCATGGTTTTTGATTGACATTTTGAGCAGAAGTAACAAAGAGATTTACACACACATGACTTTATTGGCGTAACCCAAGAACCCCTTCGCTGAGTGTTAAACAAACAGGCTATGAAATTACACTAGGGCAAAATGTTGTCACAATATATACACGAATAAGGAAAATAACAAAGTAACAGAAAACGCTCAAAAAATGAGGATAAGAACTAAATCACTACGGAAATGAAATTAGAAAACCAAAAACACTACCGAAGGAGGAAAACACAAGGGCTGTGAAAACGATACTGACCTACAGAAAGCTAGATAAGAAAACTAACAACTCAAAATACACTCCTAAAAAACGGAGGAACAAGAATCTAAATAACCAAAATAATCAAACAGAAAATCACAAAGAACAAATCGGCTATGGTTTAAACGGTGAAAAGAAAACAGAAACTAGGTTATCAAAATTACACACAAAATACACTCACGAAGAGGAAACAATGGCTTACGAATAATGCTGTGACTGTGGCTGTGGCTGTGGCAAGGGAGAAGACAGGCTCAGGTGAATCGCAGACGGACAAAGACACACTGGCACAAGACAAGGGAGACACAGACTATTTAACACGTGGAGGGTAATCAGGAACAGGTGGAGACAACAGGTGATCGGGGCGGACACACAGGACACATGAGGAAGGGCAAGTGCTCTGAAACAAGAGGAGAATTAGACCTTCAAAATAAAACAGGAAATGACAAGACAAAACCCCAAGACGAGACAGACCTCACCACGGTGTGACAACAAAGATTGCCTGCTGTAAACAATAAATGTCATTTGGGTATTGTGAATGGTAATAATATAGCCCATGATTATCAGAGAAACTGTCAGGAGTTGCCAGTAGTGAACCCACAGGAGAACGCACAGAACAGGCACAGGCAGGTCAGAGTTTTAAGTGAGTTTATTGAAAACTTAACTCTCCGTGTGGCGGGTGGAATGCTGGAGAGGAATCAGCGTTCAGTTCACTGAGGGCTCCGCCGGGCAGCTGTCAGTCCACAGCGGCTGCTTGTGGAGCAGCGGAGAGACGGAGCTGTCCAAGGTCCAGGGCTGGATGCGCCGGAGCGCACAGACAGACGGGGAAGGTATCGGCAAGTGGCCGAGCAGAGGGAAGACGGCGGAGTCGAGGGCTGCCGAGCACAGAGGCAGTGGAATTCTCAGCTGGCGTTGTTGGCAGAATACAGGTGAATGCAGGTTCTCGACGGAACGGTCGAAGGACTGCAGACAGAGAGGAAAAAACAACGTTAAACAACGTTCAGAAAAACTTGACACTAAAACGTGCAAGCGGCTCAATCACTAACAGTCTGAAACTGAGTTTACGATCTCGCAGGTAGTGGAGTGTTGAGCCCGGTTATATGGAGGTGGTGATAATCAGTGAGATGACGCGCAGCCGTCGGGAACCCTATGGCGCTGATTGCAGATGAGAACCGCTGCTTGAGAGCTGCAATGACAGGAGCTGAGACAGGTGAGTGAGAGAATGTGGAAGGAATGACACAGGATCAGAGAGGGCCTAAGCAGACACAGGGTGAGCCCTGACAGTACCCCTCCTCCTACGTGCGCCTCCTGGCGCACGACGGGCCAGTTCAGGGTGCTGGCGACGGAACTCCGTGATTAGTCCAGGGCGGGGTACCCAGCAGCGTTCCTCAGGGCCGTACCCCTCCCAATCCACCAGGTACTGCACTCCCCTGCCACGGCGACGTAAGTCCAACAACCTCCGGACGGTGTAGATAGGGTCCCCGTCCAGAGTCCTGGGAGGAGGTGGAGCAGGGCCGGGGGTTACCAGTGGGCTCTCATGAACAGGTTTGATTTGAGAGATGTGGAACGTGGGGTGAATACGCATGGAGTGAGGCAGCTTCAACCGGACAGCGCAGGGGTTTACTACGGCCTCCACCTTGAAGGGACCAATGTACCGGGGGGGCAGCTTTTTAGAGTCGACCCGAAGGGGCAAGTCTTTTGACCGGAGCCAAACCCTCTGTCCTGGAGTGTAGATGGGGGCTGTGGAACGATGGCGATTGGCCAGGTCTTGGATTTTACGGGACGCCTTCAGCAGAGCAGCACGTGCCTGGCGCCAGGTCCGGGCGCAGCAGCACATGTGAACGGCCACGGAGGGGACCGCAATTTCCTCTTCTAGCTCTGGAAAGAGCGGAGGCTGGTAACCGTGAGAACACTGAAACGGGGATAGACCGGAGGAGGCGTTGGGGAGCGTGTTGTGTGCATATTCCACCCAAGGAAGTTGGGCGCTCCAGGACGAGGGGTTGTCTGATGTAATACAACGCAGGGCGTTCTCCATCTCCTGGTTCAGCCGCTCTGTCTGGCCATTACTCTGGGGATGGTATCCAGAGGAAAGGCTGGCCGTAGCTCCGATCGCTGTGCAGAAAGCCCTCCACACCTGTGAGGTGAATTGTGGCCCACGGTCCGACACGATGTCCACTGGTAGCCCATGGGGGCGGAACACGTGGGCCACCAACAAGTCTGCAGTCTCCCTGGCAGAGGGGAGCTTGGGCAGAGCCAGGAAGTGGGCCATCTTGGAGAAACGATCCACCACAGACAGGATGACAGTGTTGCCATTGGAAGATGGGAGACCGGTAACAAAATCCAGAGCGATGTGAGACCACGGGCGTCGGGGAATCGGCAGGGGGTGGAGCAGTCTGGAGCTGGGTTGGTGGACAGGTTTACTGCAGGCACAGACAGAGCAGGCTGCGACAAACCCTCGTGTATCCTGGGCCATGGAGGGCCACCAGAATCTGCGACGGAGCGCGTACAAAGTCCTCGATACTCCGGGGTGGCAGGTTAGGTGGCTGGAGTGGGACCATTGCAGGACAGCTGAACGGACGGTCTCTGGAACGAATAGAGTCCCTGGTGGACCTCCTCCGGGATCAGGTTGCTGCTCCTGAGCCAGGCGGACCCGAGACTCAATCTCCCATGTTAGAGCAGCCAGGAACCGGGTGGCAGGCAGGATGGGCTCAGGCTGCTGGGCGTCATCCTCCCTTGCGTAAAGACGCGACAAGGCATCGGGTTTAACGTTCCGGGAGCCGGGGCGATAGGACAGCGTGAAGTTAAACCGGCCGAAGAAGAGAGCCCACCTGGCCTGCCTGGAATTTAACCGTTTTGCAGTCTGGATGTAAGACAGATTTTTGTGGTCAGTCCAGACCACAAATGGCTGTTCGGACCCCTCCAGCCAGTGTCGCCACTCCTCCAGCGCCAGTTTAACAGCCAGCAGTTCACGGTTTCCGATGTCGTAGTTCCTCTCGGCGGGTGACAGTTTCTTGGAGAAGAACGCGCAGGGGTGAAGCTTGTTGTCAGAGGGGGAGAGCTGGGAAAGGACTGCTCCAGCACCCATATCTGAGGCGTCCACCTCAACCACAAACTGCCGACTGGGATCGGGCTGAATCAGGATGGGCGCAGACACGAAGCGGACCTTGAGCTCCAGGAAGGCTGCCGCGGCCGCAGGATTCCAGGCAAACCTTGTCGCTGTGGAGGTGAGTGCCGTAAGGGGGGCCGCGATGTTGCTGTACCCCTTTATGAAACGGCGGTAAAAGTTTGCGAAACCGAGGAAACGCTGGAGCTGTTTGCGGGTCTCGGGTCGGGGCCACTCCTTCACTGCCGCCACCTTGGCCGGGTCCATCCTGATCCTCCCTGCAGAGATGACATAGCCAAGGAAGGAGACTGTGTGGGCGTGAAACTCGCAACAGACGCTCCAGGACATGACAAGGTGCTGCTGATGCTCCTCCAAGTTACGGGAGAAAATCAAGATGTCATCGAGGTAAACGAAGACGATCCAATTCAGAAAGTCCCGCAGCACATCATTTATCAGATTTTGAAAAACGGCTGGGGCGTTGGTAAGGCCGAAGGGCATTACGAGATACTCGTAATGCCCCAATGGGGTGTTAAAAGCCGTCTTCCACTCATCGCCCTCCCTGATGCGAACGAGGTGGTACGCGTTCCGGAGGTCCAATTTGGTGAAGATGGTGGCTCCGTGGAGGGGGGCGAAGATGGCAGGCAGAAACAGTGTTTCAAATCAAATATTTCATATATTTTTCAATTCACATACATTTCATCACTTTCACTATTAACATAGTATTAAGTACTTAGTACCTAGTATTTTAATATGATAATTATTTTCATTTTCTTTAATTAGTTTTTGTTACTCGCCACCTTTGAAGTGACATTCCATCAGTGATAAATACAGTTTTGAGCTGTGAATAATGAATGTAAGATAGGGATAATGATGAAACATGGCTCTGTTTTCATGTCACAACTATTGTGATCAAATTAGCCTCAAATTAATCAAATCACTTGATATAACTATTCTTGACCCTCTATGTTTCAATTCAAAAGCATTCTCTTCTCCCCCGTTTTTATCAATTCATTTATTACTTCCACCCCTCGCAGACTTCAGTTGCGTAAACAAGTGTACACAGTGTGATAACCATCACTTTTCAGAAAATGGAATACCACTACAACCCTCGATATACTATTTGTAACTGCTACCCTGAATAAATTATCCTTCACTGTAGACTTGCTTTCTCACCATGCATTTACAGTTTTTAATGATTGCTTCAGCACAATTTTGAAAACAGGGCTCATTTCACACAGCCATACACACAAGTAGCAGTATACCTCAGATATTTAGCAAAATGAAACACTTCATTCAAAACTCGGTTTTCTAAAAACCCAATTTTGTCACCATATGGCACACACATGGTTCATATGATCGGATTCTGTTTGAACCAGTTACACACCGCTGTGCTCAATCTAAAACACTTTAAACATTTCTACTTTTCTAATAATATAGTCTGGGTTTGAGTTTTTTCAGAGAGATTGTCCGAATAAAGTACATGATCATACTGACCAAACACAACATACAAGTCCAGTACTGCACACTGATGAAAACTGTTATTTCTCTCCACACTGTAAAATCCGTCAATACATCCACGCATTTCCAAAGGCTGCGTTTTGCACTGAAAATCAGAACAGAACATATTCTAAATACAGTAGAATATAGTACACAAACACAGCAAAAACACATGTGGAGACAACATGAAAAGAAAAAAAAGAGAAAAGAAACCCTAAGCATCATCTCTTGGCCTAGCTGGGTCTGGCCATAGCACTTTGTCCACATCACAGGCTGCATCCTCTCTCACAAGACAGCGAGGGAAGACTCTTCTTGAATGGTGAATCCAGCCTTGAACAGACTCTACATCAATTTGATCACAGGCCTCGTTCATGGTCCAGGGCTGGAGATCATAAACCTTCACCGCCATGCTGAAAAAAAAATCCTCAGTGGGGTTAAGGAAGGGAGAGTATGGTTGGAGGTACTGGAGTGAAAATTGTGGATGCTGATGAAACCAGTTTTGGTTTTGGTTAGTGTAGTCTTGTTTAGTATAATAGATGTTCATTGATTGGAGGATTATTAATTGTTGATCAGTATTGCTGAAGTTAAACAAATTCTGTTGTACATTTCAAGAGCAGTTGTCTGTGATTATTTGTCCATATGTGCTGTGGTGACAGCTGGTTGTGAGGGTCAACATCACATCACATACAGCGTTCTTTGGACTTTGACATGTCCCCTGTATGCAGTGTCATCTGTTTTCTTTATAGCACTACTTCACTGTACTGGGATACAGAATACATGTACATGCTGATGTAAGCTGCAAGTATTATGGAGGGCAACATCGTGAAAGCAAGGTTGTACTTTTCACACGCAAAGGATATATGAACCATGTCAAGTCAAGTTAAACTGACTGAGATTTTTTTTACACAGAAAATAGCATACGAAAGGTATATAAAAATACCAAGAACAAGAAATTTGTAGTCTGCATTTAGAGGAAAAATTAAATACATTTTAATGTGTCAATGTGTCATGGCACAATATATTTTGGTTTGCATGTGCTCATCATCATCACTAGCTGCGTTTCCATTACAGTTGTTCGCAAAATAAAAGCGATATTTCTGAAATTTCGGCAAAGTTCGAATGCGACTGGCAGGTGTTTCCATTGAACAGTGTTTTGCGAACCAGCCGAAATTCTCGTAAGTTCTCGGACGTCCCACGAGATGTGTGTGCGTGCTGTGCGTCGGTAAAACTTAACACAAAGCCCTATAATTAAAAAGCACATGCTGAAGATGAAATAAAAAAATTATCTGTTGACTTAGAGTGATCACTGATTTTAATGGCCTATTATTGATCACTTTGTTATTACGCGAGGCTTGCTTTGACAGCGTCAGCTCGCGCCGGCGGAGCAGCAGCAGAATACAGGACTGTGAATTACTGTGTGTCCTTTCAACATATTTTCTATCAGCAATTATGTGTAAATATTAAAGTTAATGGCGTGCATGCGTGTCTCCCACATAGCTGAGGTGCACACACTCTTCGCAAGTTCATCATTCCGTTTTAATGAAAACGGAATGATTAGATTTTGTCCTGCGCACAGGACGAGATCACAGCTGTCAGATCGTCTTTAACAGATCAGCCACCATGACAGCTGGAACTGCTGTAGTGTTTTTGTCTGCTACTTATTGAGATCCAGAAAACATACAAACACTACAAAATTGACATGACGTTATATCTGACTGCATGCGGCCGGCCTGAAACGGGGAGTCCGCTGACCTCGGAGACGTGCAAATTCGAAAAAAGTGTTTCCATTACACTTTTGCGATACACCTAAATATCGACACGGCTGAAAAACCACCTCATGAGAGCGTAAAAATGTTTTTGCGATATTTGAGAGGATTTTCGAAATTTAGGTGTTTCCATTACCGTTTTTTTATTGCAATATTTAGGATTTGCGCAATTCTAGGGGCAATGGAAACGCAGCTAATCACTCTGCTCTCACCTCAATGACTGCTGAGATTTCAAGCTTTCTAGATACTCTCAAGAACTTCAGCCCCCTAATAATGTGTAACCTTGACCTGCCCTCGAGCTGGTTCAGTTGTGTTAGTGGTGATATAGACAACAGGACAAGGAATTCTGTCAAAATAAGTTCATGGAAAATGCAAAACTCACTTTCGGGGCTTGTCGCACTGTACATTGAAACACAGTTTCTTGTTAAAATGTCAGAGGTATCTGAATGGAAGCCAGTAAGTCAATGCTATTTTTGTATACATTATGCTGGTTTGAGCAACAGGTAAGATTTCACCAGTTGTGACACATGCTGACCACTTCTGAAAAAACGAAGCAAGACAATATATGTTTGTTATTTGTATTCTGTCGCATAGCTACATGAACCACACCACATCAAAACAGAGCATATCCAGTGCTTCTTTTTTCAAAAATCAACAAACAGACAACAAATGTCTGTGCAAGAGCGAGAGCAGCTCCAGGTGTGGTTCATTAATTACCACTCTGGATCAAACATCTGTAGGTGCCAGCCCTTGAGGACTGGGGCTGAACACACTTTTCCCAGCAGGCTGAGGTATCATCAAAGCTGTATTAATGATGGAATAAACTTTGGCCTCGACAGATACATTTAACCCACCCCCTCCCCTACAAACACTCACCTGGCAACCCTCCTCTTGTTCCTTCTCTCTGTCTCTGTCAGTGCTAAGTGCTCTCTGTGACCCCAGCTAATAGTGTTCCAGTTCTCCTCATGTCTCCATTGGGGAAACACACAAACACACCTGCAGTAAACACATTCACTAAACAGTGTGTTATACACTTGTACTATGTTGTCAGCCAGGACCAAAGCAGGCTGGGGGGTTGCAGTAATAAGTGTGTTTCATTTTAAGCCTTATTGATCCGTACAGCTAATTATACCAATTTGTTATCTGTTTGTGTGCATGTTTGAGTCTGTATGTGATGTCTGAGGCGGGGGCTGTTTTGATTTTTGATGTGACACTGAATTTAATAATTGTGGACTAACTGTGCACTCATATTTAAGGTAGTGCTCTCTCATCATCATTATACATCTCTAATGTTTGTGCTCAGTCTGTGTACAATCATGACATTCAAACTAAATATGTTGCCTAAACACAAATATCTGTATCAATGTTTTACAAAAAGTTTCAGCATAACATTTTCATGACCTCAAAATAATGAAATCGTGGCTGCGTTCATAGAGAGAGATGACAGCCAATGACCAGAGTTAACCCTGTGATGGTCTGCTATGGATCTGTACAGGCCCCATCATTGACCAGCCGGCCATTCTAGGTTGCTATCTATACCATTCAAAAGTTTGGAATCACTTGCCACAAAAGCTTGATTGGTACAGTCAGATGTCTGAAAGGACTGTTCCATATTTTTGAATAGTCTTTCATGCTTGTAGAAAGTCTTCTTTACAAATAGATGTGTTTGGTGCATGGATGACAAAACACTGTGCAATGGCTCAACCACAATAACAATTTAGAGAAAGAGACAAAGATTCCTCTGACCAACAGTTAAATAGGAATGTAAGAAATCACCAGTAAACTAGTAAAAGAAATTGGACAGCTGACCATCAAAATCTGTGCAGATTTAAACAGGACCAGACTCCAGTTTCATTATCAAGTGCACAGTAAGGCCTATAATGTGCTATAATTAACAATGTTTTGCTTTTACAAAGCAATTTCTAAAACTTCAAAATACAAATAGGAGGTTTTTTTCAGGTTAGACTTAAGTGTGCCTCAACACACTTAGTCTGGGTAAAAGTCTGAGAACTTGATAACACTTAGTAAGTCAGTAGATCACCAAAATCATTGGGATTCATGGTATGCACCTAAATTTCCATCAGCCCCCATCTTAGAAATACTACAGAATAAATGAAACTTTTTGACCTCCTGGTGGCACTTGATGAAAGGTCCAGGCAACAAAGACATCAGGGTTTATACTCACAATACCCATAATGTTCACAATACTTCATGGTAATCCATCCAACTGTTGTTGATTACTTCAGTCTGGATTAAAGGGGTGGAACAATTGACCGACTGACCATCCCTAGAACAAGTATAGCGGAAAATGTGAGGTACAGGATATAACACACACTGCGTAACAAGTCAGTGTATGTAATTAAAAGCATTGAGATGTACATACTACTTGATGCACCTTTTGGCAATGTCTATTACATGGTGTTGGTAGAAAAAGGTTAAACCAAACAGGCTTCTTTGGCAGGAGAGTAAACATGTTGTTTTTGTCAGGTTTGGTGTGGGGCTGAGACTTTTTGTGTTTGTTCTGTGGTTGGGCAGTTGCCTGTGTCCTCCGATCTAAGAAAAAGTAGATCCTGTTTTGGTGGAAGAAAAGACAATGATTTTTGGCAACTTTGTGAAGGGCCACATAGAGGAAAATGATGAGGGTGTTTTAGCCAGTTCTGTAGAGGGGTCTCCATCTGGGATTGGAATTTGATTGATGGAGCTTGTTTCTTCACCAGAGGAGATTAATGAGGGTTAGCATGCAGATGTATATGGACCCTGCATAGACTCTGAAGGACAGCAGACATGGTTTGGAACAGACAGACATCTCACACACGAATGAGATTCATCAAGAAAACTTTGCTTAACTTTATTCACTTATATTTTACTCTTGTTTGCAATGGTAAGAGGTACCCACAGCATAGGTTGACATCGGTGGCCCGTCTACGCTGATAACAAGCCAGATGGTTCCTCTCCTCTTTAGCCCGATCTGGTTAAAATCCTCTTTGCATGGTAGAGTTTCAACTTGCATTGTTGTTAACAGACAATGGGTTTTGGAAGTGTTCCTGAGTCCATGCAGTGATGTCCACTACAGAATTGTGTGTTTTCAATGGAGTACTGAGGCCTGAAGATCACAACCATCCATTATTGGTTTTTGGCCTTGTCCCTTGCATACAGAGATTTCTTCGGATTTTATGAATCTTTTAATGACATTATGTACTGCAGACAAAGAAATCCCCAAATTTGTTTCAATTTTACATTGAGAAACATTATTTTCAAAATGTTGCAATACTTGTCAGCACGTCTGTCACAGAGTGGTGAACCTCTCCCCATCTTTACCTCAGAAAGACTCAGCCTCTGAGATACTCTTTTTCTACCCCATCATGTTAGTAACCTGTCGCCAGTTAACCAGATAAATTGTGACATGCTCAACCAGGTTTATTCCTTCAGCATTCACAACTTTTCCAGTCTTTTATTGGCACTGCTCCAACTCTTTTGAAAAGGGTTGCCAGCAGCAAATTCTAAATGCGAATTTAATTTTCAAAAAACAAAAAAAATCTCACTTTCAATGTTTGATATGTTGACTTTGTTAAATCAAATATGGGGTTTTGATGTTTTGCACATCATCACATTCTGTTTCTATTTACATCTTACACGGCACCCTAACCTTTTTTTTAAATGGGGTTGTAGGTAAATATGGCAAATTTTGGGTTGAATCTCCTTGAATTCTTTTTGACAGATATTCAACATAGTGCTCTTTAGTGGTGTTCTCTATACCACCATCGCCACCATACTGCTGTGCTTTAGAAGCAGATGGCCGCCCACCCGGAGCCTGGTTGTGCTCGAGGTTTGTGCCTCCTAAAAGGAGGTTATTCCTCGCCACTGTCGCCAAGTGCTTGCTCATGTTGGATTTCTGTAGATAAAGAGTTTGGTCTGTACCTGCTCTATATGTGAAGTGTCCTGAGACACTTTGGTTATGATTTGGCGCAATATAAATAAAATTGATTTGATTTAGAAGCATTTCAACACCAATCCGATCCCATTGCAAAATCAATGTAGCTATGTCAATTATTTTGAAGAAAATAGGCTCATATTTACATAATAATTACATGCTGGATTTACACACACTAAAATGTAATTGTGTAGTAAACCGAAATATCCATAAACAAGAGACTATCCAACCTTATTAGCAGACAGGAGCGTTGGATGAAAAAGTCATCTTTAGTGAGTCTCTGTGTGCAGAAGTTTGGTCATCCTGGCCAGTTCAACAGGATCATGGCACAGGGGAAGAAAACTCATCTGGTGGTGTAATAATTTGGTCTTCCCTTGAGCACCATTTGACTGACAAACATTCTACAAGTGGTGGCTAGCAGTGACCTTCTCCACATGTTTTAAAGCTCTGGAGTCATGCAGGTCATCAAAATTGTGCTGAGGTGAGAGCAGAATCACTGACCCTTTCTGACAACTAGCAATGAAAACCTGCTGTTTTTTTTCTGCTGAGCAAACACAGCAAGGAGATGGAGAAGGTTGCGTTATGATAGGCTTTCTGGGGGAAAAAATGACACTTTTCTCGAGAGGATGACCTTCTCAAAATGTACATTCATTGCAAGGCCATTATATTAATGGATTGATGTTCTCCTCCCTCTTGTGGTCCTGGTTTATGGTATGTCCAAGGATTCTGAAAAGCTTAACGCTGCTCATTTTTGAGCCGTTGATTGTCAGTGGGTGGGTCTGGTAATTGTTGTTTCTTGAAGACCATTGTTGTGCAGGTTAAAAGGAGGAGATGTCAGGTCCATCATCACACTGCTGAGTTTATTGGCATACAGAAGATAAACTTGTTCTTGGAGAAAGTTAATATCTGGAAATCATTGTAGAGTTTCAATTTCTCACAGGTTTATTTGCTTAACACCCCATGAAACTGAGGTGTAACTAACTCATAATCACTTAAACTCAGCAGCTATATTTATAATTGCCTGCAGGTGGCCCAAGTATCAACTTATAGCATTACTTGTCTTGCCTGTATAGATAGCAAACATATGCAAGGGATAATGTATAGTGAGCAGCTCCCTATAGAGAAATAAACCCTGACAGTCCACTATACGTCATCATGCTTACTACTAAAGCATTTAATAAAGCAACACAGATAGTGATTAAAACATATTCAATTGATTTAAAATGAGCCTACTCTCGTCTGTCGCTGCTCTCACTGCGCAGCGGCTCTGAAAGTCAACATGTACATGGCGTAGCAACCGCCTCTCACTGTGCACAGGCCGGCAGGATAACTTATTTCTTTACAGTTATTCAGCGTAATCATGTCAAATGTGGAGAAGTTACGGGATATCCCAGACCTGAGACAGACATAGCTGGCATCAGTTTGGTTTACCGGTACTATTTTGTACTGATGGATAAAAGTCCCGCAGCAGCTGATTTCGGTGTTTTTTGCTGGGGACATGTCATTTTCCAGTCCAGCCACATGTCAAGTGTTTTGTCCTCTTCAAACAAATTAAAAGTAATGTCCGCAAAATGATCCATATTTTGCCACTCAAATCAGCTGGCAATTTGTTATTGAGCTTGGAACATAAATGGATTGCCCCTTTAGCCAATGACAGTTAGGAATTCCTGAGCAGGCGGTCGACTATCGAGAAAAAAAAACACCACTGAATTTTGGCGATTGACTGATCAGAATTGAGTATTTAAGAGTCCGTGCTCTAAAGGAAAGAAAACCATTACTTGTTTGTATGAAACAAAGAACAATATGGCACTTGCACAAACAAAATATGATTGTCATTTTGCGAAGAACTGAAAAAGGTGAGAAAGGTTTGAACATTTACTTAAATGTTCAAACCTTTCTCACCTCTGCACACCAGTGTTACGTTCATTTGACAAAAATTGACAACTTACTTTCACGACAAACACAAAGACGAAACCTAGGTAAATAGCAACTCTAAAGTTAATGCTAAATGGACTGTATTTATATAGCACTTTTCTAGTCTGCAGACCACTCAAAGCACTTTACGACACCTGCATTCACCTATTCACACAATGGTAGCTAGGCCACCTGCTCATTACGAGCATTAACACGCTCACACACATGTATGTATGATGTACAGCATCAGGAGCGATTTGGGGTTCAGTATCTTGCCCAAGGATATTTTGACATGCAGACTGCCAAGGCCAGGGATCAAACCAACCCTCTGATAAGTGGACGACCACTCTACCTCCTGAGCCACAGTTGCCCAAGTAAACTGCCTTTTTCATTAACTTCACAATAGAGGGGTACAACGCCTGGAATACACAATAAAGATGGCAACAGCTGTAGCCCAAAAATGTTTAGAAGACACAAAAATTTAACGAGACTAAAATGTCTTATTTTTGTTGAATAAATCTAGACTAAAACATAACATGTGTTTTTGACTGATCACAGAGCTAACTGGATTTGCTTGTGGTTCTAAAAGACGTTTTGCCTCTCAAGTGCCATGCACTTGTGATGCAGGTGTTTTGTTTCCCTAATGTAGTCTGTGCATTCTTGCTGCATCACACTGCATACACCACATTACTCTCTGCTGCCTGGGTGATTTGCAGTACCACCAGAACAGATACCAGTGGTAGACCTCATCATGGGCCCAGAATCAGCCATCAGAAACAACAAATTGGTAGATACAGAGGCTGAAAAACACAGGTTGAAGGTATCAGCCTCCCTTTCCAATGCTAAAGCATCACCTTCCAACCTCACCTTCCAAGAAAGGAAGGCACTGACATCAATGCAGAGAGATCAGAACATCACCATCTTGCCATCCATCCATAAAGGAAAAGGCACAGTGGTGCTAAACACAACCAACTACCATGCTAAGGTGATCAGTCTACTCAGCAAAACAGCTGCCTATGAGACACTGTAGCAAGTTCCCACCAGCAGCTATATGAAAAAGGTAATCAACAGCTTACAGCTACTGGAAAAGGAGAAAGCCATTGACCAACCACTATATTACCTCATGTACCCCAGGGAAGCCATTCCTTGCATTTATGGACTCCTCAAGATACACAAGGTAGTAGCTCAGACCCATCATCAGCAGCATCAACTCACTTATATACAACATCGCCAAACATCTAGCCATCAGCCCAGCTGCTTTGGTCAGCAACACTCCACACCACATCAAAAACTCCCAGGACTTTGCCAACAAGGTGAGAAAACTGGACCCAGATCCTACGATGTCACATCACTCTTCACATGCATTCCCACCCTGGAAGCAGTAAAGACTGTAAGAAAATAACTGCTACAGGACAGCGCTCTCTAACAGAACCAACCTCACCCTGCATCACATTATGTACCCTGCCAGACCTCTGCTTGACAACCACCTACTTCCAGTACAACCAGGGCTTCTACAGACAGAAGCATGACTGTGCCATGGGGTCTCTGGTCTCTCCTGTAGTGGCCAATCTCTATATGGAGGAATTGGAGAGTAGAGCCCCGATCCTCTTCAAAGGAACTGCCCCCAGGCATTGGTTTAGGTCTGTGGGTCAAAATTAGAACACAGTAAGTGGAAGCTTTTTACAGATCTCATCAATGCAGTGGACAGCAACATAAAGTTCACTTGGGAGGATGCCAAAGGAAACACTCTGGCCTTTTTGGATTGTGCAGTGCACATTGAGAACAACAGAAGCCTCGTCATTGAAGTATACAGAAAACACAATGCACACAGATCAAAAATTGCTCTTTGATTCTCACCATCCACTGGCGCATTAGCTGGGGGATATCAGAACTTGCCCACAAGGACCGAAGGCAAGATAAGGAGCAAAAACACTTGAAATATAGAAAGAGTAGAAAAGGACTATGAATGGAACAGCGAGGAATGCACAGACTTGTACACTGGGGAAACAAACAACCACTTCACAGGCACATGGCACAACAAAGGAGAGCCAACACCTCAGGTCAAGACTCAGCAGTCCACCCACATCTGAAGGTCAAGGGACACTAATTTGAGGACAATAATGTACATATGTTGGCCAGGGAAGACAGATTATTTGAAAGAGGAGTGAAAGGAGTCATCCATGTTAAAAGGAAAGACCGACACTGAACAAAGGAGGTGGTCTACAACACCACTTATCAGCCACTTACAATGCTGTCCTGAGATCCCTCCCCAGGCATCTTAACAGCCATTCACACCGGGACTCATGTGGCCCTGATGACTCATGATGGTTGGATGGGTAAACGACCCACACCAGGACTCACCCTTTGACGCCCATTGACCTATTAACACCATGACTCACATGATAGCTAGGTGAGGCTATGATCCTGCAAGAGGATGAATACCTGAAACCTCCCACCAGTCAGTTAGAACTGAAGAAGTCTCTTGGATGAGAGGCCAAATGTCTTCTAGAATCACAAGCAAGTCCAGTTGCCTTTTGAAGTACCGTGACCTGGATGAATGAGAATCTTTACAGACAAACTGATGTTAAGTTGATGACAGACATTTTACAAAGACAGATTGTGATATTCATTGAATTAAAAAAAAAATACATATTGAAAACACTAGGCATTGGCACAAGAAATTGCCCCTGCCCTGGCCTGCCTCTGTAGTGTCATACGCTACTTGCTGTGACAAAGCAGACTGTATTGTCCTTACGTTAACACTGGGGACCGTATTAGTATAAAAATTTCTTCAAAAAGATATTGAGTAAAAATGCTTACCTGCCTCCTGTGCCTATGTTTTAACATCTCTTCCCCCTTTTTCCACTTTTTCCTATTTTGTGTTTCATTGCCTCACTTTTTTCTGATGTACTTTTCCTGTTTGCCTAGGTCAAGATTTATGAAAGGGGGTACATCTGTTCTCTCTTGCCAACTGCATTTTTAATTTTTTTGTCTTTGAGGTATATGATCAGATGAACCAAATATCACACATATGTTAGATTAAGCATGATAAGAGGTAAACTGATGTTTAAACTGCAAGACACACTCAGTGATATGTGAGACTACACAGGACAGGCCAGTAAGAGGGAGTCCTAATGTGGAAATGTATACAAAGGGGACCGTTTAGAGGTGAATCCCCAACAGAGGTGGACATATATGGGTGAGAGTGGAGGAATGCACTCCTCAGTAAGACAATGTGCAGAACATGGCCTTATTTGGGAGTTAGGTAAGATATGGGTGGAGTAGGACAGACCATTATGCTATATATTGTATTGTCTTTAGGATAACAGGAGAGTCTTCTGATCTGACACTGAAGCTCTCTCGGATGGCCGGCATCTGATCTGATACTGCTTTTTAATAAAGGTCTCTTCAACTCAAGCTTGTATCAGCGGAGTTCTTCCTACATCATCATCACACCACTGCTCAGCAGGACCTGGCTGATAAACATCATCTTATTAGGGACACGGGGCACGCTCCGAGGCACTTATTACTATCCCGCGCGTTTCTTCTTATTAGGGACACGGGGCAACGTCCCGAGTCACTGGCTCCTACAGCTATTTCATAGCTGCAGGAGCCAGTGACTCGGGGCGTAGCCCCGAGTCACTTATTACTATCCCGCGCGTTTCTTCTTATTAGGGACACGGGGCAACGTCCCGAGTCACTTATTACTATCCCGCGCGTTTCTTCTTCTTCTTATTAGGGACACGGGGCAACGTCCCGAGTCACTTATTACTATCCCGCGCGTTTCTTCTTCTTCTTATTATTAGGGACACGGGGCAACGTCCCGAGTCACTGGCTCCTACAGCTATTTCATAGCTGCAGGAGCCAGTGACTCGGGGCGTAGCCCCGAGTCACTTATTACTATCCCGCGCGTTTCTTCTTCTTCTTCTTATTATTATTATTAGGGACACGGGGCACGCTCCGAGGCACTTATTACTATCCCGCGCGTTTCTTCTTCTTATTAGGGACACGGGGCAACGTCCCGAGTCACTGGCTCCTACAGCTATGAAATAGCTGCAGGAGCCAGTGACTCGGGGCGTAGCCCCGAGTCACTTATTACTATCCCGCGCGTTTCTTCTTCTTATTATTATTATTAGGGACACGGGGCAACGTCCCGAGTCACTGGCTCCTACAGCTATGAAATAGCTGCAGGAGCCAGTGACTCGGGGCGTAGCCCCGAGTCACTTATTACTATCCCGCGCGTTTCTTCTTCTTCTTAT
Organism: Chelmon rostratus; assembly: GCF_017976325.1. Lineage (NCBI taxonomy): Eukaryota > Metazoa > Chordata > Actinopteri > Chaetodontiformes > Chaetodontidae > Chelmon > Chelmon rostratus. The sequence goes on along the minus strand of NC_055663.1, from coordinate 1,976,578 downwards.
TATTAGGGACACGGGGCAACGTCCCGAGTCACTGGCTCCTACAGCTATTTCATAGCTGCAGGAGCCAGTGACTCGGGGCGTAGCCCCGAGTCACTTATTACTATCCCGCGCGTTTCTTCTTCTTCTTCTTCTTATTATTATTATTATTTTTCATCTTCCTCCAAGTTTTCGTCCTCAAACTCGCCCCGCAGCTTTGAGAAAACCCTCGCAAATTATATATCAAAACGTGCGTATTGTTCGGGATCGGTGTGCTATTACTTTTCTCAAATTTATCGCAGTTTTTCGCGTCGTAAGACGCGAAAAACTGCGATAAATTTCCCATAAGAAATGAATGGGACGGGCGAAAAAAACAAGATTGAAATTGGAGTTTTTCAAACATCTGTAGCTCAGGCATACATTCACCGAGAGACTTCATTTCAACTTTAAAATGTAGACCCAAGTCTGGTCTATTGGTGTGTTCATCCACATTTTGATTGGTCCTATAGTTTTTGATCAGTCACTGTTCAATGACAGTGATCGTTTGGCGGGAAATTTTGAGATTATAATGGGTGTGTATTGCGCGGAATGTTCGTGCTAGAGTGCGTGCTAGAGTGGCACAGAGTCTAAAAACGATCTGAAAATCTTCTCTTTTTCTCGTCGCTACGGCCACAAATTACACTCTACACGCATAATTTTGGGCTCATTTTGTAGACAAACTTGTCCTCTTTCGTGTGATGTCCTCGAAAAAGCCGAGAGACTTACTGAATTTAAATAGTGAGACGTTTTGTGCAGCCAGCGCCCTCCTGTTCTCCCATTAAGTCCCATGTTAAAATTCAGAGCTGTTTTGTGAGCAAAGCAGAAATGCCTCCTGTCTTTAGATCGCCATAAAACGAAAAGTTGTTGTGTCAGGAATAAAACGAGGAGATGGCCGGACTCAGGAAGTTCTCGGGAGTCCGATGATCTATAGTACACTCTGATACGAGGTACGGTTCTCTCACCAGAGGATTTAGTTCAGGAGGTTCGCCGAACCCAAATCTCACTGCATACAATACAAACTCCTGTTCTCTGAGTCGCAGAGTCTTTTTAAGTCGACCATTTTGTCATTTTTCTAAAGAATATCTGGACATAAAACACACGTACATCTGGCCCAGACTTGTCCGCATCTCACAGTGTAATCGTTTTTTTGATAGCAGCTACGGTTTTGACACAATCGCAAGTTGTTCGGAAGAAACCGACAGCGAAAAAGCCGCTTTTCAAGGGAGGAGTTTAACAGGTGCAACTGTCATTTACACACACACCGGTCAATAACCCACGCACACACATCTGCAGGACAACAAGCCTGAGAATGATTATCTTAACGAGCTCAGTCAAAAGAAGGGCATTGTTTGAAAACAATCTCCATCCAACAAACAGTTAAACTCAGCTTCACCAAGCGCTTTGCCAAAAAGGTTGAGAAAGTAGTCACACAAACACACACACAAGCAGGGCTAACCAACAGCTAAAAAGTGATTAAAAACAAGCACGTCAAAACTGAACAGGAACAGGTAAAAAGTGGGAGAGGTAGAGAGGTAATTATCAGCAGGTGGGGCAGAAGTTACACACGCACACAAACAAACACACACACACACACACACATTCAGACACACATATACCAGACACATCTCCATGTAGGAGCAGGTTGGGCTGCTTGTGTAGTTCAAGCAGACACACACACACAAACAGACGAAGACACACACATACGCAGTCACACACAATGACAGATACAGAAACACACACACACAGACAAATGCATAATGAAAACCCCATCCCCCCGCCCCCTTGTTAACGCCGTTATTAGCTCTGTTAGCACAGTTAGCTCTGTTAGCGTTAGCGCCGTTAGCTCTATTCGCACCGCTAGCTGCTAGCTCCGTTAGTGTTAGCTCTGTTAGCTCCGTCAGCATTAGCTCCATTCATGTTTATTGATTCAGTTCATTAATTCATGTTAACAGAGACATGAAGCAGAGGAGAGAAGCAGACACAGACAGCTGAGGTGATCAACAGAGACAGACAAGGAGAAAGCCACAGAAACACAGCTGAGAGCAATTCATTAATCAGGGACTGACTACCTCTGATATCTGCAGTTTTCTCACATTGCAGCCTTTTTCAATTGTCCGCTGCTTCGCCATAGTTTCTCCTAGAGACTTCATTCAAACTTTAAAACGTAGATAATTTTGTCGGCTCCAAATGACCCTCGGCACATTTTGATATCTCTTACGGTTTTCGAGCTATGACCATCGAAGGCCGACGTAAGACGCGAACAACTGCGATAAATTTCCCATAAGAAATGAATGGGGAAATTTCCTCAAATTTCAGCCTTTTTCAATTGTCCGCTGCTCGGCCATACTTTGTCCTAGAGACTTCATTCAAACTTTAAAACGTAGATAATTTTGTCGGCTCGAACGCACCCCGTGTCCCTTTCAAAATTTCCCAGGGGGAATTTTCTAGTTATTATTATTTTTCATCTTCCTCCAAGTTTTCGTCCTCAAACTCGTCCCACAGCTTTGAGAAAACCCTCGCAAATTATATATCAAAACGTGCGTATTGTTCGGGATCGGTGTGCTATTACTTTTCTCAAATTTATCGCAGTTTTTCGCGTCGTAAGACGCGAAAAACTGCGATAAATTTCCCATAAGAAATGAATGGGACGGCCGAAAAAAACAAGATTGAAATTGGAGTTTTTCAAACATCTGTAGCTCAGGCATACATTCACCGAGAGACTTCATTTCAACTTTAAAATGTAGACCCAAGTCTGGTCTATTGGTGTGTTCATCCACATTTTGATTGGTCCTATAGTTTTTGATCAGTCACTGTTCAATGACAGTGATCGTTTGGCGGGAAATTTTGAGATTATAATGGGTGTGTATTGCGCGGAATGTTCGTGCTAGAGTGCGTGCTAGAGTGGCACAGAGTCTAAAAACGATCTGAAAATCTTCTCTTTTTCTCGTCGCTACGGCCACAAATTACACTCTACACGCATAATTTTGGGATCAGTTTGTAGACAAACTTGTCCTCTTTCGTGTGATGTCCTCGAAAAAGCCGAGAGACTTACTGAATTTAAATAGTGAGACGTTTTGTGCAGCCAGCGCCCTCCTGTTCTCCCATTAAGTCCCATGTTAAAATTCAGAGCTGTTTTGTGAGCAAAGCAGAAATGCCTCCTGTCTTTAGATCGCCATAAAACGAAAAGTTGTTGTGTCAGGAATAAAACGAGATGATGGTCGGACTCAGGAAGTTCTCGGGAGTCCGATGATCTATAGTACACTCTGATACGAGGTACGGTTCCCTCACCAGAGGATTTAGTTCAGGAGGTTCGCCGAACCCAAATCTCACTGCATACAATACAAACTCCTGTTCTCTGAGTCGCAGAGTCTTTTTAAGTCGACCATTTTGTCATTTTTCTAAAGAATATCTGGACATAAAACACACGTACATCTGGCCCAGACTTGTCCGCATCTCACAGTGTAATCGTTTTTTTGATAGCAGCTACGGTTTTGACACAATCGCAAGTTGTTCGGAAGAAACCGACAGCGAAAAAGTCGCTTTTCAGTTAACAGGTGTAACTGTCATTTACACACACACCGGTCAATAACCCACGCACACACATCTGCAGGACAACAAGCCTGAGAATGATTATCTTAACGAGCTCAGTCAAAACAAGGGCATTGTTTGAAAACAATCTCCGTCCAACAAACAGTTAAACTCAGCTTCACCAAGCGCTTTGCCAAAAAGGTTGAGACAGTAGTCACACAAACGCACACACAAGCAGGGCTAACCAACAGCTAAAAAGTGATTAAAAACAAGCACGTCAAAACTGAACAGGAACAGGTAAAAAGTGGGAGAGGTAGAGAGGTAATTATCAGCAGGTGGGGCAGAAGTTACACACGCACACAAACAAACACACACACACACACACATTCAGACACACATATACCAGACACATCTCCATGTAGGAGCTGGTTGGGCTGCTTGTGTAGTTCAAGCAGACACACACACACAAACAGACGAAGACACACACATACGCAGTCACACACAATGACAGATACATAAACACACACACACAGACAAATGCATAATGAAAACCCCATCCCCCCGCCCCCTTGTTAACGCCGTTAGCTCTATTAGCTCTGTTAGCACAGTTAGCTCTGTTAGCGTTAGAGCTGTTAGCTGTATTCGCGCTGTTAGCTCCGTTAGTGTTAGCTCTGTTAGCTCCGTTAGCATTAGCTCCATTCATGTTTATTGATTCAGTTCATTAATTCATGTTAACAGAGACATGAAGCAGAGGAGAGAAGCAGACACAGACAGCTGAGGTGATCAACAGAGACAGACAAGGAGAAAGCCACAGAAACACAGCTGAGAGCAATTCATTAATCAGGGACTGACTACCTCTGATATCTGCCGTTTTCTCAAATTGCAGCCTTTTTCAATTGTCCGCTGCTTCGCCATAGTTTCTCCTAGAGACTTCATTCAAACTTTAAAACGTAGATAATTTTGTCGGCTCCAAATGACCCTCGGCACATTTTAATATCTCTTACGGTTTTCGAGCTATGACCATCGAAGGCCGACGTAAGACGCAAACAACTGCGATAAATTTCCCATAAGAAATGAATGGGGAAATTTCCTCAAATTTCAGCCTTTTTCAATTGTCCGCTGCTCGGCCATACTTTGTCCTAGAGACTTCATTCAAACTTTAAAACGTAGATAATTTTGTCGGCTCGAACACACCCCGTGTCCCTTTCAAAATTTCCAAGGGGGAATTTTCTAGTTATTATTTTTCATCTTCCTCCAAGTTTTCGTCCTCAAACTCGTCCCACAGCTTTGAGAAAACCCTCGCAAATTATATATCAAAACGTGCGTATTGTTCGGGATCGGTGTGCTATTACTTTTCTCAAATTTATCGCAGTTTTTCGCGTCGTAAGACGCGAAAAACTGCGATAAATTTCCCATAAGAAATGAATGGGACGGGCGAAAAAAACAAGATTGAAATTGGAGTTTTTCAAACATCTGTAGCTCAGGCATACATTCACCGAGAGACTTCATTTCAACTTTAAAATGTAGACCCAAGTCTGGTCTATTGGTGTGTTCATCCACATTTTGATTGGTCCTATAGTTTTTGATCAGTCACTGTTCAATGACAGTGATCGTTTGGCGGGAAATTTTGAGATTATAATGGGTGTGTATTGCGCGGAATGTTCGTGCTAGAGTGCGTGCTAGAGTGGCACAGAGTCTAAAAACGATCTGAAAATCTTCTCTTTTTCTCGTCGCTACGGCCACAAATTACACTCTACACGCATAATTTTGGGCTCATTTTGTAGACAAACTTGTCCTCTTTCGTGTGATGTCCTCGAAAAAGCCGAGAGACTTACTGAATTTAAATAGTGAGACGTTTTGTGCAGCCAGCGCCCTCCTGTTCTCCCATTAAGTCCCATGTTAAAATTCAGAGCTGTTTTGTGAGCAAAGCAGAAATGCCTCCTGTCTTTAGATCGCCATAAAACGAAAAGTTGTTGTGTCAGGAATAAAACGAGATGATGGTCGGACTCAGGAAGTTCTCGGGAGTCCGATGATCTATAGTACACTCTGATACGAGGTACGGTTCTCTCACCAGAGGATTTAGTTCAGGAGGTTCGCCGAACCCAAATCTCACTGCATACAATACAAACTCCTGTTCTCTGAGTCGCAGAGTCTTTTTAAGTCGACCATTTTGTCATTTTTCTAAAGAATATCTGGACATAAAACACACGTACATCTGGCCCAGACTTGTCCGCATCTCACAGTGTAATCGTTTTTTTTGATAGCAGCTACGGTTTTGACACAATCGCAAGTTGTTCGGAAGAAACCGACAGCGAAAAAGTCGCTTTTCAGTTAACAGGTGTAACTGTCATTTACACACACACCGGTCAATAACCCACGCACACACATCTGCAGGACAACAAGCCTGAGAATGATTATCTTAACGAGCTCAGTCAAAACAAGGGCATTGTTTGAAAACAATCTCCGTCCAACAAACAGTTAAACTCAGCTTCACCAAGCGCTTTGCCAAAAAGGTTGAGACAGTAGTCACACAAACACACACACAAGCAGGGCTAACCAACAGCTAAAAAGTGATTAAAAACAAGCACGTCAAAACTGAACAGGAACAGGTAAAAAGTGGGAGAGGTAGAGAGGTAATTATCAGCAGGTGGGGCAGAAGTTACACACGCACACAAACAAACACACACACATTCAGACACACATATACCAGACACATCTCCATGTAGGAGCTGGTTGGGCTGCTTGTGTAGTTCAAGCAGACACACACACACAAACAGACGAAGACACACACATACGCAGTCACACACAACGACAGATACATAAACACACACACACAGACAAATGCATAATGAAAACCCCATCCCCCCGCCCCCTTGTTAACGCCGTTAGCTCTGTTAGCTCTGTTAGCACAGTTAGCTCTGTTAGCGTTAGAGCTGTTAGCTGTATTCGCGCTGTTAGCTCCGTTAGTGTTAGCTCTGTTAGCTCCGTTAGCATTAGCTCCATTCATGTTTATTGATTCAGTTCATTAATTCATGTTAACAGAGACATGAAGCAGAGGAGAGAAGCAGACACAGACAGCTGAGGTGATCAACAGAGACAGACAAGGAGAAAGCCACAGAAACACAGCTGGGACCAGTTCATTAATCAGGGACTGACTACCTCTGATATCTGCTGTTTTCTCAAATTGCAGCCTTTTTCAATTGTCCGCTGCTTCGCCATAGTTTCTCCTAGAGACTTCATTCAAACTTTAAAACGTAGATAATTTTGTCGGCTCCAAATGACCCTCGGCACATTTTGATATCTCTTACGGTTTTCGAGCTATGACCATCGAAGGCCGACGTAAGACGCAAACAACTGCGATAAATTTCCCATAAGAAATGAATGGGGAAATTTCCTCAAATTTCAGCCTTTTTCAATTGTCCGCTGCTCGGCCATACTTTGTCCTAGAGACTTCATTCAAACTTTAAAACGTAGATAATTTTGTCGGCTCAAACACACCCCGTGTCCCTTTCAAAATTTCCCAGGGGGAATTTTCTAGTTATTATTATTTTTCATCATCCTCCAAATTTTTGTCCCTAAACTCGCCCCGCAGCTTTGAGAAAACCCTTGCAAATCATATATCAAAACGTGCGGTTTGTTCGGGATCGGTGTGCTATTACTTTTCTCAAATTTATCGCAGTTTTTCGCGTCGTAAGACGCGAAAAACTGCGATAAATTTCCCATAAGAAATGAATGGGGACGTCCTCAAATTTCAGCCTTTTTCAATTGTCCGCTGCTCTGCCATACTTTCTCCTAGAGACGTCATTCAAACTTTAAAACGTAGATAATTTTGTCGGCTCCAAATGACCCTTGGCACATTTTGATAAATCTTACGGTTTTCGAGCTATGACCATCGAAGGCCGACGTAAGACGCGAACAACTGCGATAAATTTCCCATAAGAAATGAATGGGGAAATTTCCTCAAATTTCAGCCTTTTTCAATTGTCCGCAGCTCGGCCATACTTTGTCCTAGAGACTTCATTCAAAGTTTAAAACGTAGATAAATTTGTCAGCTCAAAATTAATACCGGCACATTTTTTGATATCTCTTACGGTTTTCGAGCTACGACCATCTGAAGACCATCAAGTTTCTCACAAAAATGCTCAGAATTTCTCCCCCTAGAGTGGATAAATTCAAAAGTTAGAGTGAGACAGCCGGTGAGAAATCGCCTGAAATGTGTTTCTAAAATTGCCGTAAAATCCAAACGGTGAATAGGAGACACATAATTTTGGGATCTTTTGTAGACAAACTTGTCCTCTTTCATGTGATGTCCTCGAAAAAGCCGAGAGACTTACTGAATTTAAATAGTGAGACTTTTTGTGCAGCCAGCTCCCCCCTGCTCTCCCATTAAGTCCCATGTTAAAATTCAGAGCTGTTTTGTGAGCAAAGCAGAAATGCCTCCTGTCTTTAGATCGCCATAAAACGAAAAGTTGTTGTGTCAGGAATAAAACGAGGAGATGGTCGGACTCAGGAAGTTCTCGGGAGTCCGATGATCTATAGTACACTCTGATACGAGGTACGGTTCTCTCACCAGAGGATTTAGTTCGGGAGGTTCGCCGAACCCAAATCTCACTGCATACAATACAAACTCCTGTTCTCTGAGTCGCAGAGTCTTTTTAAGTCGACCATTTTGTCATTTTTCTAAAGAATATCTGGACATAAAACACACGTACATCTGGCCCAGACTTGTCCGCATCTCACAGTGTAATCGGTTTTTTGATAGCAGCTACGGTTTTGACACAATTGCAAGTTGTTCGGAAGAAACCGACAGCGAAAAAGCCGCTTTTCAGTTAACAGGTGCAACTGTCATTAACTGTCATTTACACACACACCGGTCAATAACCCACGCACACACATCTGCAGGACAACAAGCCTGAGAATGATTATCTTAACGAGCTCAGTCAAAACAAGGGCATTGTTTGAAAACAATCTCCGTCCAACAAACAGTTAAACTCAGCTTCACCAAGCGCGAACAGGTAAAAAGTGGGAGAGGTAGAGAGGTAATTATCAGCAGGTGGGGCAGAAGTTACACACGCACACAAACAAACACACACACACACACACATTCAGACACACATATACCAGACACATCTCCATGTAGGAGCTGGTTGGGCTGCTTGTGTAGTTCAAGCAGACACACACACACACACAAACAGACGAAGACACACACATACGCAGTCACACACAACGACAGATACATAAACACACACACACAGACAAATGCATAATGAAAACCCCATCCCCCCGCCCCCTTGTTAACGCCGTTAGCTCTGTTAGCTCTGTTAGCACAGTTAGCTCTGTTAGCGCTAGCGCCGTTAGCTATATTCGCACCTTTAGCTGTTAGCTCAGTTAGTGTTAGCTCTGTTAGCTCCGTTAGCATTAGCTCCATTCATGTTTATTGATTCAGTTCATTAATTCATGTTAACAGAGACATGAAGCAGAGGAGAGAAGCAGACACAGACAGCTGAGGTGATCAACAGAGACAGACAAGGAGAAAGCCACAGAAACACAGCTGAGAGCAATTCATTAATCAGGGACTGACTACCTCTGATATCTGCCGTTTTCTCAATTTGCAGCCTTTTTCAATTGTCCGCTGCTTCGCCATAGTTTCTCCTAGAGACTTCATTCAAACTTTAAAACGTAGATAATTTTGTCGGGTCAAAATGACCCTCGGCACATTTTGATATCTCTTACGGTTTTCGAGCTATGACCATCGAAGGCCGACGTAAGACGCAAACAACTGCGATAAATTTCCCATAAGAAATGAATGGGGAAATTTCCTCAAATTTCAGCCTTTTTCAATTGTCCGCTGCTCGGGCATACTTGGTCCTAGAGACTTCATTCAAACTTTAAAACGTAGATAATTTTGTCGGCTCGAACACACCCCGTGTCCCTTTCAAAATTTCCCAGAGGGAATTTTCTAGTTATTATTTTTCATCTTCCTCCAAGTTTTCGTCCTCAAACTCGCCCCGCAGCTTTGAGAAAACCCTCGCAAATTATATATCAAAACGTGCGTATTGTTCGGGATCGGTGTGCTATTACTTTTCTCAAATTTATCGCAGTTTTTCGCGTCGTAAGACGCGAAAAACTGCGATAAATTTCCCATAAGAAATGAATGGGACGGGCGAAAAAAACAAGATTGAAATTGGAGTTTTTCAAACATCTGTAGCTCAGGCATACATTCACCGAGAGACTTCATTTCAACTTTAAAATGTAGACCCAAGTCTGGTCTATTGGTGTGTTCATCCACATTTTGATTGGTCCTATAGTTTTTGATCAGTCACTGTTCAATGACAGTGATCGTTTGGCGGGAAATTTTGAGATTATAATGGGTGTGTATTGCGCGGAATGTTCGTGCTAGAGTGCGTGCTAGAGTGGCACAGAGTCTAAAAACGATCTGAAAATCTTCTCTTTTTCTCGTCGCTACGGCCACAAATTACACTCTACACGCATAATTTTGGGATCAGTTTGTAGACAAACTTGTCCTCTTTCGTGTGATGTCCTCGAAAAAGCCGAGAGACTTACTGAATTTAAATAGTGAGACGTTTTGTGCAGCCAGCGCCCTCCTGTTCTCCCATTAAGTCCCATGTTAAAATTCAGAGCTGTTTTGTGAGCAAAGCAGAAATGCCTCCTGTCTTTAGATCGCCATAAAACGAAAAGTTGTTGTGTCAGGAATAAAACGAGATGATGGTCGGACTCAGGAAGTTCTCGGGAGTCCGATGATCTATAGTACACTCTGATACGAGGTACGGTTCTCTCACCAGAGGATTTAGTTCAGGAGGTTCGCCGAACCCAAATCTCACTGCATACAATACAAACTCCTGTTCTCTGAGTCGCAGAGTCTTTTTAAGTCGACCATTTTGTCATTTTTCTAAAGAATATCTGGACATAAAACACACGTACATCTGGCCCAGACTTGTCCGCATCTCACAGTGTAATCGGTTTTTTGATAGCAGCTACGGTTTTGACACAATCGCAAGTTGTTCGGAAGAAACCGACAGCGAAAAAGCCGCTTTTCAAGGGAGGAGTTTAACAGGTGCAACTGTCATTTACACACACACCGGTCAATAACCCACGCACACACATCTGCAGGACAACAAGCCTGAGAATGATTATCTTAACGAGCTCAGTCAAAACAAGGGCATTGTTTGAAAACAATCTCCATCCAACAAACAGTTAAACTCAGCTTCACCAAGCGCTTTGCCAAAAAGGTTGAGAAAGTAGTCACACAAACACACACACAAGCAGGGCTAACCAACAGCTAAAAAGTGATTAAAAACAAGCACGTCAAAACTGAACAGGAACAGGTAAAAAGTGGGAGAGGTAGAGAGGTAATTATCAGCAGGTGGGGCAGAAGTTACACACGCACACAAACAAACACACACACACACACACATTCAGACACACATATACCAGACACATCTCCATGTAGGAGCTGGTTGGGCTGCTTGTGTAGTTCAAGCAGACACACACACACAAACAGACGAAGACACACACATACGCAGTCACACACAACGACAGATACATAAACACACACACACAGACAAATGCATAATGAAAACCCCATCCCCCCGCCCCCTTGTTAACGCCGTTAGCTCTGTTAGCTCTGTTAGCACAGTTAGCTCTGTTAGCGCTAGCGCCGTTAGCTATATTCGCACCTTTAGCTGTTAGCTCAGTTAGTGTTAGCTCTGTTAGCTCCGTTAGCATTAGCTCCATTCATGTTTATTGATTCAGTTCATTAATTCATGTTAACAGAGACATGAAGCAGAGGAGAGAAGCAGACACAGACAGCTGAGGTGATCAACAGAGACAGACAAGGAGAAAGCCACAGAAACACAGCTGAGAGCAATTCATTAATCAGGGACTGACTGCCTCTGATATCTGCCGTTTTCTCACATTGCAGCCTTTTTCAATTGTCCGCTGCTTCGCCATAGTTTCTCCTAGAGACTTCATTCAAACTTTAAAACGTAGATAATTTTGTCGGCTCCAAATGACCCTCGGCACATTTTGATATCTCTTACGGTTTTCGAGCTATGACCATCGAAGGCCGACGTAAGACGCGAACAACTGCGATAAATTTCCCATAAGAAATGAATGGGGAAATTTCCTCAAATTTCAGCCTTTTTCAATTGTCCGCTGCTCGCCCATACTTTGTCCTAGAGACTTCATTCAAACTTTAAAACGTAGATAATTTTGTCGGCTCGAACACACCCCGTGTCCCTTTCAAAATTTCCCAGGGGGAATTTTCTAGTTATTATTAGGGACACGGGGCAACGTCCCGAGTCACTTATTACTATCCCGCGCGTTTCTTCTTCTTATTATTATTATTAGGGACACGGGGCAACGTCCCGAGTCACTGGCTCCTACAGCTATTTCATAGCTGCAGGAGCCAGTGACTCGGGGCGTAGCCCCGAGTCACTTATTACTATCCCGCGCGTTTCTTCTTCTTCTTCTTCTTATTAGGGACACGGGGCAACGTCCCGAGTCACTGGCTCCTACAGCTATTTCATAGCTGCAGGAGCCAGTGCCTCGGGGCGTAGCCCCGAGTCACTTATTACTATCCCGCGCGTTTCTTCTTCTTCTTCTTATTATTAGGGACACGGGGCAACGTCCCGAGTCACTGGCTCCTACAGCTATTTCATAGCTGCAGGAGCCAGTGACTCGGGGCGTAGCCCCGAGTCACTTATTACTATCCCGCGCGTTTCTTCTTCTTCTTCTTCTTATTATTATTATTTTTCATCTTCCTCCAAGTTTTCGTCCTCAAACTCGTCCCACAGCTTTGAGAAAACCCTCGCAAATTATATATCAAAACGTGCGTATTGTTCGGGATCGGTGTGCTATTACTTTTCTCAAATTTATCGCAGTTTTTCGCGTCGTAAGACGCGAAAAACTGCGATAAATTTCCCATAAGAAATGAATGGGACGGGCGAAAAAAACAAGATTGAAATTGGAGTTTTTCAAACATCTGTAGCTCAGGCATACATTCACCGAGAGACTTCATTTCAACTTTAAAATGTAGACCCAAGTCTGGTCTATTGGTGTGTTCATCCACATTTTGATTGGTCCTATAGTTTTTGATCAGTCACTGTTCAATGACAGTGATCGTTTGGCGGGAAATTTTGAGATTATAATGGGTGTGTATTGCGCGGAATGTTCGTGCTAGAGTGCGTGCTAGAGTGGCACAGAGTCTAAAAACGATCTGAAAATCTTCTCTTTTTCTCGTCGCTACGGCCACAAATTACACTCTACACGCATAATTTTGGGATCAGTTTGTAGACAAACTTGTCCTCTTTCGTGTGATGTCCTCGAAAAAGCCGAGAGACTTACTGAATTTAAATAGTGAGACGTTTTGTGCAGCCAGCGCCCTCCTGTTCTCCCATTAAGTCCCATGTTAAAATTCAGAGCTGTTTTGTGAGCAAAGCAGAAATGCCTCCTGACTTTAGATCGCCATAAAACGAAAAGTTGTTGTGTCAGGAATAAAACGAGGAGATGGTCGGACTCAGGAAGTTCTCGGGAGTCCGATGATCTATAGTACACTCTGATACGAGGTACGGTTCTCTCACCAGAGGATTTAGTTCAGGAGGTTCGCCGAACCCAAATCTCACTGCATACAATACAAACTCCTGTTCTCTGAGTCGCAGAGTCTTTTTAAGTCGACCATTTTGTCATTTTTCTAAAGAATATCTGGACATAAAACACACGTACATCTGGCCCAGACTTGTCCGCATCTCACAGTGTAATCGGTTTTTTGATAGCAGCTACGGTTTTGACACAATCGCAAGTTGTTCGGAAGAAACCGACAGCGAAAAAGCCGCTTTTCAAGGGAAGAGTTTAACAGGTGCAACTGTCATTTACACACACACCGGTCAATAACCCACGCACACACATCTGCAGGACAACAAGCCTGAGAATGATTATCTTAACGAGCTCAGTCAAAACAAGGGCATTGTTTGAAAACAATCTCCATCCAACAAACAGTTAAACTCAGCTTCACCAAGCGCTTTGCCAAAAAGGTTGAGACAGTAGTCACACAAACGCACACACAAGCAGGGCTAACCAACAGCTAAAAAGTGATTAAAAACAAGCACGTCAAAACTGAACAGGAACAGGTAAAAAGTGGGAGAGGTAGAGAGGTAATTATCAGCAGGTGGGGCAGAAGTTACACACGCACACAAACAAACACACACACACACACACATTCAGACACACATATACCAGACACATCTCCATGTAGGAGCTGGTTGGGCTGCTTGTGTAGTTCAAGCAGACACACACACACAAACAGACGAAGACACACACATACGCAGTCACACACAACGACAGATACATAAACACACACACACAGACAAATGCATAATGAAAACCCCATCCCCCCGCCCCCTTGTTAACGCCGCTAGCTCTATTAGCTCTGTTAGCACAGTTAGCTCTGGTTGCGTTAGCGCTGTTAGCTCTATTCGCACCGTTAGCTGTTCGCTCCATTAGTGTTAGCTCTGTTAGCTCCGTTAGCATTAGCTCCATTCATGTTTATTGATTCAGTTCATTAATTCATGTTAACAGAGACATGAAGCAGAGGAGAGAAGCAGACACAGACAGCTGAGGTGATCAACAGAGACAGACAAGGAGAAAGCCACAGAAACACAGCTGAGAGCAATTCATTAATCAGGGACTGACTGCCTCTGATATCTGCCGTTTTCTCACATTGCAGCCTTTTTCAATTGTCCGCTGCTTCGCCATAGTTTCTCCTAGAGACTTCATTCAAACTTTAAAACGTAGATAATTTTGTCGGCTCCAAATGACCCTCGGCACATTTTGATATCTCTTACGGTTTTCGAGCTATGACCATCGAAGGCCGACGTAAGACGCGAACAACTGCGATAAATTTCCCATAAGAAATGAATGGGGAAATTTCCTCAAATTTCAGCCTTTTTCAATTGTCCGCTGCTCGGGCATACTTGGTCCTAGAGACTTCATTCAAACTTTAAAACGTAGATAATTTTGTCGGCTCGAACACACCCCGTGTCCCTTTCAAAATTTCCCAGAGGGAATTTTCTAGTTATTATTATTATTTTTCATCTTCCTCCAAGTTTTCGTCCTCAAACTCACCCCGCAGCTTTGAGAAAACCCTCGCAAATTATATATCAAAACGTGCGTATTGTTCGGGATCGGTGTGCTATTACTTTTCTCAAATTTATCGCAGTTTTTCGCGTCGTAAGACGCGAAAAACTGCGATAAATTTCCCATAAGAAATGAATGGGACGGCCGAAAAAAACAAGATTGAAACTGGAGTTTTTCAAACATCTGTAGCTCAGGCATACATTCACCGAGAGACTTCATTTCAACTTTAAAATGTAGACCCAAGTCTGGTCTATTGGTGTGTTCATCCACATTTTGATTGGTCCTATAGTTTTTGATCAGTCACTGTTCAATGACAGTGATCGTTTGGCGGGAAATTTTGAGATTATAATGGGTGTGTATTGCGCGGAATGTTCGTGCTAGAGTGCGTGCTAGAGTGGCACAGAGTCTAAAAACGATCTGAAAATCTTCTCTTTTTCTCGTCGCTACGGCCACAAATTACACTCTACACGCATAATTTTGGGATCAGTTTGTAGACAAACTTGTCCTCTTTCGTGTGATGTCCTCGAAAAAGCCGAGAGACTTACTGAATTTAAATAGTGAGACGTTTTGTGCAGCCAGCGCCCTCCTGTTCTCCCATTAAGTCCCATGTTAAAATTCAGAGCTGTTTTGTGAGCAAAGCAGAAATGCCTCCTGTCTTTAGATCGCCATAAAACGAAAAGTTGTTGTGTCAGGAATAAAACGAGGAGATGGCCGGACTCAGGAAGTTCTCGGGAGTCCGATGATCTATAGTACACTCTGATACGAGGTACGGTTCTCTCACCAGAGGATTTAGTTCAGGAGGTTCGCCGAACCCAAATCTCACTGCATACAATACAAACTCCTGTTCTCTGAGTCGCAGAGTCTTTTTAAGTCGACCATTTTGTCATTTTTCTAAAGAATATCTGGACATAAAACACACGTACATCTGGCCCAGACTTGTCCGCATCTCACAGTGTAATCGGTTTTTGATAGCAGCTACGGTTTTGACACAATCGCAAGTTGTTCGGAAGAAACCGACAGCGAAAAAGCCGCTTTTCAGTTAACAGGTGTAACTGTCATTTACACACACACCGGTCAATAACCCACGCACACACATCTGCAGGACAACAAGCCTGAGAATGATTATCTTAACGAGCTCAGTCAAAACAAGGGCATTGTTTGAAAACAATCTCCGTCCAACAAACAGTTAAACTCAGCTTCACCAAGCACTTTGCCAAAAAGGTTGAGACAGTAGTCACACAAACGCACACACAAGCAGGGCTAACCAACAGCTAAAAAGTGATTAAAAACAAGCACGTCAAAACTGAACAGGAACAGGTAAAAAGTGGGAGAGGTAGAGAGGTAATTATCAGCAGGTGGGGCAGAAGTTACACACGCACACAAACAAACACACACACACACACATTCAGACACACATATACCAGACACATCTCCATGTAGGAGCTGGTTGGGCTGCTTGTGTAGTTCAAGCAGACACACACACACAAACAGACGAAGACACACACATACGCAGTCACACACAATGACAGATACATAAACACACACATACAAATGCATAATGAAAACCCCATCCCCCCGCCCCCTTGTTAACGCCGTTAGCTCTATTAGCTCTGTTAGCACAGTTAGCTCTGTTAGCGTTAGAGCTGTTAGCTGTATTCGCGCTGTTAGCTCCGTTAGTGTTAGCTCTGTTAGCTCCGTTAGCATTAGCTCCATTCATGTTTATTGATTCAGTTCATTAATTCATGTTAACAGAGACATGAAGCAGAGGAGAGAAGCAGACACAGACAGCTGAGGTGATCAACAGAGACAGACAAGGAGAAAGCCACAGAAACACAGCTGGGACCAGTTCATTAATCAGGGACTGACTACCTCTGATATCTGCTGTTTTCTCAAATTGCAGCCTTTTTCAATTGTCCGCTGCTTCGCCATAGTTTCTCCTAGAGACTTCATTCAAACTTTAAAACGTAGATAATTTTGTCGGCTCAAAATGACCCTCGGCACATTTTGATATCTCTTACGGTTTTCGAGCTATGACCATCGAAGGCCGACGTAAGACGCAAACAACTGCGATAAATTTCCCATAAGAAATGAATGGGGAAATTTCCTCAAATTTCAGCCTTTTTCAATTGTCCGCTGCTCGGCCATACTTTGTCCTAGAGACTTCATTCAAACTTTAAAACGTAGATAATTTTGTCGGCTCAAACACACCCCGTGTCCCTTTCAAAATTTCCCAGGGGGAATTTTCTAGTTATTTTTCATCTTCCTCCAAGTTTTCGTCCTCAAACTCGTCCCACAGCTTTGAGAAAACCCTCGCAAATTATATATCAAAACGTGCGTATTGTTCGGGATCGGTGTGCTATTACTTTTCTCAAATTTATCGCAGTTTTTCGCGTCGTAAGACGCGAAAAACTGCGATAAATTTCCCATAAGAAATGAATGGGACGGCCGAAAAAAACAAGATTGAAATTGGAGTTTTTCAAACATCTGTAGCTCAGGCATACATTCACCGAGAGACTTCATTTCAACTTTAAAATGTAGACCCAAGTCTGGTCTATTGGTGTGTTCATCCACATTTTGATTGGTCCTATAGTTTTTGATCAGTCACTGTTCAATGACAGTGATCGTTTGGCGGGAAATTTTGAGATTATAATGGGTGTGTATTGCGCGGAATGTTCGTGCTAGAGTGCGTGCTAGAGTGGCACAGAGTCTAAAAACGATCTGAAAATCTTCTCTTTTTCTCGTCGCTACGGCCACAAATTACACTCTACACGCATAATTTTGGGATCAGTTTGTAGACAAACTTGTCCTCTTTCGTGTGATGTCCTCGAAAAAGCCGAGAGACTTACTGAATTTAAATAGTGAGACGTTTTGTGCAGCCAGCGCCCTCCTGTTCTCCCATTAAGTCCCATGTTAAAATTCAGAGCTGTTTTGTGAGCAAAGCAGAAATGCCTCCTGTCTTTAGATCGCCATAAAACGAAAAGTTGTTGTGTCAGGAATAAAACGAGATGATGGTCGGACTCAGGAAGTTCTCGGGAGTCCGATGATCTATAGTACACTCTGATACGAGGTACGGTTCTCTCACCAGAGGATTTAGTTCAGGAGGTTCGCCGAACCCAAATCTCACTGCATACAATACAAACTCCTGTTCTCTGAGTCGCAGAGTCTTTTTAAGTCGACCATTTTGTCATTTTTCTAAAGAATATCTGGACATAAAACACACGTACATCTGGCCCAGACTTGTCCGCATCTCACAGTGTAATTGGTTTTTTGATAGCAGCTACGGTTTTGACACAATCGCAAGTTGTTCGGAAGAAACCGACAGCGAAAAAGCCGCTTTTCAAGGGAAGAGTTTAACAGTTGCAACTGTCATTTACACACACACCGGTCAATAACCCACGCACACACATCTGCAGGACAACAAGCCTGAGAATGATTATCTTAACGAGCTCAGTCAAAACAAGGGCATTGTTTGAAAACAATCTCCGTCCAACAAGCAGTTAAACTCAGCTTCACAAAGCTCTTTGCCAAAGAGGTTGAGACAGTAGTCACACAAATGCACACACAAAAAGGGCTAACCAACAGCTAAAAAGTGATTAAAAACAGCACGTCAAAACTGAACAGGAACAGGTAAAAAGTGGGAGAGGTGCAGAGGTAATTATCAGCAGGTGGGGCAGAAGTTACACAGGCACACACGCACGCACACACACACACACACACACACATTCAGACACACATATACCAGACACATCTCCATGTAGGAGCAGGTTGGGCTGCTTGTGTAGTTCAAGCAGACACACACACACAAACAGACGAAGACACACACATACGCAGTCACACACAACGACAGATACATAAACACACACACACAGACAAATGCATAATGAAAACCCCATCCCCCCGCCCCCTTGTTAACGCCGTTAGCTCTGTTAGCTCTGTTAGCACAGTTAGCTCTGTTAGCGCTAGCGCTGTTAGCTATATTCGCACCTTTAGCTGTTAGCTCAGTTAGTGTTAGCTCTGTTAGCTCTGTTAGCATTAGCTCCATTCATGTTTATTGATTCAGTTCATTAATTCATGTTAACAGAGACATGAAGCAGAGGAGAGAAGCAGACACAGACAGCTGAGGTGATCAACAGAGACAGACAAGGAGAAAGCCACAGAAACACAGCTGAGAGCAATTCATTAATCAGGGACTGACTGCCTCTGATATCTGCCGTTTTCTCACATTGCAGCCTTTTTCAATTGTCCGCTGCTTCGCCATAGTTTCTCCTAGAGACTTCATTCAAACTTTAAAACGTAGATAATTTTGTCGGCTCCAAATGACCCTCGGCACATTTTGATATCTCTTACGGTTTTCGAGCTATGACCATCGAAGGCCGACGTAAGACGCAAACAACTGCGATAAATTTCCCATAAGAAATGAATGGGGAAATTTCCTCAAATTTCAGCCTTTTTCAATTGTCCGCTGCTCGGCCATACTTTGTCCTAGAGACTTCATTCAAACTTTAAAACGTAGATAATTTTGTCGGCTCGAACGCACCCCGTGTCCCTTTCAAAATTTCCCAGGGGGAATTTTCTAGTTATTATTTTTCATCATCCTCCAAATTTTTGTCCCTGAACTCGCCCCGCAGCTTTGAGAAAACCCTTGCAAATTATATATCAAAACGTGCGGTTTGATCAGGATCGGTGTGCTATTACTTTTCTCAAATTTATCGCAGTTTTTCGCGTCGTAAGACGCGAAAAACTGCGATAAATTTCCCATAAGAATGAATGGGACGGGCGAAAAAAAAAAGATGGAAATTGGAGTTTTTCAAACGTCTGTAGCTCAGGCATACATTCACCGAGAGACTTCATTTGAACTTTAAAACGTAGATAATTTTGTCGGCTCCAAATGACCCTCGGCACATTTTGATATCTCTTACGGTTTTCGAACTATGACCATCGAAGGCCGACGTAAGACGCGAACAACTGCGAAGACTTTCCCATAAGAAATGAATGGGGAAATTTCCTCAAATTTCAGCCTTTTTCAATTGTCCGCAGCTCGGCCATACTTTGTCCTAGAGACTTCATTCAAAGTTTAAAACGTAGATAAATTTGTCAGCTCAAAATTAATACCGGCACATTTTTTGATATCTCTTACGGTTTTCGAGCTATGACCATCTGAAGACCATCAAGTTTCTCACAAAAATGCTCAGAATCTCTCCCTCTACAGTGGGTGATGTCATAAGTTAGAGTGAGACAGCCGGTGAAAAATCGCCTGAAATGTGTTTCTAAAATTGCCGTAAAATACAAACGGTGAATAGGAGACACATAATTTTGGGATCTTTTGTAGACAAACTTGTCCTCTTTCATGTGATGTCCTCGAAAAAGCCGAGAGACTTACTGAATTTAAATAGTGAGGCTTTTTGTGTAGCCACCTCCCTCTAGCTCTCCCATTGACTCCAATGTAAAAATTCAGAGCTGTTTTGTGAGAAAAGCATAAATGCCTCCTGTCTTTACATCGCCATAAAACGAAAAGTTGTTGTCTCAGGAATAAAACGAGATGATATTCGGACTCAGGAAGTTCTCGGGAGTCCGATGATCTATAGTACACTCTGATACGAGGTACGGTTCTCTCACCAGAGGATTTAGTTCAGGAGGTTCGCCGAACCCAAATCTCACTGCATACAATACAAACTCCTGTTCTCTGAGTCGCAGAGTCTTTTTAAGTCGACCATTTTGTCATTTTTCTAAAGAATATCTGGACATAAAACACACGTACATCTGGCCCAGACTTGTCCGCATCTCACAATGTAATCGGTTTTTTGATAGCAGCTACGGTTTTGACACAATCGCAAGTTGTTCGGAAGAAACCGACAGCGAAAAAGACGCTTTTCAAGGGAAGAGTTTAACAGTTGCAACTGTCATTTACACACACACCGGTCAAGAACCCACGCACACACATCTGCAGGACAACAAGCCTGAGAGTGATTATCTTAACGAGCTCAGTCAAAACAAGGGCATTGTTTGAAAATAATCTCTGTCCAACAAGCAGTTAAACTCAGCTTCACAAAGCTCTTTGCCAAAGAGGTTGAGACAGTAGTCACACAAATGCAGAAGTTACACAGGCACACACACACACACACACACACACACACACATTCAGACACATATATACTATACACATCTCCATGTTGGAGCTGGTTTGGCTGCTTGTGTAGTTCAAGCAGACACACACACACAAACAGACGAAGACACACACATACGCAGTCACACACAACGACAGATACATAAACACACACACACAGACAAATGCATAATGAAAACCCCATCCCCCCGCCCCTTGTTAACGCCGTTAGCTCTGTTAGCTCTGTTAGCACAGTTAGCTCTGTTAGCGTTAGCGCCGTTAGCTCTATTCGCGCCGTTAGCTGTTAGCTCCGTTAGTGTTAGCTCCGTTAGTGTTAGCTCCGTTAGTGTTAGCTCTGTTAGCTCTGTTAGCATTAACTCCATTCATGCTTATTGATTCAGTTCATTAATTCATGTTAACAGAGACATGAAGCAGAGGACAGAAGCAGACACAGACAGCTGAGGTGATCAACAGAGACAGACAAGGAGAAAGCCACAGAAACAGACGAAGACACACACATACGCAGTCACACACAACGACAGATACATAAACACACACACACAGACAAATGCATAATGAAAACCCCATCCCCCCGCCCCCTTGTTAACGCCGCTAGCTCTATTAGCTCTGTTAGCACAGTTAGCTCTGGTTGCGTTAGCGCCGATAGCTCTATTCGCACTGTTAGCTGTTCACTCCATTAGTGTTAGCTCTGTTAGCTCCGTTAGCATTAGCTCCATTCATGTTTATTGATTCAGTTCATTAATTCATGTTAACAGAGACATGAAGCAGAGGAGAGAAGCAGACACAGACAGCTGAGGTGATCAACAGAGACAGACAAGGAGAAAGCCACAGAAACACAGCTGAGAGCAATTCATTAATCAGGGACTGACTACCTCTGATATCTGCCGTTTTCTCACATTGCAGCCTTTTTCAATTGTCCGCTGCTTCGCCATAGTTTCTCCTAGAGACTTCATTCAAACTTTAAAACGTAGATAATTTTGTCGGCTCGAACGCACCCCGTGTCCCTTTCAAAATTTCCCAGGGGGAATTTTCTAGTTTTCCATGTCCTTCCAAACAGAAACTTTCTTTCTTTATGGAAGAGAGGGTAATGTAAACATAAGTGAACTTGAGGATGAAAGATTGTAGCATAGAACAGAGTTCTTTTCTGGGAATAAAATCCAATTCAGCACAGTTCAATATTTAGTTAGACACAGTTTAATTTAAGGTGCTTTCTTGATGTGGATAGCCAAACTGCTGCCCTAAGGAGGCATGAAGACCAAGGATGTAAGTATGGAGGATGACGTGATGATAACCCGTCATATTTCCATGGATGTTCTACACTACTACATCTGAGGATTTCAACTTCGACAACTTCAAGGCTCTTACAAATGTTGTAAGGTTGTATACTTTCTATCATCCGAGGAGTGGGCTAGCGGAAGAGCCCATTTCTCTATCAAAATCATTAGGACTTTTTTATGCCTATATCGTGCTGTCAGTTTGGATGAAACATACTGTACAAGAGGTACAACAATTCATCCATCCATCACTTATCTGGGGCCAGGTCGTGGGGGCAGCAGTCTAAGCAGGGAAGCCCAGACTTCCTTCTCCCAAGACACTTCCTCCAGCTCTTCCAGGGGGACCCCGAGGCGTTCCCAGGCCAGCCATAGTCCCTCCAGCATGTCCTGGGTCTTCCCCGGGGGCCTCTTCCTGGTGGGGCATGCCCGGAACACCCTCCCAGGAAGGCGTCCAGGAGTCATCCGGTATAGATGCCAGATCCACCTCAGCTGGCTCCTCTCGACGTGGAGGAGCAGCAGCTCTGCTCTGAGCTCCTCCCGAGTGACTTAGCTCCTCAACCTCTAAGGGAGCTGACTTATTGCCGGCAATGCGAACCAAGCTGTGCCTACTGGAGGGCGGGCCCACGTCTGGGCCCCGTGGGCGAAGTGATGTAATCTGGTGACTTTTCGGGCACTCCTTAGTTACTTTCTATTGAAAAGTTGGCAGCACTGCAGTTGTCTGTTAATGTGCTCCTTACAATGTCACATAGTCGATTAGAAAGAAAATTATAGACAAGCATGCTAAAGGTAAAGGCTCTAAGACCATCTCCAAGCAGCTTGATGTTGCTGTGACTACAGTTGCACCTATTATTCACAAATTTAAGATCCATCCGACTGTAGCCAACCTCCCTGGAGGAGGAAAATTGATGATCAAAGAGACGGATAATACGAATGGTAACCTCTAAAGACATTTAAGGTGAACCCCAAGGTCAAGGTACATCAGTGTCAGATCCCGCCATCCGTCGTTGTTAAAGCCAAAGTGGACAGGAAAACATAGGACTATTCTGAAGATCATTGACAGTTACAGAAATGTTTGATTGCAGTGATTGCCTCAAAAGGCTGTGCAACAAAATATTAAGGGTACCATCATTTTTTTCCAGGCTTGATTCATGAGTTTTTAAAAAAATATATTTCTGTTGAACCACAGTTCAAAAGCAATGTCTGATTTTCACTAGTAAATTTTCATAGAATTTTTATTTATTATTACTTTTGTCTGCTTCAAATGATTTCTTTGACCATTGTGGATTTTTCTTTCATTAACCAAGGGGTACCAACAATTTTGTCCATGTGTGTGTATAGTGGTTGCACTTCCAGATTTGCATATGATAGAAGAGTGTGCTATTGGCTTTGGTGGAGGTCTGTGCTCTCCTACTGCCCTTCCAGTTTTATCTGATTTTACTCCTGTTGGTGTACAGTGAGAATCATCTTCTACCGTGCAGAAACACACCATTTGCTACAAACCCACACATGCGCTCTATCTCTGTATCTCTCTCTCACACACACACACACACACAGTCATCTCAGCTGTTATAGCAGGTGTTAGCGCTTTGACAAAATTATTCTATCAATTACAGGAGCGCTCATCGATACTGAATTGCATGCATGTGTGTGTGTGTGTGTGTGTGTGTGTGTGTGTGTGTTTGCCAGAGAGTCATAGAGAGAGATTAACCTATTGTCGTCTTCTTTCACTGTCTCTCTGGCTTCTCATCCATCTCTACCTCTCCAGGGCTGCTGCAGTTGATTCTTTAAATGGAAAATTCAGTCCACCGCCCCTTTTGCCTTTCTCTCCATCTCTTTTCAGTTCCTTTTCTGCATCCTTTTCTTCTGTCATCTCTCTCTCTGTATCTGTCTTTCTGTCTCCCTCCTTCTTACCTGCCAAAATATCACAAAGTGTTTTTCTCCTCGGGTTTTCTCTGATCAATGCGATGGAAAGGCCAGAGAGAGACGAAGGGAGGAGAGGCAGAGAGAAGGGGATGAAGGGGAGATGGAAAGCAGTAATAGAGTGGAGGGAAAGAGTGAGAGGGGAAGTAGATCTTTTTCTCAGTTTTTTTTACCTTTGATCCTCTAGTCATTCCTTCCCCACCACACTTCCTGTCTTTTCTCTCACACTGACCAGACCAAACGCTCTGCAGAGAGGGACAGTGCAAAACCACCAGCGTATGTCAGACTGTCAGCAATCACTCTGCAGGCAGTTGTGGATCTTTCTTAAGTAAAAGCACTAGCACCATACTGTGAAATACTGTTTCAACAGACAAAGCCCTGAATTGAAAATGTAGAAGTAAAAGTAAAGTAAAAGTATGTAAATAAGTATAATCAGGGAAATTACTTAGTAAAGTATTAACAGTACTTAGAGTAGAAAAATGTGACTGTAATGTTACTACATATGACATCATTAGATTATCATTACTCATTACTGTAAAAGTAACTATTTTAAACATTACAGGACTTTCATTATGGATTAATCTGCTATTAATTAGTAAATAAATAATTAATATTATTATTTTCTCCATTAATCAATATTTTTTGGTTTGGAAGAATTCAAAAAATAGTGAGAAATGCCATCACAATTACACAGAGCCCAAAGTGACATATTTTGTCCAATCAAAAGTCCAAACCTCAAAAATTATATTTATATTATGAAATGATTAAATACAAAAACATCAAATCTTCACTTTTACGAAACCGAAACCATGAAATGTTGTTGCATGGAAAATGACAAACAATTATCAAAATAAGTGCCAAGTTAATTGAGTCATCAGTTAATCTACTGATCATTTCAGATGTACTGTTTAATCTATGATAAAACATGTTTCAAAAGATCTTTGTTTTGTATGCACAAATCTTCATTTGTAAAGCAAGCTGTTATATAAATGTAGTGGAGTAAAAAGTGCAATATTTCCCTCTTAATGTAGTGGAGTAGAAGTAGAAGATGGCTGAGGTACAGCGATATTCCACTATTGTCTGCAGGAGAGAGAGAGGATGCAAAATAAGAGTAGAGAAGAACAAGAAGAAGAGTGAGAACAAAAGCTTTAAGAAAGAGAAGAAACAACAGAAGAAAGCAACACCAAATCGATGCAAAGTTGATTCTTCTTTAAGGCTGTTTTGTTCACGTGTATGGTCTTGGCTGCCACATACCTGAAAAAATACAGGAAATTTTTCAGCACCCCGCCCTGGACTGTCCCACCACCCTTACCGGTGCCCAGATACACCTCCCATTTAGACAAGGGTACACACAGTGAATCCTAAAATCATCACTAGGCAACCACTTGCTTTAAAATATCAGGGCAACAAGGATTGTGTTTATTGGTTCCTAAATTAAATGACAGTTATGTGGTCTGAATCAGATACCTGGCTGAACGTGAAATGGTGTGAACATCCCTGTGTTATATTAATGAAAACACAAAAGGGCAGATAAATTCAGCACTTAGTTCATTTATGTATTACTTGAAGGATATGTACACATCATTTACACATTATGCTTTAATTGTAATTTTGTGAGAGGCTACTGGCAAATGAGACAATTGGTAGCAGAGGGTGATAATGAAAATGAATGGCAGAGATAGTATAAATGCAGTCACTGGCAGAGCATGTTTCGGTGTCTCTTGTGCGCACTTATGCTTGGCAGATTTGTCATGCTGACACATGCTGTTTTTCTCTCTATGTGACACGCTAAAATCCGTGTGACATATTTTACAAAAAGTATGACTTTGACAGACATACAGGTAAGCCTCCTTCCATTTGGTGAGATACTTGCACAAACATGTTGCCTTTTTAGCAGGTCCTCCATCCCTCTCATGTTGGTCCTTTTTGTTCTTCTTGTTTTTGGTGGGAGTTGAATGACTCCTCATCAATGAATGTTATTGCTAATGTTCTACATACTGCCACTTGCTGCAATTCAATTCAATTCAGTTTTATTTATATAGCGCCAAATCACAACCGAAGTTGTCTCAGGACACTTTCCATATTGAGCAGGTACAGATCTTTCTTTATCTACAGAGAACCAACAATTCCCTCCCCCTCTCCTACAGAGGGGAATGTAGCAAACACATCAAATAGGTGGTCATGCATCCCATCAGCATTACAGCCAACATTTTTGTTTGTTTGTTTGTTTGTTTTGAAAGGTTGAAAATATTAGGAGATTTACGGGACAGTACTTAAACTGGAGGACACTAGGAGAGAAGGGTAAAATACGGGATGACAGGTCAGGCATGCCACCTGTCACCCATAATACGTCCTGGATTGGCGCCCCCAAAGAAATTTTTCAAGGTTGTGGCCTCTGAAAGTCTTGGGGCGGTGGGCAGTTCGGATTTAATTAGTCTCTAACTGATCTTGTATGCATGAATTTACAAATAAATAAAATTGCCACCTATCTGTAAATTAGTGACCAGTATGCTGGACCTGAATTGCACTTTAACACTTACATACACTCACCTTTTTACACAGCACATCTTGTTGCATCTGCAGATACATTAATGAAAGCATAGCTAAAAAAGAATCCATAAAGTTTATGATGACTGCGATATATCAAATTAGATAACTGACACACTTGATACAAGAAAAATGATTCATGTAACAATAACACAGTTCATATCTAGATATTCCTGGTGCATTATTAGAATTTTTACTTATCTTAGTTGTTTTAAAAGGGTTGAGGGAATGACAATACCATCATTGAATATCCCAAATATGCACTGTAAATTGCAATAGCTAGTGTTGTAGGTTAGCAGCCAAATGGAGGGGAAATATCTGTTTTCATTTTGATAATATCGTTTTAAGTAGCACTTCAGAAAACTGCACACTCATCAGAACTGGTTTTTATTTTTCACATTGGCTAGAGGAATAAAAATACAGAATTTAATATGTAGTCACATCTAAGTTTTGGTTTGCATCTTATGGTGTATTGAAAACATATCCAGCCAGTGTCCACATTGTCCACGAAAAGAATATTTATTGTAATTTGAACAACAATGTCATTGTAGGGGATGTCAGGGGGGTATGATGTATGTTCTCTGCTGTTTTCCTGATGCATGCTAGCTAGACATTTTACATAAACATTTCAAGACAGAAGAGAAAAGGCAGGAAGTGAGCCACACCAGTGAGTCATCTAGCCTTGTGGTTTCCCTAACAAACATCAAAGTGACCTGACTGACCAATCAGCTTGGTGACATTAGCACAGTGATTAACCAGCAGCCCGCTACCAGGCTACACCAGCAGCACTGCAGAAGAGGATTCATGTGTGTATTTATGCACAAGAGACACGCACAAGAGCATGAGTACCCAAACAGAATCGAGTAGATGTGTGTCTGTAGCTTCACAGACTTATTACATGTCATAGTGTGTGGGTGTGTGTGGGTGGTTACGCAGGCTTGCTGCTATGACCCTGACTGTGTGACAGACTACCCTTTCTCCTTCCCTTGGGTTCCTGAAACCTAAGTGTGTGCATGTCTGTGGAAAGCCAGGGAGGCCAGAAAATGTGAAACTGACATCTGAAGCAACATGTTGTCAAGTTGCTTTACAACACATTGTGAACATGTTTTAATTTGACACAACACTTTAACAACACTTACACAACATATAGATAAGAGATGCATGACATATTTTTAAGGTTTTTGTCTACTTGTTTTTTGTTATTGTTAACACTGTTTTGTAGTTCACACATCCGAAGGAGTAGATCCAAACAATATGTGGGAAACTGTATAAAAGAGAAAATTTGTATTCAAAATTTAATATTCTCTCTGGGATTCTAAAGAAGATGTGTATGGAAGACTTACTGAG
This sequence comes from Chelmon rostratus, assembly GCF_017976325.1. Taxonomy (NCBI): domain Eukaryota; kingdom Metazoa; phylum Chordata; class Actinopteri; order Chaetodontiformes; family Chaetodontidae; genus Chelmon; species Chelmon rostratus. Next base: position 1,948,669 of record NC_055663.1, on the reverse strand, counting down.
GAGCTGCCCCCCAACCCCCCGATGGTGAGCGAGTATTCTGGTCAAAATGAGGAATTAAAGACTCTGTCATCTACCCCCTCCTCTGCCACACGCATGGCCAGAATTGTCCAGAAATGTCATGTCCTGCTGCTAATGAGGTGGGACTCTGTGTGTGTGTGTATATGTGTGTGTGTGTGTGTGTGCGTGTTGGGCTAAGAGGAGTTTAGGGCTTGTATGTCTCCAGAAGGAGCGAACACACACACACTCACTGACATTTAGCAGAACCATAGACAATTTGGTTTCAGAGTCTGGCCTTCAGTCTGCCAGTTCTGTCTCTCTCTCTCGCTCTCTCTTTCTCTCTCTCTCTCTTTGTCCCTCTCTCTCTCTCACACACACACACCCTTATATTTTCTGTGAATTATTCTCTGTATTTCACTGTCATTCTCTTTTACTTCTCCCCATCTTTATTATTCTCTCTATACTACATTTTACAGTTACTCCTCCTTCCATCTGTCCTGGGATCCCTGTTGTTGAACTAAACTGAACCTCTGAAATACCAATCCTGATGACATACACAAATTTAACCCTCCTGTTGTCTTCGGGTCAATTTCGACCCGTTTTCAAGTGTTTGCATATCATAACTATGGTTTTCTCTCATATAATTGCTTGAAAATGTCATGGATGGTTCCATACTATGCTCTTTGCAAGTAAAATTAATTATGACTATATCCTTTGAATGATGTGTGTTTTATTAAAATTTATATGTATATTTTATTCCCGGTCAAATCTGACCTGGCCACAATAATAGGTATAATGGATCATACTATTGTGCTTTCCAGCACAATAAACACACACACGCGCACACACACACACACACACACACACACACACACACAAAGCTACTAATTTGTGAACTTGATTCCATGACAACTTTTGATGCGCCACACGCTTCAAAGCAACAGGCGTTTCTACTTTGCATTATGCCTACAGATAATGCAATCATCACACCTTTGATATGCCTCAGCTCCCTCAGAGCATTTCACATTTCATTTTGAGACAGCACCATGAAGAGGAGCTACAACTTAGCACAGGCTCTTGAGCTCATTAGGAGGAGGAGATAGATGAGGAAGAACCTGCAGAAGAAGAGGAAGAAGTGTCAGAGGAAGAGAACATAACTGAAAATGATGAGGATTATGCTCCAACTGACAAGGAGGAATCATCTGATGAAGAGGAACCTGCTGACACTGAAAATCATTTCCAATCCAAAAATGGAAATGTAGTCTGGTCCTCCATTCCTCCAACTGACCGAAGGCGTATGTTGGGTGCAGAGAGGGAGATGAGTCCCCGAGGGCCAACGAGGTATGCTATTTCTCGTGCTGATAGCATAAAGTCTACATTTCACTTGTTTATGTCAGAAGAAATTGAAGAGGTGGTACTACAAATGACGAATAAGGAGGGGCGTCGTGTGTATGGTGACAAGTGGGACGAGATGGACAAAACTCAACTAGAAGGATATTTGGGTCTTCTTAATCTTGCTGGCATCTACAAGTCCAGTAAAGAGAGTACATCTAGCCTATGGCATGCTCAATCTGGGGGGGCAATTTTTCGTGCCACCATGCCACTGAAGACATTTCACATCCTCTCAAGGGTCATTCGTTTTGATGATGGTGACACCAGATCAACACGCCGTGCAAGAGACAAACTTGCTGCCATCCGAGAGGTGTGGAATAAGTGGTTGTGTCGCCTGCCGCTCATGTACAATCCTGGTACTGATGTAACAGCGGATGAGCGCCTGGTCCCATTCAGAGGTCTCTGTGCGTTCAAGCAATACATGCCAAGTAAACCAGGAAAATACGGCATCAAAATCTGGGTAGCCTGCGATGCCCAGAACAGCTACGCCTGGAACATGCAAATGTACACAGGCAAACCTGTGGATGGCCAGCCGGAGAACAATCAGGGCCAGCACGTAGTTCTCGAGGTGACGGAGGGTCTCCAGGGATACACCATCACCTGCGATAACTTTTTCACTTCCTATGCCATTGGCCAGGAGCTGCTGAAGAGGAAGATGGCCATGGTGGGAACAGTAGGAAAGAACAGACCAGAGCTTCCCCCTGTATTGCTGGCGACAAGAGAGAGGGAAAAGTTCTCTTCTCAGTTTGTGTTCACTGACACGCATGCTCTGGTCTCCTACTGCCCCAAAAAGAGAACGAATGTGCTTCTCATGAGCACTCTGCATCGGGACACTGCAGTTAGCTCCATGGAGGACAAAAAGCCCCAGATTGTCCTTGACTACAACAAGAACAAGGGGGAAGTCGACAACCTCTACAAGGTGTTGAACTTTTTTCATGTAATATTTATTGATATTCATACCAAACTTGTGTAAATAAGCAAATAACAAATTTTGAATGATTTGTTGTTTATTACTTTTGCTGCAGGTCACTAGTGTATACAGCTGCAAACGGATGACAGCCCGTTGGCCCCTGGTGGTTTTCTATAATATGCTTGATGTGTCTGCACACAACTCCTTCATCCTGTGGAGTAAGATCAACCCAACTTGGAATCAGGGGAAGTGCCACAAGAGGAGACTGTTCTTCGATGAGCTTGGGAGAGAACTTGTGACACCACTCATTAATCAACGCCAGGTACTTCCCCGCACACCAGCCTCTGCCAGCTTGGTAATGGAAGTCCAGCAGGGTGCAATGGCCACACACACACACACACACACACACAGTGTTTCTCTGTTTATATGAGGTTCATAATAGTTTTAGAAATAAATGTTGTACTTTGATTTCATGATTTTGATGACTGATTTGTGACACACACACGCACACACACACACACATGCACACCTATTTCAAAATAATTTTGGAAATAAATGTTATACTTTTGAAATTATATTTGTTTGTTATTTGTATCAGTCAGTTTTGACCTGGGAATATCCTGGCTAATGTTTGACATATACCAGTGAGTGATTATCCAAAATAACCTTTTCTTTAACTTGATTAGTGAAAACATAATACAATAATATAATATAATTTCATGTACATGTGGTATATTGTCCATAAATTAAAAGTATAGTGAAGTATAATAAAAAGAATAAGAAGTGTAAAAAAAAAAGTTTAAAATTTGTGGTAATGAGTTAGACTGAAATTGGCCAAAAAATATGGAATAATTTTTGCTTTATAAACAGTCAAACTACAGGTGTGACTATTTGCTGCAATTAAAATAATTTACATTGTTTCAAAACAGTGTCCTGACTAAACTTTGACATATGCCAGTCTGTGATAATACATCAACTTATGTGCCTCAGATCATAACCATAGTCAAAATAGTTCAGTATTTCTGCTCTTTTTTACTCAAAAATGAAGTATAATTTTATGTAAATGAGGACTATTATACCATACAATCCAAAAATGAATGTAAAATTTGTGGTAATTGGTTGGAAATAAGTTGACTAAAAAGGTGCCACTCAGAAATGTGTGATCATTTTATACTTCATGCTTTATAAACAGTCAAACCACACCGGGTCAAAATTGACCCAGGAAGACAAAAGGTGCATAGTAGATGGGAAGACAATACGAGGAATAAATTTCAGTACCTAACAAACAGAGAATAATCTCGTACAGTCTGTTTTGGTCTGTACTGCCCCATTGAAAAACCTTTTCAGCACAGATGAGGTTTCCATTTAGAGCAGTCCAAAAGACAGCGCTCCAACAAAAACTCTAAGTCCTTTATTTTATAAAATGTCTCTGGCTTTTGATGAGAGGCAACATTTTAGAAGGTACAGTCAAATTGGAGAGTTGATGAATTTCTAATTGGGGCGAAGTATTGTATAAAAGCGTATGGGACAGAGTGTAGGATGAACCTGCCAAAACACAATTTATCCAGAGAAATGTGTTTACCTTTTAGGCTGAAACATGCATACTCACGTAATAGCAAGCCAAAAAAGTGGGTGACATAGAGGCTCAGTGGTTTTTTGCCGTTTCACAGCAAGAGGGTCCTGAAACATTCAGGCTAACAACCATTTTAGCAGAGACAACTTGACAGAGTAGGATTGCCTCTCTTTACTGAGGCTTTTTTTTTTTGTAACTTTCATGGATTGAAGTTGTAATGTACCATTATGTACAAATCACAACTGAAATTAGTAATTATGCAGATGGCAAACTCACCAAGAGCAGTACACAAGCCAGAATACTTTTGGAGCACAGCGGCAAAAAACCAAAGTCTGAAATCCATTTCAGCTTGCTTTAAAAGAAAAGGGGAGAAGAGAGGGTAAAAGAAATTGCAATTAACCACCGTTCCATATAGATGATGAAGAACTGGCAACGTCTCTATGGCTAATTTCCCCGACTGTGTAACAACTGTACGTGGGGTGATTTTTTTTATATGAATAAAAAAACTAATAAAACGGCAAGAGACCGTCCAAGAAGTCTGTGGTCCAGGACATTCAGCAAGGGAATTTCTACGATTATTTTATATATTTGCACTGATTAACAGGTATCGGTGTCACCATACCTGGCTTGTTAGATTATCTTATTAACTAGCTAATTGGCAAGCTAATGAATTAGCCTTGGGTTAGCCTTAGAGCAGCCTTGGAGATGCCCATTTGTGCCAAAGATGCTAATAGGAGGGTATGCTGCAGTTATTTATGCACCAGAGTTAAAAATGATATAATTTAGGGTGGTAAGATAAAACTTTATTAATTAAAACAATAAAGACAGACATAGGAGGATCAAAAGAGTCAATAAAAAATAATAAGTGTATATGTACATTATATACATATATCTACATTATATATATATGAGTTTGAGAATACTGCTCCCACAAGAGTATAAAAAATATATGTTGATGTTAATTCCATTGCACAGTAGAACATATACAAAGCAGCAAAAAATGTGTAACATTTTAAAACATGTAAAGGATATGAGCATATGTTGGTATAAATAACCTGAGTGCTAAACAGTAGATTAGTGAACACACAACACAGTCTTATGTTAAGTGATGCCAGAGTTGAAGGTGAAGGAGCTGCCTCCACCATCTCATGCAGGGGGTGAGAGGGATTGTCCATGATTGATTTCAGCTTGGCTAACATCCTTTTGTCACCCACCTCCTTGATGGTGTCCAGAGGGCAGTCCTCTGTCACTCTCGGAGCTTCCACAGCCCCAGCAGACCGCTGCATAGAAGATTGCAGGTGCAACCACAAAGTCACAAAAAGTTTTTTACATACTCCAGGACCTCAGCTTCTCAGCAGATGGAGACTGCTTTGGCCGTTCTTGTACAGGACAGCTTTCTTACTTGTCCAGTCCAGTTTGTGGTTGAGGTGAACACCGAGATATGTCTATTTGTCCACAATCTCAATGTCCAAACGATGAATGTTCACCAGTTTAGTCTGTGGCACTTTCCTGTAGAAGTCAATCACCATCTCCTTTGTCTTGCTGGTGTTTATGTGCAGGTGGTTCAGTCCACACCAGTTGACAAAGTTGACTTCCCGGTATTGGAGTCCATTCCCCTGTGATACACATCCAACGATGGCTGGCTCATGTGAGAACTTCTGGAGGCTGACAGCTGTCAGTGTTGTGTCGGAAGTTCGATGTGTAGGAGGTGAAGAGGAAGTGGTTGGGCTCTCTGGGATGTACAGTCTTTGGGACTGGAACCACACAGGAAGTTTTCCACAGTGCTGAAACTCTTCCCAGACTGACTGGTCATATTGAGCTGATCTGCACAGTCCCTGAGAAGTCTGGAGCTGATGCCATCAGGGCCAGTAGTGGCGGCGGGTGAAGTGGTGTGAGGAGGGTGCTGCTGGTGTCAGGGATACTCCAGGGGAGAAAAGGGGGTACAGAGAAGTAATGCTATCTGGTCTGATTCTGGTGGGTTATTAACCTTCCCTCCCCAGTGCATTTAAATCTGTGTTTTCCCTCAGTCAGTGCCAGTTCATCTTAGTACCTTATGCGTGAAGTCTTCCAGCCTTTTCCTGTGTTGTTGGATATTTGCTTTGTATTCCATGACTTTGCTTGTTATTGGATTTTGATTCCCTGCACCCTGTTGGATTTGTCTGCTTGGTTGGACTGCTATCTTTAGATTCATCCTTTGCCTGCCTCACTATCCTGTAAGCCTTTTGTTTATTGCTTTTTTAAATTTTCTGTGATAAATCATTTGAACTGCACCAGCTCCAGCTTTGTAGTCTGCATTCCCTTGCCCTTGTACTCCTTGTTTTCTTGTATGCACAAGCGTGACATTGAAGGCGTCATTTGTTTCACAAGACATTCAAAATTTGCCAAATCACAACACTGGGTTCTTGTAATTACTGTTACAATACTTTTTTTCCCCTTTTTTTAAATTGTAGTGTATAGGTGATCATTTTTATGATATAAAATGGATCAGACTAAATGTACTAAAGAAAAAGCATATTAACAGGCAATGTGCACCAGGAGATACACACTCTTTAACCTCCTGTAAGGGGTGTGCTGGGAGGTTTTCACTAATCAAGTTAGCATTTATCAAAGGTCTTGTCTGGTATTAGCATCTGGATCGCATGATTTGGTTCAGGCTATTTTGCGTCGTTTCGTCAGCCTGATCAGAAAACATCATGGTCGCCAGTGGTGGAGAACCTGCTTCCTTGGGGGTAGGTATCATATATTGTTCATACTTATTTTCAATAAAACTACAATAGAAATTCCTAAAATTAATTAGGACATTTGTCTAAACATTCTGATGAAGAAAAAAATTCCCAACCATGTTTGTGGTGTTACCTAGCAGCTTTTGAAATGACTGTATCCCCCGAGATACGTTGCCAGATTAGGGGTAGAAATTTGGTCAATGTGCATTATTCAAAATTTTCCTTCAAACTGGAAGCCATGTTAATAATTACTGCAATACCAGATTTTATCATGCCCAGCTGTGCCTATTAAAACATTAAAACTGTATTTTACTTAAAAAAAAAATCTACTATACACCTGAAAAAGGAAATTTGGCACAGCCAAAGAACTTGGAGTTGGAGCCAATGTTGTCATTCAACTCTGCAAGACCATCAAGACCCCATCAGAGTTTGTTGTCTACACTCATTGTGCATCTGAAGGATGCGAAGTCTGGGAACCATCCACAAGAACAGGCTTAAAGGATGCACACTGAGGATGGTCATGCTCTGCTGAGGCAAGAAGCTATGACTACAGGGTGGATAATGAGGCACAACTGTTGTAAAATGGTCTGACAACAAAGTTGTCACCTTTGCTAGCTCCTGTGCCTTCAAAAACCCTCTCAAGGAAGTCAGGTGTTTCTCCAGAGAGGAGAGAAAAAGAGTTGCTGTACCCTGTCACAGTTCAATGTCCACATGGTTGGAGTTGACCTTGCTGACATGATGGTGGCCTTGCACCTTACCCATGCAAAATCCCACTGGTGGTACCTATGCCTTTTTTGGCAAATGGTTGATATAGCCATCAACAATGGATGGCTGCTGTATCGCCAAGATGCCAAAAGCATTGGTGTGCAAAAGCACAAAAAGCTCAAGGAATTCAGGCTGGAGGTTGCCGATGTCCTTATCCACAATGGAAAGAAGAAGGGAAGGCCTTCTAAGGGAGGTGAGGAGAATGTGCACAGCCCCACCAGATGCATACAAAGGCCAACAACCCCAAGACCCATGGCTGATGTCCGCCATGATTAAGTGGATCACCTTACAGCATTCACAGACAAGGGAAGGTGCACGCTTTGCCCAGAAGGACAGACAATAATCTACTGCACAAAATGTGGTGTTCATCTGTGCATCTTCACCTGGAAAAACCCATGCAACTGCTTCCAAGCATTCCATAAAAAATGATAAGAGCCCTTTATTGTCACTCCAAGTGGTGGTGAAACAAAATAAATAAATAAAAGTTCCAGTATTCATTGAGAAAATGAAATTGCTGTGTTGTTGTTGTTTTTTATGTAATCTTCGGTGCACAAAAAGTTCATATGTTCATCATGAAATGTAAGTTTTTATGTCACTTTGTTATGAGATGAAGATGGCTTGGTAAAAATGAACAAAATCAACTTTAAAAGTGCTGTGTGTAATGTAAATGACCAAGGAATACAACAATTTAAAATTTACCTCATCAAATTGAACATTAATATGTTTATCATTTGGGCTCTGTTTATACCTTAATAGGGCAACGTATCCTGGAAGATACAACTCATAAAATCCAAAATATAGAATTATATATATATATATATATATATATATATATATATATATATATATATAATGTATAAATATTTTTCTTAGGGCCTAAAGAGATGAGTGATAACATTAAATTATTTTTTGCAACCCTTTTTCCACTCCTGTCTGTTTTAGGGTTAAAAGTGGTCATTCATTGGTTTTCTATGGTAATTGGAAATATTGTGATCTCAACATAACACAATCGTTAGAGGTTCTTAAAATATTAAGATGGAATTTTAACATTAACATTTACCATTTTGGACAGATCTTACAAAGTGAAATTGATAAGCCCATATGTGCTGGTTTTGTTCATGTCTTTGAGATAATCGCTGAACATTTATCTAGAAAATATTCTTCTGTTGTGAAAAACAGAATTATTTGCATACTGAAGCCGCCCAGGAGGTTTATTTATTTGTGACTGCTAGCTCTGAGAAGGTCTTGTGAGTATTGCACAAGTACTGTGAAGCTTATATAGTGAGGCAAAAAAATAAATCACACACAAACACACAATATGATGATGGAATACACCCATTTGCCACAGATGCATACAATCAGCTGTTTCTTTTTGCCTCACTGTATGAGCCTCACAATAACTGTGCCTGGATATTTACTTGAAGACTTTGTCAGAGTTTGATATAAATAAATAAACGATACCTCCAAGGGGAGCTTCAAAACTATTCAGTGAGTAATTCTTTGTTGTTCACCTGAGCCCTTTTATCCACCACCTCACCTGCTGGTTTGTTTGGATGTGTGAAAATTCTTGTGTTTAAACCAGACTTCTGTACAAGCAGCAAACAAAAGGCACTTTCCCAAACCTTCTCAGGCTCTGGTGCCAGGTGTAAGGCTCCTTAGTTATCTTCAAGTAGAAAGTGAAAATACTTGAAACATTGCATGGGAGTGCTTTCACTTGAACATCAATGCTGAATTTGTTTTCAGTGTGATTTTTTCAATGCAGGACATAAAACACGAAGGTGGACAATTTATAAAACTACAAAATGTCAATGTAAGCACATGTTGTCACATGTGGGGCCTGTGCAAGTGGCAACAGCAATGCCCAGCATGAGTCCAGAAGGCTGCAGAGTCCATGGGAAGGTAGGGGGAAAAGGGGATAAAAGGTGGGATTATAGGAATGAGAAAGCATAGATGGTAACAGTGTTATAGCTACATATGTTATTTTCTTCCAACGACCAAAAAAAAGTCCACATTAGCCAAGACAGTCAGGGCCATGTTTAGGCCTAACAAGATGGGCCCTTAATTTCACATTAAAAAGGAGTGACACTGTCAAATGTAAGTAGTTCGGGGGGTGATCTTAAGGCAATCAGCTAATATACTTAAAAACATCTCATTTAAACACTTAACATCTAATTTCTATAGTCCCCCATGGACTTCAAAACCATAAATATTCACAGTTTGCAATGGCAGTGTGGGGAATTATAATTTTTAATGTCAGCCATTATTCAAGATTCAAGATTCTTTATTGTCATTGAGCATGACATGTCAATGAAATTTGCATTGCAACCCCCATGTTAGAAACAAGATAATAAGAAAGATAAGAAAGATTAGAAAGAATAAAATTAAGATAACTACAATAAAATAAACCAACGTGCAATAAAAATATTCGTAAATGCAATTAAAAATATACCAGAATGAAAATACACTACGGCAATAAAATATACTAAACAATAAACAATAAAATATGCCAGTGAAATGTGCCAATAGAACAAGTTATACCAGTGAAATGTGCCAACAGAATAAAATATACAAACAGAATAAAATATACACAGTGAAATGTACCAATAGAATAAAATATACCAGTGAAATGTACCAACAGCAGCTGAAATATACTAAAATGTATATAAACAGTAAACAATAAAATGTACCAATGAAATGAAATACCAATGTAAATGAAATGTGCCAATATACTAAAATGTATATAATTTAGTTAAGTATGTGTGTGTACTTAAAAGTTAAGTACACAGAAGGTGCAGGTGGAGGTGGAGGTGTAGGTGTAAAGTGTAGTGTGCAGTGGTTCACAGTTCTCACAGTCTCTCACTGCAGTGAGGGGCTGCTGGGGGTGTTAGCTCTGACAGCTCTGGGGAAGAAGCTGTCCCTCAGTGTGCTAGTGGTGGTGCGGATGTTCCTGTACCGCCTTCCTGATGGAAGCGGTACAAACAGTCTGTGGCTGGGGTCCGTGGCGATGGATCTTGCCCAGAGATCTACTAACTAGATTACTTATGCACAGAGGCATTTACACTGAATATTAAACTGCAGAAATGAAATATTTTTGATAACACATACCATCACATATAACATGTCACATGTAAGTGACATCCAGATAAACATCTTGTAATTAGAGTTGAATTTGAAAATGAAAATTCAGGTTAATTGATTTGCTTCAAAATGTTCATTCGACATGCATCAAGTAACACTGGCCAAATTTCTCAACAAAATCTAATGCTGTAAATGACTACAACTATATATTCAAAATAAGATTTTTAAGCTCAGCTTTTCAGTATTATCTCAACATAAATTATTGTTTCAAGTTTTGCTGTATAATTTCACGTTAAATTAATAAGTAAAGTAAACTGGGACAAGTCGGAGCAACAAGAGCGTATAGCCTAGCTTGTAAGGCTTAGGTAGCTGGGTAACTTTGAGTTGGGTGGCCTTGTTTCAGCAACCAGGCTTCATCCAGCCCATCTCGGCTCCACCTTCACTCCACCTCTTTGCGCATTTTTGGATTAGCAAGGTTAGGCAGATTTAGGCACTGCCAAAAAGGCAACAGCAGGAGATATCACACTGAACTTCACAATGGCTCCTCAGAAAGCTCTGGATGACATCATGGAGACTACATTCATATTTTATACAGTCTATAGCTGAACCTCATGAATTAAATTTCTCTTATACGGGTAAGACATTTGCCATTGTGTTGTTCTCATACATGTTGGAAGTAGAATGGGAAGGTAAAATAACTCTAATAACACTTAGGCGTGAATAGAGGTAGGTATCACAGGACCAAATGCTTTTTTTGTCAGAGGCTTCCTCTGGAATAAGGTTTTTATTATGTAATATGTGCACCTTCAGGGGCCTATGATTTGCATTATGACTTTAAATTTGAATTTTTTTGGAGGGATTTTTTCATGATCATGATATGAGCATGCATGACATAGACTGTGCCTCTTTGATAATGAGCCATTTTTTATTGTCATAATAATACAGATGCATTGTGGACGTCAAAATCTGTCAGAACCTGTACCCTTTCCACTCAACTCCCAGAAGTAAAACAAGAAGTGGCGAGGTATGGGACATTGTGAAAAATAGCAAATAGCCAAGTATATTGGATATCAGTTTTACCGTATGCTTCAAACTGCAGTATGTGAGGTTTTGCGACTATGTGTCACATGTGGCAGTTTGCAGCACCAGGGCTCCACAGGGTACTGTGCTCTCTCCTTTCCTCTTCACCCTCTATACAGCGGACTTCAGACAACACAACCAGCTGTCACCTCCAGAAGTTCTCCGATGATACAGCCATCGTTGGATGTGTATCACAGGGGAATGATTTGGAATACAGGGAAGTCATCACTAACTTTGTCGACTGGTGTGGACTAAACCATCTGCACAACGCCAGCAAGACTAATGAGATGGTGATAGACTTCTGCAGGAAAGCACCACAGACTACGCCAGTGTGCATCCAGGGTTTTGACATTGAGATCGTGGAGGAGTACAAATTCTTGGGTGCCCCCCTTAACAATAAACTGGGCTGGTCCACGAACACTGATGCCCTGTATAGAGAGGGCCAAAGTCGTCTTCATCTCCTGCAGTCTTTTACACAGTGGTCTGCTGGGGCTGTGGAAGCCCTACACACATTCAACCTTGTTTGTAATAGTAAAGTACCGTGGTTATTATACAAGGTCATTTGTGATTATTTCTTACATTAAAAAATATCTGAAATCAATAAACATTGTGTTGTGTTACTTAAAGTTATCTTGTGTTCTGTTTTTAATAGACCACCTCTTGCCCATGTTTACCTGGTGAAAAACTTTTGGGTGAGGGTTGCCTGCCAGAGCTGAGAATGGGGACGACTGCTGTCAAGAGAAAGCTTTAGTTTCTGAATCCTGCCTGATGTTCCTCTTCAGGATGGGTGGAACATGTGGAGAGCCCACATTGCACCTGTACCACAACCATCATCGTAGGAAAGGGAAAAGACACAGGGGGTACATCCCATTTCTCTTACTTGCATCCACGTTTCCCTCACTTGCGTGTTTTCCTTGTGTCTTAGTCCATCCCACCAGGGATGCATGGAGAGACGAGACCGAGGACATGACAATTAAAATCAAAATAAAACAGGAAGTGAACCACATAACACTCACTTCAGAGATCATGACAATCATAAGTTGGCACAGTATTTACATAAGTTTGTTTTTCACTGATCTTTGTGGCTGTTTTATTAAAGAAATTATAACAAGATTAGCTGTTAATTTCCTTGGATAACATTTTAACCATAAGTTGTAAGGCTAAAGATTTCATATTCATGTGTAGCACCTCTATATGCAGGGTAATGATAACAGACCATATTGTATTTGAAGATCCAGACAGCAATGAAACATTTCTGTTGACACAAGACTCAGGTAAGCATAAATGAATATGACCAGTGAACATAGTACATATAAACATTACTGCAATGTTGAAATGCAAAAAATAAGTGCTGCTAGCTTTGACACCAAGACTTTATGGTTCAACCGAGCCTCAGTTACAAGGAAAAGAGATGACTGATGAGATGAGATGGCTGGTCTGTGTAATACAATGCAGATAAAAATCTGTTGAGTGCAAAAACCAGAAGGCAATCCAGGCTCTCCAAATATAAAAAAAATGTGTCAAACGTGGAAATATTAAAAAGCCTTTATAGGGTCTAAATCATAAAAAAGGCAAAACATAAAATGGCAACATGCTTTGACCACTAGAATTTGAAGCCTTGATGAAGACCTGGCTTTTTTCTTTTTTAATATTTACTTCCTTGTTTGACACACTTTCTTATATTTGGAGTGCCTGGATTGCCTTCTGTCTTTTGTGGAGTCTAAGTTAAGTTTATTATGAGTACTCCAATGATGCATTGATGCCCTTGGGCAAATTTTTAACTCTCTAATGCTTCAGCAGAATTGCTAAGTGGTTTGGTTGTGTGCATGTGTACCCCCCGCCCCCCAAATATTCTAGGCTGTTACTGTAAATAATAATGCATTCTTAGCCATCTTGTCTGGCTAAATTAGATCTAGAAAAAGTTCAGACTTCACAGTTATGAAATGCTTGACATTACCCATCTGTCTTTTTGACACCATGCGTTCAGTGTTCAACAATCAACGATCTGCTTCACACGCACACTCCCTCATCTCTCACTACTGCTGTTTCAGTCGTGCCCCGTTCTCTGCAGCTCATACACACAAACACAAATGTATTTCAGACTGTCCACACGCACACAGAACACGGCAGAAAATACAGCGTGTGCACACATGCTTGCAATCAAAGGGGAAAATAAAAGGCGCTGGAAAATGGCTTGCCTCCCTGCCTCTCTCCATATGCTTTGTCTGCCCTCATTAAAAGTGATGGGTGCACATCACACATACACACACATGCAGACACACACATCAAATCACATCATACCCAACAGTTATCTTAATAAATTATTAATGGTGAGCATGCCTGCTTGATATCCTCCTCTTGTGTGTGTTTGTGAGTTCCCTGTCGGACAGAGGCGTGTGTGTGTGAGAGAGAGAGAGAGAGAGAGAGAGAAAGATTTTAAATCTGTGTGGCCATCTGACATGAAGGAAGCCTGAAGTAATTGGGTCGAAAGAGAGTAGGGAGTGGGACAGGAATAGGAGAAGGATGACTCTAAGGTGCCTTGAAGAGTGTGGAGGTAGAGAGAGAAAAAAGTAATAGAAAGACATAGAAGAAAAAGCAAACCAAGGAGAGAAAACATGAAAAAAAGGAAAATGGCGAGTTTCCACTTGTGGCAAAGAGATACAAGCCAGTATACTGTGTGTGAATAGATGGCATTCCTGTAAAATGTATACTGACTGTGTGTTTGCATGTGAGGCTAGTTCCTCTTTCCTCCCTTCTACATAACAAATCATTGTTTTGAAGTGTAGACAAATACATTTACCATTCAAAAGTTTAAAATCACCTACCATAAAAGCTTGCTGCGTTACAGTCAGATGGCTGAGAGGCCTACTCTTTTCTTTGAATGGTTTTTCGTGCTATAAGGTTGTAGAAAGACCTCTTTACAAATAGATGTTATGTTGCATGAAGGGTTTGCAAAAATAGTCACGTTTTGTACATGGGGAACAAAAACCTGTACAACCGTTCAACTGGAGTGACAGTTGAAAGGGCTGAAAGAGACAAAGATACCTCTGAGCAACAGATAAATAAGAACATGAGAAATCACAAGTCATTGGTAAAAGAAATTATAAGCTTGGCATTAAAATCAGAATCACAATTGCTTTATTGGCTAAGTATGTGTATCCGGTTTGACACTGCACCCAATACACTTGCATAGGAAAAAAGACATTCAGCTCAACAAGGATAAAAAGCCAAAAAAAAAAAAAAAAGTGAACAATAAGTTAAGTAGACCAAAAATACAAACAGTAATGAGGCAATAAAAATATACATAATGAAATTTACAGTGTGTAGGGATTTATGTTGACAGTGACAGTGAGTGATGAATGGACATGGTATGAATAGAAGAGAAAAAGAGACACATTTTGTATCTGTGATCTAGGAACTGATAGTAAATTCTCTGGTGTAATGTTAATGTGTGAACTCAGCTGCAACAACACACAACACTCTCTGCAGCAGTTAATGTCACCATGACAACAATGTCAATGACATTCATCTCGGGATTAGATTGCTGTGAATATATTCAGCATCACTATCAAGTTGATCAACAGTAAATTTAATTCAAATTAGAACACGGCACTCTTAAATACTGATTGGTCAATCGCCAAAATTTAGCTGTGTTTATTTCTCGATAGACGACCGCCTGCTCGGGAATTCCTAACTGTCATTGGCTAAAGGGGCAATCTGTTAATGTACCGAGCTCAAAATCAAATTGCCAGCTGATCTGAGTGGCAAATATGGAGCATTTTCCGGACATTACTTTTAATTTGTTTGGAGAGGTCAAAACACTTGAGGTGTGGCTGGAGAACAACAAAAAAGACAAGAAAGGTAAAGAACAATGCTGGACCGTCAGAAGAAGCAATATTAAGGCACAAGAGACTTGAGGACATAGAGATCGACCAGATTGAAGTGAAAGGCCAGGAAAAAAAAACACCAAGAAAAACACAGCATGAGTATTCGACCTGCTACAAGACTGCTGAGTGGAGACAAAACTGGAGACAGATTTTTTAATGTATGACGCTGAATGCCAAAATCAGCTGCTGCAGGACTTTATTCATCAGTGCAAAATAACAGCAGTAAACCAAACTCTGTCACCAGCTACATCTCTCTCAGGTCTGGGATATCCCTTCACTTCTCCACATTTCACATGATTTCGCTGAATAACCGTAAAGGAATATGTTATCCATATGTTATCCGGCCTGCACATTCACTCAAAAAAGTGAAATCTGTGAGTTGTTGAATCAAATACTTATCTGGCTGTCAAACTCTTCCTGACAAAACTGAAGCTCTATATCATGCTCTTTAAAGATCTGTCTGATGATAGGGTATAATGGTGAAAATATTGTAAGTACAGTGCACACTAATATTGGTATATTCAGTTTTTAATTAATCTGTTCATATGGCTAAATGTTTTCCTGCTGACTCTGGCCACATCAGTGCATTGCTTAGCAGTTGTGCCAGTACTTGTCTCTGTATCTTAAAACTGCAGGCATCCCATATGGTCTAGCAGTTAGGATTCCTGGTTTTCACCCAGGCGGCCCGGGTTCAACTCCCGGTATGGGAACACCAGTTTTTTGGGGGCAGCCGTGGCCTAGAGGCTGGAGAAGCGGCTTGTGACTGTGATCCCACCGGACTGGCAGCAAGCAAGGCACTTAACCCCTGCCCACTGTTCCTGTGTGTGTTCACTGCATGTTGCATGTGCATGTGTGTGTTTCAAGTACAGTGATGGGTGAAATGCAGAGAATGATAAAATTAAATTAAAAAACGTCTCTGGGGGTCATCAGGTGGATACCTCCCTTCAACAGTGATTCGCCTACTTACTTAACTCCGGCGTCCCAGAGTCACCCCCCTCCCTAGTGCCAGTTCACACTGCTCCTACACAATCCAAACAGCACTGCCACGTTCAACTGACCCAGGCCTGTTTAGGAGATGCTCCAGGTAGTGGCCAGTACTGATGCTACCATTTAGCTAATGCTAATGCTAATGCTAACCACTAAGAAGAACAGAAGAAGACATTACAGTTCCGATGCTACCATTTAGCTAATGCTAATGCGTTAATTTAAACACAAGTCACTTGTGCTCAAAAAGAGGATTCATTCTCAGTGAAGAACCTTGGACCCCTAATCTGCCTCTATACATGCCAAAGAGCAGTGATTCCTAACACGTCTCTGGGGGTCATCAGGTGGATACCTCCCTTCAACAGTGTTTCGCCTACTTAGTCCCACTACACCTCCAGGAGGCTAGGCGGTGAACTCTGGCGGCCCAGAGTCACCCCCCCTAGTGCCAGTTCACACTGCTCCTACACAATCCAAACAGCACTGCCACGTTCAACTGACCCAGGCCTGTTTAGAAGACGCTCCAGGTAGTGGCCAGTACCGAGGCTACCATTTAGCTAATGCTAATGCTAACCGCTAAGAAGAACAGAAGAAGACAATACAGTTCTGATGCTACCATTTAGCTAATGCTAAATACTAACCGCTACCTGCTAAGAGGAACAGAAAAAGACAATAAAGTTAGATTCACCTATACTGTTAATGATAACTGCTGGATGCCAATACTAACTAACTACTAAGATACTATCATACTATCACCGCTTTAGCTATTGTTAGCTGCTACAATTCTACTACAGGCCTAGATGCCCCATGTAACTGCCAATTGCTGCACTACCATAATCTACCCCTGCCTCTCACCAACTGCACCAATAAAAGCGGGGTGGGAATACAAACCCTGGTTCGGGTAGGGGGTAGAAAGTAAAGAGGTAGAGGGGGAGAAGGTTTAGAGGGTGCAAAAGGTGGAGGCCTAAACCACAGACTAGATTTAACAGCCTCTTCTAACATTTCCTTCAAGAAGCAACAAACCCTAACATTTCCTTCAAGAAGCAAACAAAACAGGAAAACAACCAAAAAAGAACAAAACAAGCCAACTCTGTATCTTACAACGCAAACTCACCTGAACAGGCCACATGGTCCCAAAGAGAGACTCTAGCTGGCCACACCCCCACCTTATCTCCACTTCCTCTTCCTGGATCTCTTCCTAATGGGGGAGCGAGAAGATGGGGCGGGGAAAGCAGAGCAGAGGAGAGGTGTCTTGGGGGGGATTGGATACAAACCCTTGTTCAGGTCGGAGGTAGAACGTTTAGAGGGTGCTGAAGGTGGAGGCCTAATCCACAGACTAGATTTAACAGCCTCTTCTAACATTTCCTTCAAGAAGCAAACAAAACAGGAAAACAACCAAAAAAAGAACAAAAAAAAAAAAAACAAGCCAACTCTGTATCTTACAACACAAACTCACCTGAGCAGGCCACATGGTCCTAAAGAGAGACTCTAGCTGGCCACACCCCCACCTTTTCTACACTTCCTCTTCCTGGATCTCTTCCTATTGGGAGAGCGAGAAGATGGTTCGGGGAAAGCAGAGCAGAGGAGAGGTGTCTTGTTCAGACTTTAACCTCTTCTCGTGCCGGATTAGGCATGCATGTCCTTTGCCTCCCCCTACTCCCCCACTGCCCCTATTTCACCCCCCAACTACTATTATTTCTCCTAATCCATATCCACTGACTAGACCTAGCAGCCTCATCTGACATCTCCCTTACTGTCTTCCTTAAATTTTGCCCCTGCACTCCCCGGAACAACTTCAACTGGACAAACCCTGGTCTTCCATTCCTTCTGCTCAGATTCTGTCTTTAAATCTGCATACTTAGTCTTCTTCCTTTCATAAGCTGCCTCCACTGAATTTTCCCAAGGGACTGTTAACTCAATAAAATACACAGTCTTTTTACTCATGGACCATAAAACAATGTCTGGCCTCAGATTACTATAAACTATTTCCTGGGGCACAACTAGCTTTCCTCCCAAGTCGACCTGCATTTGCCAATCATCAGCCCCTACCAGGCAGCCACCTACCTGCCTTATCCCTGACTTAGCAGCTCTATTTTTCTCCCCCTCTCAAACAAACTGCACGCTTAACCTCTCCTTTCTAGAACTTCCAGAATTCACCTGCTTCCTTCTCTCTTCAATGCCTGCGGCTAAGCTTCTCAGCCCATGTTTTTTTCGTAGCCGTGCTACGATACTAAAGAAAATCTTTCCCTCAACATTTAGGAGAAAAATCATCCGAAACTGGCTAAGTTTTGGATGATCTTGGAATACTTTGTTTCTCCCAAACTATTCTCAGGTATCTCCATAGTGTCCTTAAGATGCCAGGCGCACTCTTATAGACACGGTAGGGGACTCCATTAGGGCCCCTGGGGCCGAAGAAGCCTTTGCATGCCTAACCACCTCCACAACTTCTCTCCACCTAGGTGGGCTCACATCCATCACATCCTCCTCCTCCACTACCCGTAATGGTGGCATGTCAGGTTCTTATGTTCCTATTCTCCTTTGAATCTGAATAAGTCGACTACAAATACTGTTCAATCTCTGATTTCGTTGCCTTAAGTTGCCCTCCATCCATTATCTATACACCGCTGAATCCTTTGCAGGGTCACGGGGGGGGCTGGAGCCTATCCCAGCCATCTCTCAGGCGAAGGCAGGGGACACCCTGGGCAGGTCGCCAGCCTACAGGGCTACATATATAGACAGACAACCATGCGGACAATGTAGAATTATCAATTAACCCACGCTGCACAGGGAGAACATGCCCAGGTGGGATCAAACCGGGGATCTTCTAGCTGTGAGGTGACGCTGCTAACCACCGAGCCACCGTGCAGCCCGATTAAACAAGCCTTTCACACAATTATAGGGGTTCCTAAAAAATGCTAACCTTGCACGTTCCTTCTTCTTTCTCTTCACCCTAAGGTGTTCTGCCCTTCTGAGTACTGCTAACCTGCTTCTCAGTTCCTCCTGCAACACATTAATTCCCTCCCTTTCTTCTTCTGACACCTTCCTCCACTGCTTTCTTAACTGCCTCCTTTCCTTTACTAACTTCTCTATTTCTCTTTGCCACCTAGACTTGCCGACCTGCACCCTCTCGCCTTTCCTTTTGACAAGCACCCCAAATCTCTCTAGACCATAGGAGTAGATCACATCTCCAATTTTATCCAATTTCTCCACTACATCTCCTCTAAGCCTGCTTAATATGACTGATAAATCTCTATTAACTGCCTCCCACTCTTTGCTATCAATTGCCCTCGGCCACCTAACTCTAGCTTTCTGCTCTATGCTTCTCTCCTTGGCTGGCCTGTTGACCTCAACACCAACTGCATCCCCTCTCCGTACCTTCTCCTCTCCAGGGATAGTGTTGCTGATATCCTGTGAACTGTGGTTTTCGCACCGTCGCTGGACTTCATCCGACTGATTCGACTGACTTCTCAAGAAATACTGGTCGATGCGGCCACTCTGCCCTTCCACCTTTTTCCCTGATGAGTTCTAAGGCCTCGGATTGATGTTATTTTCTGCCAGCCACATGGGCAAGAAGCTTCTTATGCACAACTTTTGCTCTGCCTTCACTGTATTTAAATTGCCAGTGCACATTTAAAACTTGGAATGCACTTCGAAGTCATCTGTGTCGATTTCATTTTAAACAGACATCACAAATTTCAGTAAAGTGCACAACATTCAGCTGCCACCATTGTTCATGTAGCGGAATTTCGTCAGCGAAAGAATTTTTCATCCATGTTAACAGCCATTTAAAAAGACATGAAACCATATGATGTGTTTTTGATTCTTTAGATTGTCCTTTCGAAGATGTATGTTTGACAGAGACCAATGAGTTACATGATGATGCTGAACTTGAAGATGGTGCTCTGATCTCCAAACCTGAGGACTTGCCAAAAGTTATAGAACAGAAATTGGCATTTGTCTTATTGAAATTGGAAAATTGTTTTCATGTACCAGCCTCTGCTGTTGATGAGCTGCTAAATGAGTTGCAGTATTTGGTTAATTCTGCCCTGGTTCCTGTATCTAACAACATTCTTGCTGACTTCCTCAGTAACCATAACTTGCAAGTTGACGAACTACTTATCAAAGAGCTAGGCCACACACTTTCTTCATCTAACCCTCTGTCAAAAGCTTTGGACAAAGATCATTTTAATATTGTTGAATCAGTTGAGTTTTTACTTGATGTAAAAGCTAAAAGGAGTTTTCAGTATGTTCCTTTGATAACGTTTTTACAGCAGCTACTTCAAACTGATGTGCTGAGTAAGGTTATTGAAAAGAGAAGGCAGCAACAGATAGTGAGTGACCAACAGCATTACAGATTTTTTGAGGACGGCCAGCACTTCAAGAGTAATGATTTTCTACCAGGAGAGGAACTAAGGATCTCTGTCTGTCTATATGTAGATGATTTTGAAGTTTGTAACCCCCTTGGAACTTTGCGTAAATCACACATACTCAGTGGTGTCTACAGGATTTGGGGAAATTTACCTCCTGGCAGTCATTCCTCTTTGACCTCAATATACCTGGCTCTCCTATGTAAAAGTGATGACGTAAAGACTTATGGCCATCACAAAATTTTTGAGCCACTACTGCAAGATCTTGATACCCTGGAACAGCACGGTGTTTTTGTCTCGCAGCTGGGTACTTTTGTGAAGAGAACGCTTCAGTGTGTTGTGGCAGACAACCTTGCAGCCCACGGAATAGCTGGCTTTGTTGAAAGTTTTTCGGGACAGTATTTTTGTAGATTTTGCATGGCTCAGTGGACAGAAACTCAGGTCATAAAGGTAAAATCAGGTGTATTTACTCTTAGAAACAAAGAGCTTCATCAACTACATGTACATACTGCACAGGAAAAAGGAGGTAATTGTTTTGGTGTGAAGAAAGGATGCATTTTCACAGAGAGACTTTCCCACTTCAGTGTCACATCAGGGTATCCCCCTGATACCGGGACTCCTGCCAAAACATCACTTTCTCGAACATTACCCAGAAATGATAAAGCAGTTCGGCCCTATTGTGATGGTTGTCAGGCAAGTGTTTCAAGAACATTACACTGTCTTTGGCAAATAGGCACCAGCTGATGATTGGCTATCACATGCATACGAAGAGTTATCAGAGATCAGACTTAAATGTAACAAATGTCTCAACAATGCCAATAGATGTTATGAAAGAGGATATAGCACTTCATCTAAGTCAAAAATACCCTAATCTCACAACAGTCCCACTAGCTCAGTGTGTTACTACAAATGGCATAGAATACAGAAATGGGATGACTATTGTGCATGGATCAGTAGGTGGACTGCCTGAATTTGTGGAGATACTTCAAATGTGTATCTTGGAAAGCACATTGATCTTCATATGCAGAAAATTAGCTTCATGGTACAGGGAGCACTACAGAGCATTTGAGATCCAGTCATCCTCAGCAAGAGAGATTGTTGTGGCTGAGTTAACTGAACTGGTGGATGACTATCCCCTGGTTGACTACAAGTGTGGAACCCGCAGAAGGGTCACCCTTAAAAGATACATACACGTGTCTGGTAATTATTCTTGATTGTTATTTTACATTGACTGTCTTCATGGGAATACACAGTAAAATAATACTCAAGATAACTTATCAAAGACAAATTATTTTATAGACAAACTTGAGTATCACTTCATATGTGACGAAAGTAGAACAAGGACTTTTGTGGCCCTATGAGGAGGTGATGCCACTTGAGCCAGCATCATCACTAGTTTGACAATGAAATAATGCAATTATTGTTGAGTTAGTAAGAAGCAAGGTAGGGTAAAATAAATAAATTCCTCATCACTGTAGGAAGCAACATTAACTGCTGGTGAACCAAAACTGATTCCACAGTCAACAGAATCAAGCTCATTAGCATTTTGGATAATGTAAACACTAGGTCGACTCCCCATTTTTAGTCTAACACTGCAATATAGTGCTGCCTGATGATGGCAAAAATCTAAATAACGATTATTTTGATCGGAATTGAAATGTTGGTTATTAAAGACAGTTCTGATTCAACATTTATTTTTATTGAACTATTAACACAGCTGTTTCTTTTGACATGATGACTTTAAAGTTCAAATATTATTGAACTGAAAAACAAACAACAAAAAAAACATACAATATTAGCAATGTGTAGGAACAACTAATAAAAATAAGCAACAAAAACTTTGCCGTGGTGAACTCATTGCCACAAAAGCTATTTAACACACAGTATTAAAGCCATTAACAAGTAAGCTATTTTAAGGTAGCGGCAAAGGAAGGGCCTTAAAGGAAGGCAGGACCATGCTGTAATTGTTGTATTTCGATAAGCTCATTTTCATGATTGTGGGAAGCCAAAATTGAAATTTGATTAAATGTCCGGCACTGCTGCAATATTTCCCTGAAGGGAACACTTGCAAGCAAAAAGTAATGTGTGGTTGTTGAATATTGCAATAATATCGTCTCTCTTACTCATTCCACTTGTTCTCTGCTGTAGAATGATGCTGTTGGAACGAGAAGAGCCTGCATACTGAAGGCACTTATTGTTTACCTCAACTAAGTCCCGGAGAACCTCATAAGAGAGTACATTGTAAGTATTGAGGCCTCTACTTTCTACTAGGTGCTATTTTACATGAGTATTTAATTTATTATTAGTATTTAATTTATTATTACATAATTTATTATTACATAAAAACTACATTAAATGTATTTTGAAATGATGAAAAATCGAAAGCTGGATAAATGTCACTCAGCAAAGGATTTTTTTTCTACTGTTGCTGAAATTTTATTTGTTTTCTGATTTCTGAGGATGTTGAGGACAACCACGAGGCTATGGAACAGACCGTCTTGGGAATCTTCTCAATAAAGAAAGAAGTAGCAGAGCCTACAGATGACCTGGAAGATGTTGGTGTAATCACTGAAGGTGTGGAAGTGCACTCGCCATTTTATTTGGCCTCATTTACTCACTGGACTTGAGCTACCCAAAAAACCTCAAGTACACTTTTGAGGTTTTTTGGGTATGAACCATTTTCATTTTTACAACTTTTGGAAAAGCTCAGGATTAAGTTTTGCATGTCCAGTAAGATTCTTTGTTCCAATTGGGAATTTTATAATATTTTAATTCTTAAAGTTTTAAGGTGTTAATCACATTCATAATGCAAACCGTTTTTGCATTACACTTTCAACAAGTAAAACAAGGTCAAGCTTTGAGGTTTGAGATATTTGTGATGTTTCTGCATTGATAGAGTTGAAATATAAGGGTTGTGATGTTTTATTGTTAACAAATACAGTCAAGAGGGCCAGAAGTGACAATTTATTGTATTTGCTAGATGAAACAAAAATCTGAGTCCATATAATTCAGTTTTGACCAGTTTGGTTAATGCTGGTGTGTTTGAATGCCAATAAATTGTTTTTTAATGAAATTAAGGTATAGTGTTTTGAATTTACTTAACTACATTATGTGGAAATTGTTGACATAAGCAGGGTTAGTAAGTTCTACTTAATTACTATCATTATCACAACAAAATCTATTTTGTAGTACTTAAGTTGGTTAAGTTTTATTCACAAGATGTGATTTAGTTGATTTTACTAAATACAGTTGAGTAACAGTCTGAGTAGTAACAGTTTGAGCAGTCAAGTTATACTTACATCAGTGAGTTTAGTGTAATGAAATACCTTTCTCTTAGTATTAATGAACACATGAAATTAAGGCAAATGAAACGGCATTATGTAGGGTTTATGTGTTTCTGTTGAGTTAGCTTGACACTGACCTATCAACTAAGACCAACTTAACCAGATAATGTTGAAATGAGTTGATACAGTCTTGTTGGTTTCACTTAAGTTAGTTGTTTTGATTTTAATAATATTATTTAATTAGCCCCAACGCAACCCAGTTTAGTGGAAATTGTTGACATAAGTGTATTAAGTAAATTCAACAAATAATTTTTTTTTTGAGTGTAGGGAGAGGCGGTTGCTAGGCAACGTACGTGTTTACTTTCAGACTAGAGTAGGCTCATTTTAAATCAATAAAATTAATTAATCCATAGAGGTCTGGATTTGGAGTCACACTCAAAATTAGTGGAAAGTGGAAAAGCACACTACAGCCTGATCCAACTTTGATGTAGTGTCCCTCAAACAAGTCAAAATGAGGCTCAGTAGTGTGTGTGGCCTCCCTACAACACCTGGGCATGCTCCTGATGAGGTGGCGGATGGTCTCCTGAGGGATCTCCTCCCAGACCTGGACTAAAGATTCTGCCAACTCCCGGACAGTCTGTGGTGCAACCTGGCGTTGGTGGATGGAGCGAGACATGATGTCCCAGATGTGTCCAATTGGATTCATGTCTGGGGAACGGGCGGGCCAGTCCACAGCATCAATGCCTTCGTCTTGCAGGAACTGCTGACACACTCCAGCCACATGAGGTCTAGCATTGTCTTGCATTAGGAGAAACCCAGGGCCAACTGCACCAGCATATGGTCTTACAGGGGGTGAGGATCTCATCTCTGTACCTAATGGCAGTCAGGCTACCTCTGGTGTGCACATAGAGGGCTGTGCGGCCCCCCGAAGAAATGCCATCCCACACCATTACCCACCTGTGGACGTCGGGCCCTCTGACCATTTGAGCAGACACATGCACATTTGTGGCCTGCTGGAGGTCATTTTGCAGGGCTCTGGCAGTGCTGCTCCTCTTGTTCCTCGTTGCACAAAGGTGGAGGTAGTGGTCCTGCTGCTGGGTTGTTGCCCTCCTACGGCCTCCTCCACATCTCCTGATGTACTGGCCTGTCTCCTGGTAGCGCCTCTATGCTCTGGACACTACGTTGACAGACACAGCAAACCTTCTTGCCACAGCTCGCATTGATGTGCCATCCTGGATGAGCTGCACTACCTGAGCCACTTGTGTGGGTTGAGTTCCTGTGCCTTGTATTGAAAATGATCAAAGGGTGACATCATTGTTTGCTGCTGAACACTTAATAGCCAGTTGTAATGCATTACGCAAGACGCTAATTGTAATAATATTACAGATCACTGTTGGCAATGTGTTACATTACTTTGTTACCTAAGGAAAAATAATATGTTACTGCAGCATGTTGCTTTTGTCATGTGTTGCCACCAGCACTGGTCACTATATGCTACTGTATGTAGGTAATATGGAAACATAATGTGTCTGAGAAGGGAAGAGGAGACAGAAGAAAATTATTAAGAAACATGAGGAAAAACACAGGTCAAGGAAAGTAAAAGAGATTGTTAAGAGTAATGGAGAAAGAGAAAGCTGGAGGTGAAAATGGAGGGAGAAGGATGTGGATACCTTGAAGGAGCAGCACAGTTAAAGAAGACAAAGCGTTATTGCTGCTTGGTTACACAGGGATGAGCAGGGGGTCTCTCTCTCTCTTTTTCCTCTCTCTCACACACACAAATACACACTTGGGGCAGAGGGGATGCCTCTGTGGGCACCAAGGTCCTTCCTCTCTGTAAATTAAAACCATTAATAACCAACTGGGACAACCGGGAGAAGGGAGAGGCAGGAGGGAGATGGATAGAGGGCAGGGAGAGAGAGAGATGGAAGAGTGAAAGTGAGATTTGGGGATGGTAATTTAGAAAGAACGATTGGTGAACCGGAGGTAAACTGATGGGAAACAAGAGAGAAACTGTAGAGAAGAGCATAAAAGATACACATAGGGAACTTAAAGGGAGCGTTATGTGGCTGCTATAAATCACTAAGATTGACCTAAAAGAGGTCTGGAGTTACTCCTGTGTGTGCATATGTCTCTGTGTTTGTTACAACAGCCTCATGGCTGTGTCCAATGTGTGTTAAAGCAAATGGAAGGTATGGGGTACTAAGAACAAAGTTTATATGTACTCTATGTGTGGCTTGTGTCTCTTCCACAACATAGCCCTTTGTGTGTGTGTGTGTGTGTGTGTGTGTGTGCGTGTGTGTGTGTGTGTGTGTGTGTGCATCATATGAGTGAGAGGTAGATCACCACCCATGTGAGGTGTTGTTACCCAGCAGTGCTCTTCCACTGTGATTTATTTAGACATTGTGTAATGCACTCTTGTATACTGTATATTAGATGTTAATTTGTTGTAGACAAAAAATAATGAAACAATATGCACTCCCTGTGTCAAGTGGTGATCCTTTTTCAGGCACCAAGAAACATTGCATAGTTGACAAATGTACAAAATGATAAGACACTGACAAGAGTTTAGTGTTTTAAAATGATCTAGTAATGATAATGTGAGATATGATTAAGATGGGGACAAGATGGCACTGACATCATTAATCATTAACTGGGACTATATCAACCTACAATATTGTTGACAAAAAAGACAAGACTAAACTGTACAATAAGAAATAAAACTTTCGTTAAATCGCTTTATTTTCATTGACAAATGAAAGGAGACAAAATACAAAAATTTGGAGGCTTCAAGGCAGCACTCCCATTCACTATCTCCCAACCTTGCCTTTACTATAATTCCAGTGTTTTTTGTTTTAAATGTTTTGCCTTTATTTTTGCTGTTGTTGTTGTCTGTCCCCCTCTCTCAAAAATGCACTCACATACGTGCTGCTGCAGCTCTGTGCACAGCGCCCCCTGTGCACCAAGTTCACTGTCCTCTGCTGATGTGTGCTCAGAGTGCAACAGTTTAAATCCTGAAACTGGAACTCCATTCTTTTCTACACAGTGCAGCCAAACAGCAGGCTAAAAACAGACATTATAGACCGTCACATGTGGGCCGATGTTCTGTTAGATTCACCATTACTATATGAAGGGAAAAGAGGGAGAGAAGAAGAGGAAGAAAAGGGAACAAACTCCAGTGGCAGGATCAGCCTGTTGGAGAGCGCAGGAAGCAGCTTGCAGCACGATACTGACAACTCTGCTGATATTTGTGCTTGCGTAATGCATAAAGCTGGTGATTTGTAGGTTGGAATGGCTGCAGGTGTTGGATTAACATATATTTTTGTTGGTCGGGCAGGTGGGTTGGCTCTCATGATGGGTCATGAAGTCAGGAAGTGTGTGCATATGTGTGTGCGTTAATAACTTTTGAATTCCTATTACCAGACTACCTGCCATTAGACAAAAATTCCAAAACCAGATGCCTGATACCAGATCTGATAGTGCTATAGCTACATTTAAGGATGTGATCCCATCAGCATTCAATTTAATGCCACGTCTCAGTACAACAGAAGACTTATGCCAACTTTGAATCAGAGCACTCAGGCACAAGGTGGCTGGACTCAAAAGCAATAACTCTCAGACACTTTTAGAAAAAACAAAAATCTCTCAGTTTACAAAAACCAACAAAAGGTGTACTGTGGTCAAAATTAACTAAGGACGCTAAGGATTCTTCTCAAAAGGCAATAAACAACAAAAAACTCTTAGACGATGAGGTAAGGTACAAGGCAAGGTAGCAAAGACAAGACTGGCGTGAACCATGGGTCATACAAGACATTCTGGCACAGGACAGGGGGAAACGCAGACTATGTGTACATCCCGTTTCTCAAAATTGCATCCTTGTTTCCCTCACTTGCGACGCAAGGAAACCACGCAAGGAGAGAAGAAATGAGGAAATATGTTTTATGAGAATTGAGACGTCCTTTCCTCTGAAGCGTCATGTTAAGCGACGTCTGTTTCTGATGACGCGACACAGCTGCATCTGCTGCATTTACCGTTATATTCACACCCCCACCGCCCCCCGCCCTCAATATATTTATATTTTATACTTATATTTACATTATTAAAAAAGTATCCAGCACTAGCAAATAAATATGAAACATTTTTATTAACGCACATGAGAATTAATGAGTTCATTCTTGACTGGACGCCTCTTCGCGGTGAACAGGTGGTCATTTTGTGACCTGAACTTTATCAGCCTCGCTGTGTCTTCTGTCCTGTTCAATGAGACACATTTCAGAGCTGTCAGTGAAGGCAAACCGACAAACCATGAAACACATTATTTCACTCAGATAACATGCAGAACAAGTGACGAGAGGCCGATGTGTTAGTGTTAGAACAGGTTGTAGATAAAAGACTGCTGAGTGGAGACAAAACTGGAGACAGATTTTTAATGTCTGACGCTGAACGCAGAAATCAGCTGCTGCCGGACTTTTATCCACCAGTAGAAATAACAGCGGTAAACCAAACTCTGTCTCCAGCTACGTCTCTCTCAGGTCTGGGATATCCCGTCACCTCTCCACATTTGACATGATTTCTCTGAATAACTGTAAAGAAATAAGTTATCCTGCCTGCTGCCCTGCGCACAGTGAGAGGCGGTTGCTAGGCAACGTACGTGTTTACTTTTAGAGTCGCTGCGCAGTGACGAGAGTAGGCTCATTTTAAATCAATAAAATATGTTTTGATCAATATTTTGTGTCACATTATTGAATGCTGAAGCTCTATAGCCCACATGTCTAGAATTCTAAGAGTGAAGAGTGAAACAACATGAAATGTATAAACTACACACAAACACCAGTCTGCTAGCTCTGTAACATTTTGTATGCGTCTCTGACAAGGAGTTTATTCACAGTAATGAATCAATTCAGCAACACTTTTCGGGTGAACACATCAGGATCTTTTTTAATAAGTGTATTTTAATGAAATCCTTTTGAAAGTTTGGACAATGAACTTACTCATTTCCGCATGGAGAGAGAAGTGGAAAGAAACCACTCTCATACCTCTACTCTAATTATGGAACTTGAGCCGGTAGACAATTTGCTTAGCATAGCCTGGCTCTGTCCAAAGACAAAAAAAAGTCTGCCTACCAGCATCTTTAATGATTACTAATTAACAGGCAACCCCTTTGTTTAATCTGTACAATTAAAATAATCACATTTAAGACAGATATGACAGTGAAATCGGTCTTCTCATACAACACTTGGCATCCAACTGTTTTATTCAACACAGTAAGCGTATTGGTAAATATCATTCAACTAGAGATTCATCACATCTGATTTACTGGTGCCATGAATTTCTTATAAATAGAGAACAGATAGGTAATCAAACATATTTAGCTGCCATTGTTACTAACTCAGGAGCGTCCCACTAAAGATAATCCTTGTATTCATCAGTATTGTCAATAAGTGGAGTGGTGTGAAAACAATTAACTTATTTTTAATCCAAAGAAGACACAAGAAATAGATATTCATTCTAAGTGGATGTTGCTTTCATATGTAGCAAGGCACAACAATGTATTTAGTTTCGTAGGGGACTGGTGCAAAAACACAGACCTTATTATTAAGTCATTAAGTCTCTAATACTTAATGTTGTGCATTATGGAATCATTGCATTGTGCAGTTGTCTCTCTGTTAAGCGTAAAGCTCAAAGATGACACTGATACATATCTGCTCAAAGATTCTCATTCTGACTTATTTTGACTCTATCATTGGTTCCATTTTTCTAGATATACTATTTTCCAAAATGTTTCACCTTTTATTTTATTCTTATTGTTTCGTATGTTATACTGGTTTGTAATTCCTAGGTTTTTGTCTACACTCTTGCTGTTGTAAGTTCAGATATGGTTTGGTTAATATATCTTTTTTACACAAGTCAGTCACCCAGGGCTTCTGTTTTGAGTTTCCTGTTCATAAGCAACCTGACATGGATGAACACATGCCCATGAAACACAAAGGCTTTAGGCAGGAAAACACCCACTGCGCATGCCCAAGGCCGCACCTGTTCTCCTTGGTGCAAGATTAAAAGGTAAAATGTCCCTTCACATCTCAGCTGCAGATTAAAAGGTAAAATGTCCCTTCACTTCTCAGCTGCAAGCTTTTTGTTACCAATTTTTCTTTTTTTTCCTCGATATTTTTCTCCCCTATCTCTATGGGGAGGGGTATCCTTGTGCCTCTTCTGTCTACTCACTCTTTGTTCCTGTTTCGCCCCCGCTTTTCTCTTTTGTCTCACCTCCACAGGTGGCTGAACAGCTGGGCAAAGAAGCAAACTACTCTAATACAGAGAAGCACCAAGTCAAGACGAACCACAGAAACATCAAGAACAAAGAAGAGACAAATGTTGAATAGCTGTGCATTACTGAACAATAGCAATGTCAATAATTCTATGCTGATAATGCTGTACTGTTGCCATGCATCTGGTCCATATCCTTCTCTTTCACTCTATGACTTTGGGTACCCAGATGGCTGTGTGTGCCAAGTATCACATGTATCCCAAGTGAATAAAATATATACTTAAGTGTACTTACAGTATGTTTAGCTATTGCAAAGTATGTTTCCAGTACATTTATATAGATGTGTGCTTACTTTAAATAGATAGAAAGCACACTTTTAATAAATACCCTACAGTAAAATATGTTTTCAGCAAAATATTATTAGTATAATAGTGCACTTAAAATAAACTTAGAAAGAAGAGTATGCTGCCATGACATACTCAATAGTATGTTTTTACATGCTAATCTGTATATATCTATTTGTCATTGAGGGTAGCACATACAGATACACAAACAGATGTCTATACAAGGCCTTTCTCATACATAAACTTATTTTACACTTCTGTCACAAAAAACAATGCTGGTCAGTGTCACATTTTTAAAACTTGTTTTGTTATCATCTGAAGATCAAACATCCAGAATGCTGTATCATTTCTCTCAATGAGAGGAAAAATAGGAAGTATGTTAAAAAAAACAAAAAAACATTTAAATTAAATACGGTTCTTTAAGTACACTATTTGATAGTCTGGATGCATGTGCACTTTAGTATGCTCAGTAGACTTTCATTTAGCATATTTTAGCACAAGGGACAGTACTACATAACCACTACCACAACACAAGGGTGGTGCATTGATGATTACATGATTGCATACTGTTGGAGGATATACTTGAACTCAATGTGGCATGCCTTAGCGGTTTTCTTGCAGCTGTAAAAGGCCTTGTGTTCAGCTCCGGCCAGATACCAAAACAAAGACTGGCATTTACATTCAAGTATCATCAAAGCTATCAGGGAGGAGACAAAAGACAGCACTGATTAGCAAGTGACTGTTAGCGGCCCTGATTGAAGTTACACGACTCCCTGACAGCAGGACAACTGGACCCCTGGTGTGCCTGGTGCCTACCAGCCAAGACTGTGTTTCAAACGTACATGGACTTTCTCATACAGATTTCTCTAAATGTGATTAAAAGGGAAAGTAATGCAACTTTACTGCTGGAAGAAATATATACCTGAAACACACAACCTCACAACCACTCTGGGACACCTAAAGTCCTACTTCTTTCTTCTCGTACCAGATAAAGTTGTTGGAACAATTGCTGCAATGCTATTACTTATTACTTATTTATTACTTTTCTGTGTTTGAATGTGTACTTTTGTATTCTTGACCATGTTGTAAGTGTAAGTGTTGTAAGTGCTTTGTATTCAAATGCTGCAAACTAAATGTATGATAAATCACATATAGAAAACCATTACAGATGAATGTGATTTTTAGTGTCAGTGTACTGCTTTGAGCATTGAAACCCCACACCTACGTGGCTGTTCAGTAATGAGGTATAGTTATTTAAGGTAACTGTCTTAAAAGTAAAACCAAAAATCCATGTGGTTATCACCTCCATTGGACGTCACTCAGACATAGTGAGGTAGACCCTGGAAACCACTTCCCCTGGGAAAAAGCTCCATATCACACTTGTATAAATGTATAAAAGGCCATCAAGGATCAGTCTCAACACCTGAATTTTCACCTCCATACCCGCAGCCACTGCAATGCCTCACACCCTACTCCTGAAGTCGCCACAGAGAGGCTACTATTCTCCGGTCACACAAGTAACATTCTCCTTTTCTGCCAACTGAGTGTATTTATAATTAGAATTGGCATTCATAACCAAACATGATTCTAAATGAATCACTTACCAGCTTCTCCAGTGACAGCCACTACCAATGTTATTTGATCAGTTCATATACTATGTTTTCCTGCCAGCTCAGGTTTCACCTTCATTGATTTGTTCACTGTCTCATCATTGTATGTTTAGTTAGTGTTTGTCAGTAGTTGTAGTAATAAATGTTTTTACATGAATAGTTGGTGTCCTGTATCTTATGCTCAGTCACTTTACAGACATACCGATTCTCTTTGCTCTACTTTCAAACCTGAATTCAAGTTAAGTCTTTCCACCGCTTATTAAATCTGATTAATAGTTCTAATTAACATTGATATTTCCTGATATTAAGATAAATTTTTGTTCTGAATGAGTTTGTTTTCTGGACCCACTGAGGCAGAGGCGAACACACTTACAGAGTTTGAGGGTTTTTAATGAAAAAAGGCAGGCAAAAGGCACAGGCGGTGGCGGCAGGAACAACGTCTGATCTGGCAGCTAATCCATCTGAACGC
This sequence comes from Chelmon rostratus, assembly GCF_017976325.1. NCBI lineage: Eukaryota > Metazoa > Chordata > Actinopteri > Chaetodontiformes > Chaetodontidae > Chelmon > Chelmon rostratus. The sequence goes on along the minus strand of NC_055663.1, from coordinate 1,915,947 downwards.
ATGGCAGCAGGGCACACACTGGAAATAACACAAGAGTAATACTGGTAAGACTTCAGGAGAAAACATGCAGCAAAAAACTTATCAGGTGGCGCATGAAATAGCACTAGAAGATATCATTTGAGGAATGTGTGACCTCCACCCCATACAGGACAGAATTCTCTGGCACAGGCGTGGAGCTATGACCAGGCTTTTATGGAGTGTTGATTAGTGGGAATTGCAGCCAGGTGTGCCTCATCTGCCGAATCTCAGGGAGAGAGTGAGTGCCAAACCAGCTACGCCTCCTGCCACACATACACCCTGCATGGAGAGAGAAAAAACAGACAGAGGGGGGACAGAAAAGCCAAAACAATACTAACAGAAAACCCACACCACAACAATTTTCTCTACTCACGCAGCCCATAATCCTATAATCTGAGATGATGGGATTAAAGGTGTATACGATGGTGCACAGCTCGGCATGCGTGTAAAAGCACCAGCTGACAATGCATCTGGTTGTTGTGCTGTGCTCTTGTCTTCTCCCAACAGTGTGCACACTCGCCTAGCCCACAGTGTGCACACTCGCCTAGCCCACGTCAGGGCTAGGAAGAGCACTGTTTTAATTGACAGCATCTTGAGTGAAATCTGCACTTCATCAAAACATGCATGAAAATCTCTCTCCATAACCCTCATAGACTAGCCAACATTTTTCTAATGCTGGATATAAAAAAAAATGTAAACATTATACAGTAAAATAATTTCATATTATTATTTATTATAATTATTACATTATTATTATATATTTTAATAGATAAAAAATGTCTGCCAGCCACTGAACATCGGATTTCAACACATACACACACTCTCTCAGAAACAACTTATATGTAGTTACAATAACTTAACTGCCATATACTTATTGTGTTCTTTTTTCAAGAATCTCCCATTTCAAATTTTGCTTTCCCTCTGTGTTTTGTTTAGTTTTACTTTCACTGTTGTACAGTTAGTGAGGGCGTGACAGTAATTGTTACCACTTATTTTTTTTAATTGATTTTTTTTATACATTGTCTTATCATACTTGGATCAGTTAGTGATATTGATGATGGTGATTAATATTATGCTTAAATTATTACACTAGTTGTTCTTGCATTATGAATAGGATGACATAGATGAAGAGGATGTTGTTTTATACTGAAAAATATATATGCAGATTTGTCAACATATATAGATTTTTCCTCTCTCTCCTCCTTCTTTCTATTTCTATTTTTATGTTGTTTATTTATTTCGGTATATTTCCTTCTTGTTGTTGTTATTTGATGATGCACCTGTGGGCACCATGGCGGTCAAGGCAAGGATCAGGACCTCCAGCTTTAAAGGGAAAAGACAAACATTTAAAAAAAAAAACAGAAACAACCCCCCATAACACTACTTGCTCTATCCCTTCAGAGCAGGTTAATGACCGGAGGGTGGGGAGATGTTTCTGTACCATATGCTCTGCATGGACCAGTGTTCTATCAAGGGTCAGATTTAGATTTGTCCTTTGCAAGGAAAATTGTTTCCACCTTCTGTACAACCTCAAGATTACGCAAATACATTAAACTGGACAGAATACATCAAACTTGACAGACGCATTGAAATTTAATTGTTCTATTCAATTCTGTGATGGTAGAGGGAACAAAACTCCAACTAAACATAACTTTTTCCCATGCCAGTTGACCTGTAACGGTGACCAGATGGGAGGAGTACAAAGTGTGGTTTAAAGGGGTGACTGGGGTCAAGTGCTGTGGTGTGTGCTCTGCACACAGTGGCTGTGCTGTTGAGGTCTGGGAGGTTGGGGGTTGGCAGCATATTAAAGAAGCAGGGGGAGACCCATCATCAATATTGCCAAACATCTAGCCAACATCCTAGCTCCTTTGGTCGGCAGCACTCCACACCACATCAAAAACTCCCAGTCCACCATCTGAAGGACAAGGGACACTCATTTGAGGACAGTAATGTACAGTACATATTCTGGCCAGGGAAGACAGATGATTTGCGAAAGAGAAGTGAAAGAAGCTATTCATGTCAAACTGGAAAAACCATCACTGAACTGAGGAGGCATCTTAACAGCCATTCACACGAGGACTCAAGTGAACCTGACGACTCATATGATGGTCAGGTGGGCAAACGACCCACCCATTCACACCTGGACCCATCCATTGAAGTCCTTTGACCCATTAACACCATGGCCCATGTGACCTTAACAACTCACATGATGGCTATATGAGTCTAGGATCCTGCGAGAGGATAAATTCCTGAGACTTCCCACCAATCAGTTAGAGTTGAAGAAACCTCTTGGATGAGAGGCAAAACATCTTCTAGCATTACAGGCAAGTCCAGTTGCCTTTTGGAAGCACTTAGAAATGTCTACTTTTTGTTAAGAAACTAGTTCAGTGACTTTTACATGTTTATTTTTCTGAAGTGTTGCTTATTGGCAGAGTTATCTAACGAACATGAGATAATGTTGATGATATAAGATAATGCTCCACATGCTTTATACAGGTTTGAGTTAATAATCTGAAAGTGAACAATAGCTTTAAATTTTGTTTGTATTTCTTTATTGTCTGTATAATCATTACTGGATGAGGATTTTCTGAAAAGGACAAGTTGCCTTCAGCTCTCAGCTGCTACTTGGTTAGGTGTTGTAATGCGACCTTCTTCGTTAAAAGATAAGAAAATTGAATGTAATTTATTGACCCTATGATTTAATTCGACATTGTTTCAAAATGTATGAAAATGATGAGGTGCATCACTGTGCAGCCCTGTGTCTGTGTATCTGTATACCTATATCTATATATCTATGCATGCAAATGTGCCTTTGTCTTAATGTGTGCATCTGGACCCTGAAGGCACAAAGTGTGTGTATGTCTGTGTGCGTGTGTGTGTGTGTGTATATGTGTGTGTAGGCAGAGGTTAATTTAACCCAGCAGTGAAGAGCCCTTGATAAAGACCAGCCTGATCCCTGTTTAATTACCTTCCATCTACATTTCTTTGGCACACACTGGGTCATAGGTGTGTGTCTGTGTGCGTGTGATGAATGTAGGATTTGATGCAGGGACACACACACACAAGACACACTGGCACACTCGTCTGTGTGAGTTGTCTGACATTTCTCCATGGATATTTGCGTATATAGGTACAAGCTACCTTGACATGTGAGGCTTTACTGTGTGTCTGTGGGTATGTGTGTGTGGGGGTGTGTGGGTTGGGGGAACAAAAAGTGCTCTGATTTAAAGAAATTAGTTGAGGCATGTGGAGAAAGATGGTCAGCAAGTAGGAAACCAGAACAAGTACTGTAAATGTGTGTTCAGGAAGAGAGTTTGAGAAAAGGATGGCTGGAAAGATTCCAGAAAGGAGGGAAAAACAGTAAAGGAATAAAAGTGAGAGAGCGATGGTGAGTAATGTTGGGGCTGTCTCTGCAGCGCACACACGTAGAGAGACAACCGTGTCTGAAAAATGATAAAACACACACAAATGTGGACGTGTGAACTTGAAAACATTCTTATTTTCTGTTATGATAAATCTGCGTTTGACCTGCATGTGTGCTTAATTATATCTGTGGTGCAGCACTTGCGCTGCACTATATGTCTTTTTTTTTTCAGGCAATGAAATTTACCTCAAAATGCACACATTGAAAAAAATAAACACATGCAACAGAAGTTGTTTTTTTGTTTGATAGGGAAATAGCATGTTAATGAATATCAGTACAGAAATATAAGACGTAAACATGCACATAATTTTAGCAAGAATGATCATTTACATCTGCAGTCCTGTGACAGGTAACAAAATAGTAACATTACAAGTAACAATATACACATACAAATACACAACACACCAGTAAAAAAGAGAGAATACAGTATGCAGCATGTCCCTTTAAGAGTGATCACAGTTCTGGTTTGCCTTAAGCCACTGTTTGAGATGGGTCTTAAAAATATTAAATTGAAATAAAATGCATGTAAACTCCAATTTGAAATCAAGACAAACACACACGTCGCTCCTCGTGAATGAGTGTGTCGCTGACGGCAGCACCAAAATAACGTTAATTCAATTAGGCCTAATAAAACGGCTGAGTGCAGCAATCATTGACACATCACTGGGACGGGAAACGCTACCAGAATTAAATGACTGCATGGGGATGTGTATTAAAAAGCTAATAACATAATTACAGACACAACGGCTAGTCTTGTCATCACTACCATGATGTCATTCCATGTAGCTTTAATTATCTCTCTCTCCATGTTTTCTCCTTTCTTTTTCTATCATGCCAATTCTTCTACTCACATCCTCATCTCTCTCTCTCTCATCATCTCTTTCTATAATATAGCTGACAATGATAAACACAGCTTGTAGATAAAGGATCTATTGTTCAGTAGCACGACTACAGTTCTGTGAGTGATTGTAATATTTTCTAAGTACAGGGTTGTTGAAACAATGCAGCTGTAAGTTGTATTCTTATCATCACTGTAAAAAGTAAGCAATTACTCTGACAAATACTATAAAAGAATGAAAATAAAAGCAATTGTTCAATGAAAATTAAATTAATAGATGTTATAGTCTGATGAGAATATTCCAAATAGTGTGATAATAAGCATTGCTTATCATTACCAACATCATTATTAATTATTATTAATTCACTGAAGCCACTTTATAGCCAGACATGTTTTAAAACTACTCCACTTTGATTAATAATTTGTGTCTGACATGGTTTTTTCACAAAATGTTCAATTACCTGCTTAAAAAAATCCTAAAATTACATCTCCTCCTTCTGCCTTGTTGAAAAATCCAGAATCTATAAATATGCAAATACTGTTCAGTTTAAAACTACTTAACACAAGATGTCTTCTCCTTCACTGAAAATTGCATTCTCAGTGTGCGTGCACTGGAGGCTTAAAGGTTGCACATCACACTTCTGTAAGTAACATATTGGACCATGATTGGCTTCCAAACTAGCAGTGATGTCATCGCGTACATGTCTTAAACTGGTATTTAAGGGAAGTAAAGAAAAGCTTTCTCCCATTAATGAAAGAAAAAACCTTAAGTGACGAACTCACATACTGCACATACATCATTCTGCCCCGTGAGGCTCAAACATCCAAGTCAAGTAACAATAAACATAACACTTTTTTTGATTGAGCAGAGCTTTGATATTCTTTGAAAGACCAGCAGCACTGGTTTGTGTTTTCCTTCAGGCAGATTTTTTTGCCTCTCCTTCTGTTTTTGAAGTGTCACTTACAGTCTTATGGAAACAGTTTTGTTAGCATGTGACCCCAGTTTATCAGCAGGTTGTTTCAGCATGTATCTGTTAGGGTCTAGCAGGATTCCTCCCTCATTCCAAGTGTTTTTTCTGTCTTCCCCTCCCTTTTGTCTCTTGTTTGTCTCTCTTGCTTTGTATGTATGGGTGGGTCTGATTCAGAGTGTGGCGACCTAGTTTCCACCTCCTGCCTACTGACCTGCACACCTACTGCCAATCCACTCATCAGCTACACCTGTAGCCTGCAGTATATAACCCTGGTCCTTAACTCTACCATATCTGTGCGTCATGCTAGTCCTACGTTTGTCAGACCCTCGGAGTTCTCTGCAATTTCCTCTTGTGGTCTTCCTTGCAGATTTATTGTCTCCTGCCTTCCTAATTTGCCTGGCACAGCTTGATCCTTGTCAGTTTCCAGTGTTTCTAAAGATTCCAACCACTGCCTGCCCTGCTCCACTGTTTGCCTCTGATTCTGAATACACAACCCAGCCAGACCCGTTCCATTGCTCCAGACTTCCACAACGAAGCAATCTCATAATAAACCACTCTTGGTTGAACTTTCACATGGTCTGAGTTCTACTTTTGGGAACTGACAGAATCATGTCAGCATACTACAGTTCCTGATGATAAGAGCAGATGTGTTGTTCTGTCAGAGTAACACATTCTCCCCTGATGTGACAGTGATGTCTTCATGAAAAAAGTCCGTTTCCTCCCTCTATAGATCCATGATGTTGACTTCAGAGCAACATTCAGTAATGTTTTGGTAATATTTTACTCACTCAACAAAATGACCAGTTTTTGTTTTCTCAGTGGCTTCTTCAATATCTGAAAAAAAATCTTGATTTGGTGAAAATGCTCGCCTCCAACTATTTCAATCAACACCCAAACCCTTAAATCACCTTGTGTATTTATTTACAGGTGTACGCACTGAGGATGGACTGTGATCTGATGGGCCAAATCACCCAATGAACACAAGTGTAAATGCAACTGAGTTTTCAATCCACATACATCCACTTTGTAATCAACAATTACTGGATGACACCAGTCACAGTCTTCTGCAAAAAAAATCAAAACTTCAGTGGTGCGTATGTAGCTTTGATACCCAGTCTTCATCACTATTCCATCAGTCTTGACTGTAATCCTGCATCCAGATCATCCTAGACAGTGGTGGCACTGACCACAGCTGACATACAAGCAGCTGATAAAACAGCATTCTTCTTTGCATTCATCTTTGGCATTCCAGTTGTAGAAAACAGCTTCTTCCCCATCTTCAAAAGTTTTTTTTTTTGGACTAGCACAAATGAAAGGATAGTGTAAGAAAGAAAACGAACAAGAAGAAGCTGGACAGAGTGATCAGAATCCAGTCGGATCACGGTGTGGACACTGAAGGCACATATTAATGCCAGGAGTAAAGTAATCAGGTTAAATCATATCTAGATACAATTTGGCTACAAGGTGTAATAGGTGTACCGGGAGCAGTAGCCACGGGGTGCCAGACTTCCCCTGATAGCTCCTCAAATCAGTTTCACCAGACATATACAAAAATTACAATATTTATTGTAATGATATGGACTACTGACGACATTTCTTTCAGAATTGACACCTCTCTGTTCAATGCTGAAGTCAAGTTTCATCTGTTTATGAAAATGAATAGACTTCACGTGAATAATTCTATGGGAAGTTGTCAGGGTCTTGACATTGCCAGAGCCCCTTAAATGTATTTCATTAACATGTGAATGGAGATGTTCTCCAACATTTATTGAAATGCCTGCATGTAATAAAATAAAAAGTTTTTCTTATATTACTGTTCTGGCCTGTCTTCCTGTCAGTTCCCCTCTCCATCACTTTCTCAGTCTTTTTTCCTCCCCCTGCCTCCTTTTCTCTGTCCTTGAGCTGAAAATGGAGAGGCAGGCAGCAGTGAAGAGAGACAGACATTGGTTTGACACTATGTAACATCTTTTTGTTAGCACAAAATTCATTCACTTGTGCGTGTTAGTAAGCGGGTGTGTGAGCTCGTGTGCGAATGTGTGTGTGTGTGTTGATGAAAACCTCAGTGAGCTGACTCAAGGTTGGAGCTGCTTACAAAACCAGTGAACTATCTGGCAGAATTTAATGAACATAGATGAACATACGAAGAACAGAGAGAGAGAAAAGACTGAATTGATGCGGTAGACTAGCAGTTGCTGGGCAATTTCACTCATCTTGAACAGCGATTGCAGCATTAACAACAAGGAGCCGAAGCCATTTGCACTGCCTATATAAAGTTGTATTATTTTTATTGTTATTATTATAGACTTGTCTTATTAGTGTGTACACAAACTGTTATTGTTGTATCTTACATCATTGTACATGTACATACAGCTCTATGTAATAACAAATAATAAATAAGAGACATTTTTTCTTTTTCATTGTTCCCAAAAAATGTTAAACGTCAACATTTCAAATGTGCGTTTGTTCATATACTCATACACACAATGTTAAACCTTTGCCAGCTTACTTTACTTTACTTTCTTTTAACATTATCGAGTATGTTGGCCCAAATGTATTCCATGTTTTAAATGTTAGATGTCAAACTGTCAGTAAAATGATTAGCAGATTGTCAGCTTCAGTTTCAGTGGTTTCCTTCCACATCAAACAATGGAAAACACACACAAGAAAATCAGCAGTGTTTTAAAAGCATGGTTTTGTTAGCGGCAGAGCACCATGTTCTTGGACCTGTAGAAAAGGGGTTACTCACCTTTTTGTCTGTCTGTATCCCCACAGCGTTATCAGATGTCATCAGCACCACCAGTGTTGCTCAGACTTGTTCTCATGTTTAGACTTGGTTTCCTTTTTTGGTTGCTTTGTTTAGATTGGTGTTCACACTTCTATCACTTGTAGTGGCAGAAGCTTGGCTTTTAAATCATTTATCCATTTATTGTAGCTTTCTATTTCAACTTCTTTGCTCTCTTGATAAGTAATTCCCACTCATTCCAAATCACAGCACATGGTGTTAAGGTTTAAATGGGAACTCACTGATTTCACACATCAAAGTATGTTTACAGGTGTTGGGGAGCACTACTGCATATGTGAAAAGAGTTGTATAAAGCCCTTTGTGACTCCAGAAGGAGCAGCGTGAAGTCCAATAAATTGCCTCGAGTGATGTCTCTTGAGTCAACACTGTTTGGATCTGAAGATTACAAGTTTGAAAGTGAAAAAAAAAATTGGAAAAGAATTAGAAAGTGATCTTACCAACCATTTGAAGCCTGCTCCTAATCTCTGCTTGAGGCTAGAGGCTACATTAGCAAATACTAGCATATCATGCCTGAATCTCCAAATAAATTGTTGGTGATTTAGTTGCATTGTGGCACCAGGCTTGAGAAAAGGAAGACTGGGGAATTAAAAAGACAATATCTCTGGTTTTGCTACACTCTGATTTTGATCTTTTTATTAACTATCCAGGAGTCCAACAGTGTGCTATGCTAAATTGGTGGAGCACTCTTTTAACAACTCATCTAGCTTGATGTGAGGCACATCTGGTAGTGTGCTACTAGTGTGCTAGAAGGAACAGGGTATTTAGACAGGCAAACCAAGCCTGAAAGAGAAACATAACCACCATAATCTGCATAGCATGACACAAATTCAACTGAATTTGTTTTTATATAGCACCAAATCAGTGTGTCTCAGTGGGACGTGAGCGGGGTGAAGTTAAGCTGTTGCGACAACGCCACCTAGCAATCCAAAAAAAAGGAAGGGTCTTTGAAACTAACCACCCGTGACACCACACCAACCAAAAAGGGGACTGTGAAGAAAACACCACCACCAGGGAACTGGACTGCTGCCTCTGCAAAGAAAAGAAACAACAATTAGCTGAAAAAGAAAGCAATATAAAAGCGTCGGACATAAAGCAACCAAATAGACTTAACAATCTACAAATAAATTTAATTAACTCAAAAGGAAAGCAATATTAAAACAGATTAACCCAACAAGATAATAGACAATTGCACTTAAAACAATGAGTTGATATTTTAAAGCAGTTCGTGCAGCCGATCTTCCTTGCAGGCTGACTGGGAGTCCAGCCTTCGTGCTTCAACAGCGGGCCAAACGGAAAACACGCCATGCCGTGCAAACGACTACGAGCCAGCGACTGCACGAAAGGATGCAGGAGAGTCACACTTAATAAATCCAGAACCCGGGTCAAAACCGGGAGCGGAAGAGCCAAAACAGCAGAACAAATCCAGGGAGTGGTAGCCACACATCACTTTGCTGCCTCACCTAGCAGAGGCACCGCATCTCAGCCAGCGGTAGGGGGAAAGAACCAAATGCCCGTGGCCAAATCACACAGGCATAAGACGCCCACGCACAGCTCCCAATGGAGCCAGTGGTCGGCTAGTTTAGCTGTAGTTTGGCACAGCTATGGTTCGTTATTGCGTATTCGTAGCCGACCGCTGCAGAGTCAGCCATGTTTTGGCTGGCTGCTCGCAGCGTGCGGCATTCGGTAATGACATCATCCATGTCAGAGGTAGTTGTCTAGAGACGTCGGATGTTGATAACATGCCACCACGGGCTCAGAGGGGAATAGCACCAACATATCATAACAAAATACTGGAATATGAACGAGTTTCGCCGCAGATTATGCGTTTATAGAGGCTGTGCATGGATGTCCCGAGTACTCATATTATTATTATACAGATATACGCGCCGCTCCTCTGGGGCTAATTTCTTCAAAACGACTCCAAATGCCACCAAAGTTGTCTGGGTGAGTAAATGGGCGTATTTAATGCTACAAATAAAGTCCAGGTTGTAAAAAACGAAAGTTATCCTTTAAGATAATAGAATGTTAAGTACACAGAAGGTGGAGGTAAAGGTGGACAAAGTGCAGTGTACAATGGCTCATAGTCCTCACAGTCTCTCACTCCAGTGAGGGGCTGCTGGGGGTGATAGCTCTGACAGCTCTGGGGAAGAAGTTGTTCCTCAGTGTGTTGGTGGTGGTGCGGATGTTCTTGTACCGCTTTCCTGATGGAAGCGGTACAAACAGTCTGTGGCCCCGATGGCTGGGGTCCGTGGCGATGGATCTTTCCCTCTTCTTGACCCGGCCTGTCTCTTAATAAGCAGAGTGAAGAGCATAGTGGGATGTGGCAGCCCAGGAAGTCAGATAGTGACTCTGTGAATAGTGAATAGTGTTGAATGGATGTGCAGTGCCAGGTGTTGTGAGTATAGGTACATAGGCTATACTGTGTGCAGTTTGAACAGATTTCTGAGGAAAATCCCATGTTAAACATGTTTTGTCTGTTGAAATGGATTCTGTGGAGTATCTTTGTATGATATATTGTATGAGTTGTAGGTTGGTTTGTCTGTCAGGAGGTAGATGTTTTTTGCAAATCTGGTTCCATAAGTGGGCATCAGGAGTGTTGGATAGATCTCATTTGCATTTTAATGATGGTATTGGCAGCCTTTTGTCAGGCTGTGATATTATTCTGTAAATTTTGGAGATTACTTTTTTGTGACAGGATGTTAATTAACTCTGAGTTGGTGACTGTAACTTCTGGAGGTGGCAGCTGTCTGTGTTGTTTCTGGCGTCTGATGTTTATGGTGTGAAGAGAAAAGGACTAACTACCACATCTGACACAAAGTCGCAAAGCCTCACATACTGTGGTCTGCAGTGATGGCCGTATTGTGTTGAAAGCACTGGAGAAGTAAAAAAAATGACCCTCACGATGCTCCCAGTGCTCTCTAGGAGGGAGGGGATGCAGAGAAGTAACACCATCTGGTCTGGGCTGTAGTGGTTGGGGGAGGGAACAGGGGTAGAATCAAACCAGCTCATTTGCCCATACCCAATCTGAACCTGGTTGTGATCAGATCTGCCTAGTGGGGGGAGGGGTGCAGAGCTGCCAGCATCCCTAGTGTTTGCATACAGTAAGTCCAGTGTTTTATTGTCTCTGGTGTGTCATTTGACATACTGGGTGAAGGTGGGGAGAGTTGAAGCCAGGGAAGTGTAATTGAAATCTCCAGAGATGAGGAGGAAGGCCAGGGGGTGCGATGTCTGCAGCTGTGAAGCTACAGTGTGTAGGAGCTCGCATGCTGCTGCAGCTTCGGCCAAGGGGGGATGTACATAGTTATCGCAAGGATGTGCATGAACTCCCCCGAGGAGCAATATGGCTGGGTGCTAATGGCTCGCAGTTCCGTGTCTCTTGTGCAGTGCTGCTTCTTTACACTGATATTGCCTGGGTTACACCATCAGTTGTTTACAAATATCGCTATGCCTCCACCCTTCCTCTTACCACACTCTGTTGCTCGCCTGTCCATTCTCAGCAGATGAAAACTGTCAACAAAGTGAGACACGTGTCTGGCATATCGTCTTCTCTTGTCCTGGCACTTTGCTCCAGCTCTGCATCCCCTTCTTTCTGCTGGGAGTACGCTTCTGCTGCACATCGCTAACAGCTGTTCCCAAGTTTGAATGAAGGAGCCGTGGCTGAATTGATCTGCTGATGTTGTTTTTAAAAGTGCAGAGAAGAGTAAAAAGCAAATCACTAGTCTCAGCAGTTGTACATCTGCAGGTGCGCACAATCGACCAAGACAAGTTACAGAAAAACACAAGAAAACACTGAAACAAAGGAAAGCGGTCTGTCACAGTCTGCTCTCCCACACCCCTCATCAGCTTTACTGCTTCCACCTGCTGCTATCACCTGCTCACCAATCTCCCCAATCAAGCCAGTTTATATGCAGCTTCACTCCGCTCACTCTTTGCCAGATTGTCTTCGCTCTCATGCCTGACTCTCCAGCGCCTGTTTGCGGACTGCTTACCACTATCTACCCGACTCGCCTTCGGCTTTTGCTCCTCGTCTTAGCCGTGGTAAATCCACCAGCCCCCTGTCCCGACTACGATCATTGCCTGCCTGCTTTCTGTGGCTGGTCGGTACTCAGCACATTCCTGCTCAGCCTGTAGACCCACTGAGTCAGCTTCATCTCACCAGACCCTCTCCTCTTGCACCGTCAGCCTCGCCGACTCCATCTCAAGGTCCGGATCCGCTCCCAGCCCTCATCTGAGCAACCTTCCAGGAAAACTTCCAACTGCAGTGAGTTTGTGCTATTTCCCCTCCACCACACTTGTTGAGCCTTTTGAGAACTGTGGACATTTACCTGCTCACAAGCTGCATTAACTGCCTGCCCCATTGGTAACTTCCTGCCTGCTATTTGGGAGACTGGAGTTGGAATCCTGCCATACCCGCCTGCTCTGAAACCACCGACTGGGAAGTGTTGTGCAGTCCTCACAGGGAGGACATTGACAGTTTGACAACATGCATCTGGGACTACATTAACTTTTGTGTCGACACACTGTGCCAACCAGAAAGGTACAGTGTTTCCCTAATAACAAACCCTAGGTGTCCCCTGAACTGAAAGCCCTACTGAATGAGAAGAAAAGGTTTTTTAAGTCTGGGGACAGAACCCTGATGGCATCAGCTCAGGACTGCTCAGGGATTGTGCAGATCAGCTCTGTGGAGTTGTTCAGCACATCTTCAACTTGAGCCTCAGTCTGGAGAGAGTTCCTGCCCTTTCGAAAACTTCCTGTGTGGTTCCAGTGCCAAAAACTGTGCATCCCAGGGAGCCCAACCACTTCAGGCCTGTAGCCTGAACTTCCCACCTGATGAAGACACTGGAGAGGATTATACTCAACCACCTTCGTCACCTGGTGAGCAGCGAGTTGGACCCCCTACAGTTTGCATACCGACTAGGCATTGGTGTGGAAGATGCTATCATCTACCTGCTCCATTGCTCTCTTTCCCACCGGGAGAGCACTGGTAGCACAGTGAGAATCATGCTTTTTGACTTCTCCAGTGCTTTCAACACGATCCAGCCATCACTGCTGAGGGGAAAGCTAGAAAGTGCCGGAGTAGACTGTCTCCTAGCTGCATGGACCACCGACTACCTCACCAACAGACCACAGTTTGTGAGGCTTCGCGACTGTGTGTCGGATGTGGCAGTTTGCAGCACCGGGACACTGCAGGGTACTGTGCTCTCTCCCTTCCTCTTCACCCTCTATACATCGGACTTCAGACACAACACATCCAGCTGCCACCTCCAGAAGTTCTCCGACGATACAGCCATTGTTGGATGTGTATTGAAGGGGAATGATTTGGAATACAGGGAAGTCATCACTAATTTTGTCGACTGGTGTGGACTAAACCACCTGCACATCAATGCTGGCAAGACCAGGGAGATGGTGATTGACTTCTGCAGGAAAGCACCACAGACTACATCGGTGTGCATCCAGGGTTTGGACATTGAGATCGTGGAGGAGTATATAGGAGTGTATAGAAAGGGCCAAAGTCGTCTCCATCTACTGAGAAGACTGAGGTCCTTTGGGGTATGTAGGACATTACTGAGGACTCTTTATGACTCTGAGGTTGCATCTGAAGTCTTTTATGGGACCCTTAGCAGCTCCTTTAGTTAGACTGCTGCATCCAGTGTGTAAGAAGGGACGCTACTGCAGGTCCTTCATTCCATCAGCTGTCAGATTATTCAACTCCAGCATCACTTAACATAAGACTGTGGTGATGTTGTTTGACAAATTACACTTAAATCCATACTTTTGTGCAATATATATCCTTTTACATTTTGTGTATTACACATATATTACATAGCATTTACTGTTTTGTATATTTTATTCTTCTGTGCAATAGTAGTAACACTATTTATTGTTATTTTTAATTGGAAGGCAGCTTACATTGTTTTTTGTCCACAGCTACTGGGGCAATACACACTTTTTACATATTTCTTGTAATTTTTTCTACATATTTTATTTTCCTTTTATATAGTCAATTCCATTTTGCCTTTATAATATGTACATATATATAGTCTACTTTTTATTTTGTTTTTTGTTTGTTTGTTTAAATGTTCTCTACTTCTGCTGCTATTTTTTTTTCTTCCCACTGCTTTCAATGCTGCTGTAGTGGCCAAATTTCCCTGACTGGGGATAAATAAAGTTTTATCTCATCTTATCTTATCTTCTATCTGTCTATCTATCTATCATCTATCTATCTTAAGACTGTTAATACTACGACCTGGTTCTTTTGTGCTGCAATTGGGTTTACTCTACACCCGTTACAGTACAATCTGGCCAACAATGGATCCAGCGCACAATCCCACACCACTTAGTTGCGAGACAATTGGTGGCGTCCTGCAGCAACATGAGGCCATGATGGCTGCGTCTGCTGCTGAAGCCAGACAGGCTGTTGAGGCTCAAGGATGAGCACTAGCAGCACTAGCTAGACAGATGAAACAGCTAGCAGCCCAACTTTGCCAGCTCAGTCCATTCACTGGATTTGCCACCTCCTCTGTAGCATCGGCTCCTGCTTCTTCACGTGTACCAGCCTCTTCTCCTCCCAGAGATGCTCCTGAGCCCCGGGTGGGAACCCCAGAGCGTTATGACGGTGACTGAGAGACTTGTAGCCCCTTCCTCACCAACTGCTCTCTCCTGTATGCCCCGAAGCCCGGCAGCTTCACCACTGAACCAGCATTTGTCATCAACTACCCGACGGGCAGAGCTTGACTATGGGGAACAGCTGAGTAGGAGAGGCGGTCTCCAGCCTGTGCTTCCTTTGACCTGTTTGCTGCTGAGCTGCACAAGGTTTTTGGCTCTGAGGCTTGTGACTCTGAATCTGCAAGGGGACTGATGGGACTGAAACAAGGCAAGCGTACAGTGACAGATTACTCCATGGATTTCCACACCAGAGCCAACCAAAGCAGTTGGAACGGTCCAGCCCTCTGTGATGCCTTTCTCCATGGTTTGGCTGACTACATTAAAAATGAACTGGTTTCACACGACACCCCACCACCTTGGACGGGGTGATTGGTGTAGCCATTCGCATCGACCTTCGGATCCAGGCTTGTCGACGAGAGAAGCGTCAAGGACCCAACATTCTCTTCCACCTCGTTCTCATGGAGGTGCTGCTGCAGTCAACTCCACCTCATTGGGTCAGCAGATTGGGGAGATCCTGGTGAGCTCAACTGCCCTGTCACCTTCCCAAAGCCAGAGACCCCTGTTCCAAGACTCCGTGGCCGATGCATGTATCATTGATGAGAGGGTGGTCCTTGGCTGGGGCTCGAGCAGGTTCCTTTGCCTCATCCGGTTCCTGCTGAGCCTTAAATGGACATATCTTGGGCACAGACACAGAGATCAAAACTACACAGATCTCAAGTAGTTTTGTGCATGGGGGATTGGAATAGCATATCAAGGGATATCTTAATTTAGGATGTTGCAGAAGTTGGTGAATTAAAACGAGTGAATAGGCTGGGAAAACCATCAACAATCAAGCGCACAGAGTAATAGACTCTGTAGAAGCTTCTTGATTGGGTCCTCACTCAGGCACTGTGCCATTCACCCGCTCTGAATACACGTGTAATAGTGTTAAAAATGTTTTCATAAAATTGTGGATGAGTGGTAGGATTGCAAATCCGGCTCTCTGGGGTCGGTGTTAGCTGAAATAATCGTAAGATCGCAGAAGAAAGTTCAAAAAAAGATGAAGTAAAGAAGGGATTAGAAAGATTTGAAGATTGGATGAGGGAAATGCAGGAATAGGCAGAATCTTTGGCAAGTGGAAAACATTAATTATGTCTGTGTTTCTTTCACTAGTTGTAGCAGTGACTTAATCTTATGTGGATGTTGCTGCATACCATGCATCAGGCACCTCTGTCCAGTGGTGTGTATTACCACAGCCATTAATGGTAAATTCCCCACTCGACCTCCTTATCAATTATCACAGCATTCAGGTGAAATTGTTCCACTGGTCTCCCTCTCTGAGCCCGGAGAGGATGAGACTGAAGCTTACAAGGATGTTGACGACGACGAAGACCGCTGTTTATACTCCTGAACCCCTATAGATACACTGATTTTGCTAAGGTTACCACATACCCATATATAGCATTGCATACATGTAATGCCGTGAGATTCATAGTTTCTCTTATAATTATTGTGCTCATTGCAGACATGTTATCAGTAGAGTTATGGAAGGTTGCACTCTTCTGGGAAAGAGGTTCTGTTCCCAGCACCATGAGGGCTACTCCTGATATGAATCGTTTAGCTTTTGCTTTTAAACATTATGATTGTTTCTGTTGATTTACATTGCTCTGTCTACTTTTCCACATGCAGGTGCAATGAAGAAATGCTTGCTGCAAGTCACTGCAATGAAGAATAGCTTACACACACTGGCATACATATAGGATGCTCAACGCAATGAAGACATGCTTACATGGCCATATCAAAAGGGGGACCTAAAAATTCTCCTACCTGGTTGTGTGGCAGCTCAGGGCGGTTAGTCACTCACAGTTTGGGGGGCTGTTGAATTGACTGCTGCACAGAGTTGGAACACAATACAGAAATGACTTCCCGACTTGTATTTTATTGACATAACAAAATTGTGTCAAAAGGGGGAAATGTTATAATTGACCTTTCTTCACTTTAGATTTGAACTTTTTCACTGAACTCGTGATATTTAGTGGATGTTCTCATTTTATCGACAATGTCACAGTTTAGTTTGATAAGCAGGCCTCTCTAATCTGTCATGTTAGGTTTGTTGCAATAGAAACACGCCTCAATAACAACATTCACTCATCTTTTATATCACTTTTCAATAAGTTCACATGAACAGTGGCTGGCCTGTTCATGTCAGAGATAACTGGCCAATGAGAGTCGGTCCATGCGGGTCCAACCTCTGTACAGGGCAGTACCAGCCCAAGAAGATAACTGTGAACCACACCCGGAAATCAGGGCTCCTTCTGATAGAGATCCTGCGAGAGCTCTGTCACTCTGAGCCCAGTTGGGCTTCCAACTAAAGAATCGGGCTAACACGTTCTTCTTCATCCCCTGCTGGAGCAGGGTTTTTCTTTGTTGAGAAGAAGGACAAGACATTGAGACCCTGCATTGACTACAGAGGACTAAATGAAATTACTATAAAGAACTGTTACCAACTGCTACTCATCTTCACTGCCTCTGAACTGCTCAAGGAGGCCACCATTTTCTCCAAACTTGACCTGTGCAGCACCTACCACCTTGTCCACATCAGAGAAGGAGATGAGTGGGAGATAGCATTCAACACCCCAACTGGACACTACGAATACCTCGTAATACCATTCGGCCTCACCAATGCCCCTGCCATCTTCCAGGCACTGATAAAAGATGTGCTCCGAGACATGCTCACCCGATGTGTCTTTGTGTATCTTGATGATATACTCGTCATCTCTTGGACCAAAGAGCAACACATTTACCACGTCCAGTCCATCCTCCATCACCTCCTAGAGAACTTCTATGTGAAGCAGAAAAAAAAGCAGAAAAGAGTTCCATGTCTCTTCATTGTCTTTTCTGGGGAACATTGTGGCACAAGGCAACATCCAGAAGGACCCAGCCAAGGTCTCAGCTGTCGCCTCCTGGCCTGTTCCCGAAAACCGCAAAAAGCTTCAGCTTTTCCTGGGGTTCACCAACCATTACACCGCAACTACAGCTCTGTGGCAGCCCCTCTCACCACCCTGACTTCCACTGGAAGTGGCCTTCCAGTGGTCACCTCCAGCTGGAGCAGCCTTCTAGACCCTCAAAGATCAGTTCAGCTCATCACCCATGCCTGACTCTGAATGATGATGTTTGTGGTTGAGGTGGATGCCTCCGATGTTGGGGTGGGGGCCATCTTGTCTCAGCGCTCTGGCATGGACCAAAAGCTCCATCCCTGTGCCTTTTTCTCTCGACACCTCTCCTCTGCTGAGAAGAATTATGACATTGGTAACAGGGAACTGTTGGCAGTTAAGATGGCCCCAGAAGAATGGCCCTATTGGTTGGAGGGCACCAAGGAGCCATTTCTTGTGTGGACAGATCACAAGAATGTGGAGTATATATGCTCCCGCTAAAGACTGAACTCTCACCAGGCCCGCTGGTCTCTGTTCTTTGCCCGTTTCAACTTTGTCCTCTCTTACCATCCGGGGTCCCGCAATGCCAAGCCCGACGCCCTTCCCCATCAGTTCCTGAGGACAGAGGACTCTGTTGATAGACCTGAGCCCATCCTCCCTACATCCTGCCTTGTTGTTACACTGACCTGGGACATAGAGGAGAGGGTGAGAGCAGCGACAGAAGGACAGCCGGGTCCCAGCTCCTGCCCATCAAACTGTGGGCCCACTCCTCCAAGCTCTCCTGCCACCCTTCAACGGACACGGTATGCCCTCCTCCAACGTTTCTGATGGCCCACCTTGCAGGAGGATGTCCAGGAATTGGTACTCCATGTATTCCACCTACATGGTCTCGCTGTTGATGTAGTCTCAGACCGTGGTTCCCAGTTTTCTTCTGTGTTCTGGAGGGAGATCTGCAGTCTGTTGGGTGCTACAGTCTCTCCTCTGGATTCCACCCCCAGACCAATGGACAAACCGAACGCATTAACCAAGAACTGGAAACAGCCCTGCGGTGCATGGCCTCGCAAAACCCCTCCTCCTGGTCGTCACAACCATTATGGGTTGAATATGCTTACAACTCCCTCGTCTGCTCTGCCACCGGCCTCTCTCCATTTCAGTGTGCATACAGCTATCAACCACCACTGTTCCCAGCCCAAGAGAAGGAGATTTCCTGTCTGTCCAAGCCTTTGTCCATCGCTGCCGCAGAACATGGCTCCAAGCTCGCTCCACCCTTCTTCGTTTGTGCTATTTCCCCTCCGCCACACTTATCAAACGTTGTGGTTTTTTGAAAATTATGTCCTAGAATTTGATGCCAGCAACATACTTTAAGTACACTGACGTATATATATTGGGTCTGAATGGGTCCTGATAAACAGGGTTTGAATTATATTGTTATCATTAAGAACACATCAGTTATTGTATTTTGCATCCACACATGTGAGGTTGCAAGAGACTACTTACAGTCTATTTGTTTTTCAGTGCCTACGGTGCAGTTTTTAGTGGTGACTGAGTTCAGGGTAGAAATCTGTTTTTTTTCTCTCTCTGATTATTTTGATATAAAATCTACTTTGCTTTCTTGAATACAACTTTAAAAATCAAAGTCTGACAAAAGACATATACAAATGTAAGAGTTGTTGTTCAAACTGTTGCTTGAATAAATACAGATGTGCAATAGCATCTTTACACACCTCTATTGTTGCAAATGCAGAGCTAAAAGAAAGGAATAAAACTTTTTAAAATTGGAAATTAAATTGTTACAGATGGCAAAAAATAAAAGAGATAGAAAGATCAAAAAGACAATAAAAATCAACTATATATATGTGCATTACATATCAGAGTAAAGAATATCGGCGCCATGAAAAATACTTTTGCCATATTGAATTGCACATGAGTCAGATAATTGGATAATAATTACAGTGTTTGTACTATTGCACAGTAGACAGTCACTCTCCTGTCCACGCTCAGTAGTTGAAAATTAACATGAGCATCCGGAGTGAGTTCATTTAGCCATGACTCTGTGAAGCACATGATGCTACACTCTTGGTACTCCTGCTGTAGTGTGGTTAGCACCGTTAGCTCTTCCATCTTATTAGGGGGAGATCTTACGTTCCCCATAATAAGAGACTGTATGGATGGTTTATACCATCTTTTCTTGTCACAGCACTTTGCTCCAGCTCTGCATCCCATCTTTCTTATCTTTATTTCCATGGGGATCTTCCTTCTTTTCACCAGGAGTACTTTCGTGTTGCAAAGTGCTAACAGCTGTTCCCGAGTGTAAACAATGGAGTCGTGGCTGAATGGAGCTCCCGATTTTGTGCTAAGTAGTCCAAGAAATACTAAAAAGCAAATCACTAGTCTCACCAGTTGTACACGTGCGCATGATCGACCAAGACTAGTGACAGAAGAAATACAAGAAAAACACAGAAACACACTGAAACAAAGAAAAGCTGTCTGGGCTGCTGTAACTTGCTGCAGCACCATCTTACACCATCTTAAACATTCTCATTTCGATGGTCCTGAATTGACTCTATACTGCATTTATGAATACATATTGAAACACCCACATTCACTGTGGAAAACACAGAAAACAAATATCCAGGGCAGATGATAAAAATGTCTTCTAACACAGTGTTCACAATGGGAGTACGGTGGAAGAGGAGACTTTACAGACAGAGAGAGAAAGAGAGCGCAAAGAACTGAGGATTGAAGGGAGTGAGGTGAGGGTAAAAATACAAGTATGAAAGACCATAGGAGTAAAAAAGAAAGGGAGATGTGGTTTTTGGTGGTCTTCTCAGCCTGTGTTGAAGAAAGTGACATAGGCGTTGTGTGTGAAGGCATGTATTTGAGGAGAGGGTAGCAGAATGGGACTGTGGTCTCTCTCTCTCTCTCTCTTTCTCTCTCTCTCTCTCTGTGTGTATGTGTGTGAGTTTCTGTAAGACTGCTGAGAGAGTTCATCCCACGCCGGGCATTTCTGCTGAATCAGTGACTAGTCACCTCTCAGAGGAGGGTAAACAACACATTAACACACACAGACACACCTACAGAGATACACACTTTCATTTTGCAATCACACATGCTCATAAAGATTCATAAACAAAACACTAACGTATGTGAGGACATATACAGACATGCAACCACAAACATATCAAGTGCATCCGTATTTAATCCGCCCCTGAATATCATACCTGGATTATCTTTCCTTAACATTAACCATGTGATTCAGTTGCCTAACCTTAAACCATGCCTGAAAGCAAGGGTGTGGAACCTTTTCAGTTTTATAACATCCTTCCAGGAGAAGCCAGTGTGCCCACAGAAATTTTTCATAGGGGTGGCACACACAGGGAGCGGAAAGGGGGGGTCACATGCAATTTGGCAGCACCTGAGAAGGGGGAGGAAGGGGCTTACTTAAAGGGGACAGGAATTGTATGAGGGTGGCCTTGGCCCCCTTTGGCAGCACCCCTGGCCATTCTGAATTATTAATTATTTCAGGCTCACCAGCATATTCAGGTGTCATAGCAGGCTTTTGCTCTTGCAGTAGGAACATGCACAAATCACACAGACACTTGCTGTCACTGAGTTTCCACAAGTTTTCCCTTCATCTCCATGAACTACTCCAGACTGATACTTTGGAACAATTTTACTTTGCCCAGTGCCAGCAGCTCCACAGCAGCAACAAGGCACTCCTTCATAAGTTCTCATTCTAAAAGAGGTTTCAGTTTCTTAGCTATAAGCTCGCTCACCATAATACTTGCCTGCGTAACACTGTCAGGATGTGGTCTTGTGAAAGCTGCTGATGGAACCCAAACTCTGTCGAAGTGTTAACTTCGTCCAAGCGCATTTGTCCCTGCAGCTCATCCAGTTTAGCTTCAAACAGTTCCAAGCTGTAATAACTCTTGAGATTAGTCTTTTTCATAAACGTCAGGGGCGGCTTAGAAGAATGTGTTCGTCTACTATTTTATGTAATATTCTTTATCTCTGAAAAAAGTATTTGTATTTATTTATATTTATGAATTGTCTCATACATGGCATGGACATGGGAGGTCCCTCACCCCTGCCTTAAAGCAATAGTTCCACATTGTAGGAAATGCAGTCACCGCCACTCTTGTGTCTGTCTGGTAAATATGACAGCCAGGAGACTTTAAACAAGGAGAAACAGTTAGTCTGGCTCTGTCTGAAGATTTGGACCTTTAGATGTGCTGGTGAGCGTATTTGTTACATTTGCACAGAGCCAAACTGCTGTTTCCTGTCTCTGTGGTAGGTGACAAAGGCTGTAGCCTTACCAGACAGGCAAGAAGAATTTGATCAAGATGGCACCGTACGAGTGGCAGCTAGCTACGGCACCTTTTGAACGCTTTCCTTTGTTTTAGTGTTTTCTTTTGTGTTTTTCTTCTTTTTCAGTTGGTCGTGCGTACCTTCGGATGTACAAATGGTGAGACTTGTGATTTGCTTTTTACTCTTTTGTGGACTTTTAACAACAATGTCGGGAGATCCATTCAGCCATGGCTCCATTGTTTACACTCCGGACCAGCTGTTAGCACTGTGCAACACCAGCGTACTCCCAGCGGAAACACCGGACATCGCCACGGAGATCCAGAGACGGAGAAGGGGATGCAGAGCTGGAGCTAAGTGCTGGTGTGGCGGAGGGAGGGGAGAAAGGTCACAAAGTAGTATGAGGGGGGAGAACCGACAACGCCACCTGGGGAATTGCACCCCAGGAAATACCTCAAGAATATTAACAGTTGGGAGATTAGTAAGGTACACAGATTCGTTCTGAAACAGGACAGAGACGTATTGTGTTACATAAATGAATTATTTATTGAAAATCTATATAAACAGGCAGGGCTGAAGCTGCAAAGGAAAAGGGAAAAATTAACTAGTCAAACTACAACTAAATAAACAAACACTGGAAGGGATCATGAACATTTCTTTATTGCAATCTTATCTAAAAAAGGCCTTAACAAATACGCTCTAAAAAACCAGAGATATAATAAAATACCCAAAAAAACTCAGCCCAACATAACCTAAGGGTAAGAGTGAGCAGAGGCCATCAGTGGGGAGGCAGACTATGCAGGGGTGCCTAAAGGTGCCACCACTAGTGAAACACAGCAAACCTCACAGCAATCCTCACAGCAATCTCAACAATCGTGCCCCGGTGCCTTTACTTACATGCAATATGTAGGACCCTTACCCGGGGTAGCTAGCCTCCCCAACAAAATGGCGCTCCACCTCACTAAAAGAAACAAATACTAATAACAAAATTAACAAATACAGCAACCCAGATGTTTTAATATATTCAAAGAAATAACTCAATATGATGTAAAAGCAAATCAAAATGAGAAACTGAGCACAAAATACAAGAAAGCAAAACAGGAAACCAAACAACCAAACAAAATGAGGGCCAAACACAAAGGCTCTAAAAAGGACAAAACACGAAGAATGCTAAAAGGGCAAAACAAAAGAACTCTAAAGGGACAAAACACAAGAATGCTAAAAGGGCAAAACAAAAGAACTCTAAAGGGGCAAAACACAAGAAGGCTAAAAGGGCAAAACAAAAGAACTCTAAAGGGGCAAAACACAAGAATGCTAAAAAGGGCAAAACAAAAGAACTCTAAAGGGGCAAAACACAAGAATGCTAAAAGGGCAAAACAGCAGTAACGTGAACCTATAATAAAGTGAAAATGAGATTAATACTGGTTCACAACACTGCTTTTGAAAGTTTAAAAAGCACAACCCTACTTACCGCCTATAGTACCAGACCACTACAGCAGGGAGAGGGCTCAGACCCCACTGCTACCTTCAGCCTTACTAAGAGGGAAAAAGGGGTTTTAAATAAAAGTGCAGGGAAGAAATAACGTGACAACTAAACTGAAAAAGGCTCCCATACCTACCCAGTGCAGCAAACAGCAGCCATCACTCAGAGGAAACAACAGCCAAAAGAAGGAGCATGTGCTCACTCAGCCCTTATATAGGCTGGCTGTAATTAAGGGAGTGGCTACTGAGGACTGGAGTCTGGAGGTGCATTCAAAAGCTCTACCTCACTACAATCTACCCCCAAGTTTTTAAATCGGCGACCCGACGATTGGCAATTACTGCCAGGGCCTAAACACAAAAACACTAGGCACAGGGACCTGGGAGTTTGCAGCCCCTATTGCTCTACTCCCTGCTGCTTGGGGTAGGTGACGGAGGTTTCTGTGCCTTCCAGCATTAGTGCGGGTGGTTCTTCTCAGGGATGCTTCGTTCTCTGGGAAGGCAACTGTACCAGAAGGTTGACTTGCCTGATTTTGGCTAACAGAGGGTGGCATTGTTACCTCTTGCTGGGTCGGTGGAAGGGGGGCCTGGGCCTGTTGACTAGGTTGGTGGTCCACTGGTGCAGGAGTGGGCTCAGGGACCAAAACAAGCCATTCACCCTCCGGTAAAGGCTCATCCACTGGAGAGGGTTCCTTATCTTGAGGTGGCTCACTAGAGGGGCATTCAACCACAGGATTCAATGCACTTTTTAACAATGAACGATGGACATGTTTTACCTTGTCAGGATCATCCAAGGGGGCGATAGTGTACACTGACCCTCCCACCTCTGGGGCCCTTAGCACTTTGTACAGTACTGAGGCCCAGATGTCCTGGATCTTGTGGCGGCCTCTAAGTCCAACGTCTTTGAGATAAACCAACTGACCTACTCTCACGGGAACATCTCGCACCTGCTGGTCATGGTGATGCTTACGCCGTGCTGCTGCTGCCTCCAAATGCCTTGTAGCACCTTCGAAAGCATGGCGTAGCCTGGTCTGGTGTTCCACAATCCAGTCATGGGTATTGCCAGCGACCGGTTCTGACACTCTGCCCAACAGAAAGTCAACAGGTAACTGAGGCTCTTGCCCAAACATTAGGAAAAATGGAGACTCACCCGTGGACTGATGTGTGGTGGTGTTGTAGGAGAATACTACTTGTGGTAGGTAGCATGACCAATCCCTTTTCTTAGTGGCAGGCAAGGTGCGTAGGAGGTTGTGTAGGGTCCGGTTGAACCTCTCACATTGGCCATTACCAGCTGGGTGGTAGGGAGTGGTGTGACTCTTCTTAATGCCATACATGCTGCAAAGTTGTTGAATGAGATTGCTCTCAAAGTTCCGGCCTTGGTCAGAGTGGATACGACCTGGTACACCAAACTTGCAGAACCATTCATTAACCAACACCTTGGCCACTGTTGAAGCTCGTTGGTCATGGGTGGGGACTGCCTGTGTGTACTTTGAAAAGACGTCTGTCATGACCAGAACATGCTCCATGCCATTTCTTGATGGCTCCAACAAAGTGAAGTCAACAGCAAGTATTTGATTTGGATGAGAGGCAAGCAGGTGACCCATATAGGCGCGGGCAACAGGTTGGGTATCCTTAGCTACCTGACAACGATCACATTCCTGACACCATTGCTTGATGTCATGGTGCATCCCCGGCCAGTAGCACCGCTGATGGATCAAGTCAGTTGTTCGTTCAACACCTTGATGTCCATGTTCATTATGCAGCTGCTGTAGGACCTGGTTCTTGAGTGACACTGGCAGCACCAACTGAAGAACCTCTTCTCCTTTTGGACGACAGACTCTGCGATGCAGTACCCCATCTTTTTCCACTATCCGGTCCCACTGTTTGACCAGCATCAGAGCTTCCTTGGAGGTCTGGTGTCGTTCAGCTGCATCAGGGCCCCTCCTCCTGGTCCAAAACCTCAGGAAATCCTTGATGATGGGATCAGCTTCCTGCAAAACACGTAGGTCAGTTTGGTTGTGGCAAGGGAAAGCTGAGATGGTCGCCTGAGTAGCCTGGACTGCTTGATTAGCTCCAATGGCCTGCTGCAGTGGTTCTGGAAGTAGAATACCAGATGCGGTGTAGTCTGCATTTTTACAAGCTGAATACTGCCGGGAAAGGGAATCTGCATTCTGATTACTTCGACCAGGCCTATACTTGATGGTAAAGTCAAATGCAGCCAGTTGTGCAGCCCAGCGTTGCTCTGTAGCACCGAGCTTGGATGTGGATAGATGGCTGAGAGGGTTATTATCTGTGTACACCACACACTTCTGTCCCAGCAGATAGTCTCTGAATTTCTCAGTCATGGCCCATTTCAGGGCCAGAAACTCTAATTTCATTGAGCTGTAGTTGCTCATGTTACGCTCTGTAGGTCTAAGGCCACGACTAGCATAAGCTACAGGTCTGACCTTACCATCCTGTTCTTGCGAGAGCACGGCACCCAATCCACTGTAGCTGGCGTCAACCTCTAGGATGAAAGGCAAGGAAAAATTGGCATAAGCCAGAACTGGAGCAGACACCAACCTACTTTTGATTTCTTCAAAGCTGTGTTCACACTGCTCCGTCCAGGCGGCAGGTAGGCCCTGTCCAGAGGGTTTGCGGGATTTTGTGCCAGTCAGTTCTGCAACCAGGTGATGTAAAGGTGCAGCCAGCTTGGCAAACCCTTCAATAAAGCGACGGTAATAGCTTGCAAATCCTAGGAAGGAGCGCAACTCAGAGACATGGTTAGGTCGCTGCCATTTTGAAACCACTTCAATCTTGCCAGGGTCTGTGGACACACCATCTCTGGATATGATGTGGCCCAGATAGCTCACCTCTGGTCTGAAGAAGGAGCACTTCTCCAACTTTGCTTTGAGACCCTCTTGCTGCAAGCGGCCCAGCACAGCATCCAAACGCTCCACATGTTCTGCTACAGTGGAAGAGAAAACAACAACATCATCCAAGTACAGCAACAATGATTGGCAGTGCTGATCCCCAAATATTCTTTCCAGGAGTCTCTGAAAAGTACTTGGGGCATTGCACAGCCCAAATGGCATCCGGTTCCACTCAAACAGGCCAAACGGTGTGCAAAATGCTGTCTTCATCTTGTCCTTTTCTGTGACTGGTACTTGGTTGTACCCAGCAGCCAGGTCCAGGGTTGAGAACCAGCGGGCCCCGGAAAGGGCATCAAGAGACTCTTCAATACGAGGCAAAGGAAATGCATCTTTTCGGGTTTTGCTATTCAAGAGTCTGTAGTCAACACACAACCGAAGGCTGCCGTCCTTTTTCTTTACCAGCACAATGGGAGAGGCAAAGGGGCTACTACTTTCCCTAATCACCTGTGCCTCTAAGAGCCGATGGATGTGGGCCTTTGCTGCCTCATATTCCGAAGGAGGGATACGCCTATATCTCTGCCGTACAGGTATGTCATCCACTAGAGGGATGTCATGGGAAATGAGATTAGTGCAACCTATATCGCCCTCATGTGCTGAGAAGACACCACTGTACTTGTGCAGTAGGGACCTGACCTGACACTGTTCCGGCTCTGAGAGTGCTGTCAGATCAATTGCAGCAATCTTGTCCTGCACTGAACTGCTAGCAGTCTGGGAGGAGACTGTGGCTGCTACCTCACCTTCTGCAAGACCTGCCGGTGAGCTCACAAGGTGAGCATGACTCAAGGTACCAAGAACAGTTCGGGGGTACAGTACAACATCCTGGGTCCCTACATTAACAATGGGAATGTGAACAGTACCTCTGTTCACACAAACCAGTGCTGGGGATGCTAGTAGGCCTGCAGGCAGCCCACTGCTAAGAGGCTCAAACAGTACATCTGCCAGGTGATGCTGGGAGCATGTAGCTGCTACAATTTTAATGGTACCCCCTGGAACTCTGCAGACCCTCCCTCCCTTCACCTTCACTCGACCTGAACGATCAGGAGGGGCATTAGCCTGGACCTGGTGACATTTCTGGAGAGCCTGCTGAAACGGGGCAGGAGCCTGCAACACAGAGGGTAAGTTAAAGAGGGCTGGGCCATGCTGTACAAACAACTCCCAGTAACATTCCTTGATAATGTTCATTCCTAGCACACCAGGTACTGAGGACATGCTGCCTGGGGCATCCCTGACCACCAATACTCCCCGCTTTGCAATTACTTTCCCACAAAGCTGCACATCCAACTCAAAGTAACCCACATATGGTATGGCTAGCCCATTAGCAGCACTTAGCTTCAACCAGTTACAAGAGCGGAGTTTTTCTTGGCCCCAAGGTTCAAAATGCTGTTTGAAGAAACTCTCAGTTACGGTTGACACCATTGACCCTGTATCAACCAGACATGGAACCCACACTCCCCCCATCAATATGGCCATGTTTGGACAAGCTGCCACCAAATTCTCAGGGGCATCTAGGGCAGAATCTGAGCCTGAGGAGCCCCCACCTGAACTTTGGCTCAACGGTTCAGGGGGTGAAAGTTTCCCTGGTTTGATAAACTGTGCCTGTCATTAGAACTGGAGGGTGCTGCTACAGAAGCTGGCTGGGGCCTTGCAGCTACATACTCACCCTTACATTCCCTAGCAAAGTGGCCAGGTTGTTGGCACCTTCTACAAATGACAGTTTTTGGGCGCTGGTTTGACTGAGCTCTAGGGGCATGGTTAAGGGCTGCCAGACTACTGGTGAGCTGGTTTAACTGCTCTTGCTGGTTCCTGAGAATCTCCCTCAGTTCACCTAGCTCGGAGCTAAAGGAAGAACTGGCTTCCTTACCATAGCTGCGTGGACCTCCCTGCACTGTATGCTGGAAACCAAACACAGAGGGGACAGAGTGACTTCTGCCCCTCCCACCCCCTGGCATCCCTTCTTGTTCCCACCTAATGGCCTCACTGCGGACAGTTATCAAGGTAGCAGTAGGGTGGCTTCGGACAAATTGCTTAAGTTCCCTTCTTAAGTTACAATCAGACACATGTTCAACAAATTGATCTCTGAGTAATATATCTCTATTTACTAGACCATTAGGGGCCTTTTTAACAACTTTGTCCATTAGACACATTAATGCGTGAGAAAATTCCTGCAGTGTTTCACCCTCTTGTTGCTTCCTTGAAAAGAAATCTTCCTGCAGAGACACATAAGATCTGGTACACCCATATAGTTCTTGTAAGATAGCCAAAATCTTATCTGGGTCCTCCCTTTCTTCCTGAGACCGGTACTTAATCTCTTCTTTTGCCTCTCCCTCTAAATGATCGAAAATGAACAGTGCTCGTTCAGCTGATGACAGACGCCGAGCCCGTATACAAGCCTGGATCTCTTCCAACCACTCAACAATGCTCAGACCAGTTTTACCTCTGAACATGGGGCATTTCCGGTCTCTAGGGAGATAAATCAGTCTCTCGGTTACTGGAACGTTGAGTGGGGGGTGTGCAGGGGCAGAAGAGCCTGATGATGCAACACTGGTCCCAGGCTCGTTGGCTTCTTGTTCCTGCCGCATCCGTCGATTCTCAGCTTGCAGCTGTGCAACCAAGTCTCTTAACTGGGAGAGTTCTTCCTCCATTAGGAAACAGAAGAAGAGATCAACAGAGTACTGGCTTGCAGATCAGGGATCTGTTGCAGACCTACTGCTGTTTTGCCCACAAACACAAGCCTATACACACAAATAACTAAACAAACCAACTGGGTTGCAAAAGAAAGAAAGAAAAAAAAAGTATACGTCTCTGCCTGTACAGAATCCTGCCGACAACGCCAAAATGTGGCGGAGGGAGGGGAGAAAGGTCACAAAGTAGTATGAGGGGGGAGAACCGACAACGCCACCTGGGGAATTGCACCCCAGGAAATACCTCAAGAATATTAACAGTTGGGAGATTAGTAAGGTACACAGATTCGTTCTGAAACAGGACAGAGACGTATTGTGTTACATAAATGAATTATTTATTGAAAATCTATATAAACAGGCAGGGCTGAAGCTGCAAAGGAAAAGGGAAAAATTAACTAGTCAAACTACAACTAAATAAACAAACACTGGAAGGGATCATGAACATTTCTTTATTGCAATCTTATCTAAAAAAGGCCTTAACAAATACGCTCTAAAAAACCAGAGATATAATAAAATACCCAAAAAAACTCAGCCCAACATAACCTAAGGGTAAGAGTGAGCAGAGGCCATCAGTGGGGAGGCAGACTATGCAGGGGTGCCTAAAGGTGCCACCACTAGTGAAACACAGCAAACCTCACAGCAATCCTCACAGCAATCTCAACAATCGTGCCCCGGTGCCTTTACTTACATGCAATATGTAGGACCCTTACCCGGGGTAGCTAGCCTCCCCAACAAAATGGCGCTCCACCTCACTAAAAGAAACAAATACTAATAACAAAATTAACAAATACAGCAACCCAGATGTTTTAATATATTCAAAGAAATAACTCAATATGATGTAAAAGCAAATCAAAATGAGAAACTGAGCACAAAATACAAGAAAGCAAAACAGGAAACCAAACAACCAAACAAAATGAGGGCCAAACACAAAGGCTCTAAAAAGGACAAAACACGAAGAATGCTAAAAGGGCAAAACAAAAGAACTCTAAAGGGACAAAACACAAGAATGCTAAAAGGGCAAAACAGCAGTAACGTGAACCGCCTATAGTACCAGACCACTACAGCAGGGAGAGGGCTCAGACCCCACTGCTACCTTCAGCCTTACCAGTGCAGCAAACAGCAGCCATCACTCAGAGGAAACAACAGCCAAAAAAAAGGAGCATGTGCTCACTCAGCCCTTATATAGGCTGGCTGTAATTAAGGGAGTGGCTACTGAGGACTGGAGTCTGGAGGTGCATTCAAAAGCTCTACCTCACTACACTGGGACAAGAGAAGACGGTATAAACCATCCATACCATCTCTTATTATGGGGAATGTAAGATCTCTCCCTATAAGATGGAAGAGGTAATGGCGCTAACCAGACTGCAGCGGGAGTATAGGGAGTGTAGCATCATGTGTTTCATGGAGATGTGGCTGAACGAACTCACGCCGGACGCATATCGCTTTGGACAATTTTTCATCTGCTGAGAGTGGACAGGAGAGCGACGGAGTGCGGTAAGAGGAAGGGTGGAGGTATAGCAATGTTTGTGAACAAGAGATGGTGCAATCCAGCGCATATCAGTGTGAAGGAGCAGCGCTGCACAAGAGACACTGAGCTGCTAGCCGTATTACCTCCCAAGGGCGTTGTTGCATGTCATTGCGATAACTGTGTACATCCCTCCCTTGGCCAACGTGGAAGCGGCATGCGAGCCCCTACATACTGTGGTCTCACAGCTGCAGACATTGCACCCCCAGGCCTTCCTCCTCATCTCTGGAGATTTCAAAAATGCTTCCCTGTCTTCAACTCTCCCCACCTTCACGGATGAAGGTGACCAGTATGTCAAATGCCACACCAGAGACAATAAAACTTGAGTACATAATAGTATTCTACTGTGACATGAACATATTTATTTCAGTGCAATATCATTAATGCTGTAGTCACTATATCTATTGCATGTGCAATCTGTGTATGCTGCTGCCTACCTGCTGCTTGTAACACCCAAATTTCCACAGCAGGGGATTAATAAAGTGTATCTTAGAATGATGTTGATTTTTTCATCTAACTCTAAAAGCTTGCCAACACATGAGGTGTAATGGCTCACATTTAACAACCTGAGGTGGATTTTTATGCTTCCTGTCCTTATTGTTAAGTTTTGTGGATGTAACTACAGTGATTGTGTGTTGAGCTGTGTGCACTGCCAAAACATGAGTGACCTATATTCAATAGTGTGCCTGAATGCATGTGTAGACACTGATTGAGGAGCACAACCTTTTCCAAACCTTAATCATACTATAGTTGCCATTCATAATGTAATGAGGACTTCCTATTGCAAGGGTGCATTGAAAGCATCAGCACATGTTGTCATACTTCAAGGAACAAGACATAAGCAAGCAGTCAATGTGTGTGTTTTTTCAGTGTGCAGTTCAGGCATCAAACGCCACAGAGTGTTCTGAGTGTCCTCCTTTTTCTTAGATGTCAAGCAGACATTAAACATAATTATTGTCCAAATTGAGACTTTTAAAAAATGCTGAACATGAAAAAAGCCTAATTGAATGTAACATATTTCATGAATACCATAAAAAAATTACCTTAAAAAATGTGAAAAATCACAAGCTGGCACTTTCACGTACAGTTCAGATTCTGTGAACTGGCAAAAATCTGTCACATTGATGAATTGAAAATCACCTTGCCAGTGCTGACCTTTGAGGGAATTGAGACAACTGAAGAATTCAAAATGGAGGAAGCTTCTATTGACTGTGTTGAAAATTTCAGTTTCAGTCATTGAGCTTACAGCTCTACCTATTTCAAGTGCATGCAAATCCATGCACTAATTCAGAGCCCTGAGATATGAGGGGCCCTGTACACACAGTAGATGATTTATTTTCAGTTGATGAATAAAGGGAATTTTCTATGTGGGTGTACAAAGAAGTTACAGATGTGACAACTTTAATGCAATCCTCTTAGTCATCTTATCGTTTGTGTTTCCTCTTATATGATATGAACTCAGCATTATTGATAAAATAAAATGGGTTTCGAAGAAGACAGCATCAGATTCTCAGAGGACTGTCCTGCTGGTGGTGGACAGAGGTGGATGGATTCTGGGGTCCGGCATATATTCAATATTTATACAGCTGCACAGTAACAGTCATATATTCATTCACCCTTTTCTCTCCCTGTCTCTCTCCTGTTCTTGTTTACTGAAGAATATGGAAGGTAAATGTCAAGTATGTCATTTTTCACTGTCTCATCCTCTCTCTTCTTTTGTTCCTGCCTCAGCCTCTTTTTTGTTCTCCCTGTTCATCTTTCTTCCTATTACACATTTTTACAGTCTTTTCTCTATTTGGTTTCTCATGTAGTTTACAGATTTTCTTATGTTTCTTTATTACTATCCATTTTTCCCTAGTTATCTATCATCTCTGTTTATATCATTATATCTTTCTGTCTTTAACTTTTTCTTAGCACAGGCCCAGTTTGTCTTTCTGCTAATAATTACCAATCTCTCTTTTCTCTCCTCATTTATCTGTCAGTTTTACTATGCCTTGATTTTATGTCCCTTTTCTTTTCCTCCTCTTCCACTCTTAATGTGTCTCTTTGTAATCTCAGAAACTCTCATACTGCCTTCATTTCTGTCTGGCTTTTCCTCCCTGCATATCAAATTATCTCTTGCACTCTCATTCTCTGTTGGCAGGGCCAATGCTTTGAGCCACACAGAACCACTGTGCACATGCCTTTTTTATTGGAAAAACAGATATCTAGAGAGAGCTATCTGCTTATATCACATCAAATCAGTGCAATTTGATACTGACAGACAGATTATAGGATAAAGAAATCGCAGTGGATTGATATCCACGTTGTGTTTCATTGCTTATCTCAGGTAGAGGACTGCATTGATACTCTGTCTTGTATTTGCTTAAATTTGCAGTGATGTATGTTACAGTCGGTGACAAAGTGGTAAAAAGATCAGAAAACAATTACATTAACAAAATGATCTGATCTTCCAAAGGGGGGTAGGGTAGTGGAGCTGCCTGCATATTTGACTTTTACATAAAACAAATCCAGTGTTTTATTGCCTCTTGTGGGGCAGTTGACAAATTGAAAAGCTGGAACTGTTGCTGAGAGGGAAGTGTGGTTAAAATCTCGTCTCAAAGCATTTGGGTTTTGTGTTAATACTCTGGTAGGAATTGAGTTGATGACATCACATCCTGCATCTGCATCAGCTGATGGCGGGATGTAAACAGCAACAACAGTGGTGCATGTGAACTCTCTCTGCAGATACTATGGATGCAGACTCACTGCTAATAGTTTGATGTCCAGGATACAGAAACGTTCCTTCACAGTAACATGTCCAGGATTACTGGAATACTACTTATTGTTGTTCACAAACACTGTAATCTCCCTTTCTTCTTACCTGTCCTACCTATCTGAAAGCCAGCGACGGAGGAGTTCAAGTCCTGAATATGTTCGTGCAGCCATGTCTCAGTGAAACACATGACACTGCATTCATCCTGAGCTTGTCCACCTTATTCACCAAGGACCCCACAATCCCCATGACAATCGATGGAAAAAATGGTTTGTATTTCAACCTCCTTGCTTTCCACGTGGCACCGGCCCTGCATCCTCTGCGTTTTCTCTCTAACTCATCTAAGATTTAATAGTGTGGTTTTGGATAGCAGCTACTTTTGCATCCGTTGGCAGGTGACCTGCTCCAGCAACAGTTGAAAGCAGCAGGAAAATGAGAAGTAGTTGGTTCAGCCATGAAGTGTCCTTTTCAGCTTGCAAAGCTCTATTGAATCTAAAGTTTTAAACACAGAAAAACACGACCACAACACTACAAATACCCCAAAAAATAAAGACATTGAATTGAGGTACTACAACAGGCTGCCACTTGTACAGCACCATAATGAAATATAATCGGATATTTTTTTTTAATCAGATGTTTTTAATGGAGGTTATGGGTAATGTAGGTCCTTCATGAAGTCCTAGTTGAATGTGGTGCCTCCACTTAGCAGAAATACACATTGTTTTGGTTGTGAGTACCAAGTCTGGACTCCTCTCCAGCCCACCTATTCTCAC
Organism: Chelmon rostratus; assembly: GCF_017976325.1. Classification (NCBI taxonomy): domain Eukaryota; kingdom Metazoa; phylum Chordata; class Actinopteri; order Chaetodontiformes; family Chaetodontidae; genus Chelmon; species Chelmon rostratus. The sequence goes on along the minus strand of NC_055663.1, from coordinate 1,881,885 downwards.
CTCAAGTTAATGTTGTATCATCTGATTCGTCTGCTGCACATTTCAGCATAAATCTTTATTGAATTAAAGCCATTGTTCATCGCTATCCTCCCTCCTTCTCAGTGTTTGTGTGTAGCCTTTTGAGTCTCAGCTTGAAAAAACATGACAATATCAAAGGATTTTAGTGCATTTTCCTTAAAAGGAAGGTCATATTCACAAATAGTCTGATTGGTTGATAAAAAGAAAATGACTCAGCTTTCATTCATTTTCTATAAAATTATGAATCTATAATTTGGCCAGCCTTTATAAGTAGAATCAAGATTCAGGATTCAATATTTCTTTATTGTCAGTGAGCACGACATGTCAATGAAATTTGCATTGCAACCCCCGTGTTAGAAACAAGATTATAAGAAAGATAAGAAAGATTATAAAATAAATTAAGATACCAGAATAAAATAAACCAACATGCAGTAAAAAGTATTCGTAAATGCAATAAAAATATACCAGAAATGAAAATATACTGAGGCAATAAAAATATACTAAACAATAAACAATTAAATATACCAGTGAAATGTGCCAACAGCAGCTGAAATATACTAAAATGTATATACTGAATGCAAATGGCTGACCATTTAGTTAAGCATGTGTACTTAAATGTTAAGTACACGGAAGGTGCAGGTGAAGGTGTAGGTGTAAAAGTGCAGTGTGCAGTGGTTCATAGTCCTCACAGTCTCTCACTCCAGTGAGGGGCTGCTGGAGATGATAGCTCTGACAGCTCTGGGGATGAAGCTGTCCCTCAGTCTGTTGGCTGGGGTCTGTGGCGATGGATCTCGCTCTCTTCCTGACTCGGCCTTCATTTATAGAGTCTAGGTCAGGAAGGGGGCGGCCCACGATGCCCTGTGCAGTTTTAACCACCCGTGCCAGTTGTTTCCTCTCCTGTGCCGTGCAGCTGCCAACCACACTGTCACACTGAGGCAGAGGATGCTTTCAATTGTGGCCCTGTAGAAGTTGACGAGCAGCCGAGAGGAGAGTCCAGCCCGTTTCAGTTTCCTGAGGAAGAAGAGCCTTTGTTGTGCCTTCTTCACCAGGCGGGAGGTGTTCATGGACCAGGAGAGATCAGATGTGATGTGGAGGCCCAGGAACTTGATTTTGTCCGACCGAAGTGGACCGACTCCCTCTGTAGGCGAACTGAAGGCTGTCAGGTCCGAGGGGATGAAGCCTCTGGTGTACCTGAGAATAATCCGCTCAAAGCACTTCATGATTACCGGGGTCAGAGCAAGAGGCCGGTAGTCATTCAGGCAGGTGATGGATGTCTTCTTCGGTACCGGAATGATGGTGGAGGACTTGAGGCACTCAGGAACCGTAGACAGCTGCAGGGACAGATTGAAGATGTACAGGAACACTCCTGCTAGCTGGTCAGCGCATGTCCTCAAAGTCTGGCCTGACACCTTATCTGGTCCTGTGGCTCAGCGGGTGTTGATCCTCCTCAGGGTGGATGTCACCTGGTGCTGCTGCAGGACGAGGGGCTGGTGCTGCTCCTCCAGCCGGGGTAGGTGTGTAGCTTCTCTGCTGCCTGATGTGTCGAAGCAGGGAAAGAAACTGTTCAAGCTGTCTGGCAGAGTGGAGTTGTGGCTGGCAAGCTGAGTGTTAGGCTTGTAGTCCGTTATGGTTCTGATGCCTCTCCACATGTGGGGGGTTGTTGTTGTTGAAGTGATCTTCAATTTTGTTTTTGTACTGGAGCTTGGCCTGCTTAATTCCTTTCTTCAGCCCTGCTCTAGCCTTGCTATAAGCCAGCATCTCCACCTCTGTCCACCATCTCCAGCTCTGTAGGCAGTATCCCGGGCTTTCAGCAGGGACCGCACTGTGCTGTCCAGCCATGGTTTCTGGTTGGGAAACACTGTGATGGTCTTAACAGGGAGGACAGCATCAGTACAGAACTGAACATAGGACAATACAGATGATGTGTACTCCTCAAGGTCTGCCTCTTCTCTGAACACAGTCCAGTCTGTCAGCTCAAAGCAGTCCTGAAGTGCAGAGGAGGCCTCCTCAGTCCATAACTGTACTGTCCTGGTGGTAGGCTTTGTTCTGCAGGCCAGAGGCTTGTAGGCAGGAATGAGTTTCACGGAGATGTGGTCTGACATGCCCAGGTGTGGAGCTGCTGCAGCCTTGTAAGCAGCAAGGATGTTGCAGTAACTAAAATGTTACTGTCTCTGGTAGGAAACTTTATGTACTTTGTTCATTTTGGAATTTCACCGCCAGGTATTCCAAATCAGGAGAGCAGAACGTGCTGACGGTGCGTGTGGCTGTACACCAGGCATTGTATACATACAGCACCAAACCTCCGCATCTGCTCTTACCTGAAGCTGCAGTCCTGTCCGCCCAGAACAGATAGCGCCCCGCTATCTCCACCGCTGCGTTCGGGATGTTGTCGTCCAGCCAGGTCTCTGTGACAACGGTAACACAGCTGTCCATCCTGCGAGAGATTATCCTTAGACGAACCTCATGGATTTTTTTGGCGAGAGACCTAGCGTTAGTGAGGAAGAGACTGGGGAGAGTGGGTCTGTGAGGGTTAGCATGTAGCCAAGCACGCAAGCCGGCTCTCTAGCCCCGCTTTTGTTTACAGTGCCTCCTCTGTCTCCTTGGCAGCAGCAGGGGATGGTGGTGGGCTCTGGGGGTCCATTGCAACTCCGGTGGAATAAAGTCCGGTTTAGGGGGTGTGTGGAGTCCGAACTGTTGAACTTTGGAGTACAGTTCGGACTCCTGCTATACTGTGTCAGAGCTTTCAGAAGGGTGGTGAACGTGGAAACGAGTAAAAACAAACAAAAAAAAAAACATAAACACGGGAGCTACGAGCTGCATCTGCACACGCCGCCATCTTGGATTTAGTAGCTGCATTGATTGACATAAATCTACCATTAACCAGCAAACAAGGAAGCAGCAATGGAAGCAATTAAAAGAACTAGTGGGCTTCCTTACAGGCCCAATTTGTGAATTGGGCCTGTAAGGAAGCCCATTCTCCCCTGTGGAGGGTGACTCTTTTCATTATCATCCTTCATCACCCTCATCATCACTGTCCTTCAGCGTTTCTGGGATTTGTCTTGCTTTGCAGATGTTGAGGACTACTGCACAGGCTGTAATGACTTTGCAGACCTGATCTGGAAACAGTGGCACCTCTCCAGGTAACACATGAAACAAACGTTTCCCTGCTCAACTATTGTCCATGTTTTCTTATTGGGCCTTTATGTCCATACAAATAAATTAGCAAAATTTGATAAAAGCATCTGAAAATAATGTGAATAATTTCCAATAGCCTACATGCCAGTGTAAGCAATTTACAGTAAATATTTGAACTACTAGGATACTCTCACACATTTGTTGCTCACAAAAAACAACTCCATCCATATTTTTGTGTTGTCATCACTTACAATTCTGGCATTGCAGTGTTATTGCATTGGGTGGGAGATGGAAGTGCATCTCAACTGAGATCAACCACAAACATTATCCCTCCACGGTCTAATCTGTAGCGTTTCATTAACTTGTTGTCATTTAGCGTTTAGAGAATATTTCTTCTACCTCTTTCTCTTTCACCATTTTCTCCTCTGCCTAAGAAACTCTTAAGCTTCTTAAAAGTCCTTCTCCCTGCTCCCAACACTTTCACCTTAGGAGCTCTCTAATGGGCTAAGATGCTATGTAAATAATAACTTTACCAGGATCTAGTCTTAGCTTTAAGGGTTAATTCTTATAAAATGCCATAATTCTTTGCTGCTAGGAGCAACTCTTTGAGCTTGGAATCTTTATGAATATGGCCCTGGGGGCTAAAGAATGGAGGGCTGGAAAGAGGCAGAGCCAGAAACCTCGGCTGGGCAGCCGTGGGGCAGGACAGGGACGGAGCTGGGGACCTCAGGCAGGCAGAACCGAAGGGCAGAGCCACTCTAGAGAATGGGCAGGGAGGCAAATATAATAAATATGCGTTGTAATTGGGTGAAGTCTTTGCAAAAGTCTTCATACTGCATACTGAAAAGTGCTTTCTCTCTCACACAGACACACACACAATAGCCTTTTTTGACCGTCACTCTTTTTGTACAGACACACCATCAAATATCATAACACCAGGAAAAAAAAAAACACTTGCTCCTTCAACTGATTTGCTTCATTAAGTTTAACTTTTTCCCTTTTCATTAAATGAGTCACAATTTGAGAGATGACGTCAAATATGGTGTCCAGTTTCTAACTAATTGGAAACCGGTGACCTAGTGCAGCAGAGCTGATGAATGCCGTATCAAAGAAGTTAATTTGAGTTGACAGAAACCAGCGTTAATCATTCAGCCCATGACCACTGTGTCACACTGACCCTTAGGCATGTAGTCTAAACACAAACACACATCTGCCCTATGACACACACACGGCAATCTCATGGATCACTGATATTATGCACACAAATACATCTTTGCGTTGTACTTATAAGGGCATTGTTTCAGTCTATTTGCTTGCACTTATTTGCCATTTCACCCCCCTAAATATGTTGTAATTATGCTTTTTAAGTGGAGTCTTTGAATTGGCACTGTCAACAAGGGAATATTTACTTTACTATTCAAGAGGTATTGAAAACATAAAACCTAATTAGGTTGGTTGCTAAAAGGACACGATGTTTATTGAAAAAAGATGTATTTGCACCATCGAATCCTGTATCATACCATAAGTGTCTGTAATCCACTCCTCTTTTGTGGAGCAGTTTGTACTTAAACAGAGGTGGGTTAACTATGGTGCAACACATGAAATAAGCTGCCTCAATTTCGAACTCCTTGGCTCTTCATATCAATGGTCACTGCCAACTTGGCTTGCTATTGGTCAAAGCCACAAGTCACAAAATTAAACTTGACATAAAAAAATGTGCAGCTTTTCTTTGCCCCTGCAAGTGAATCCACATATTGTAGGTATTATACATTTTGCAGCTTTAAATACTGCTCCGAGTGGGCGAGCATTTATTTCAGCAGCAATAAAGCCACTATGTTTGAGTCGTGTGGTTATCAGAGAGGAATTTATACCCTTTGACAAATTATCGATGATTGTAGTATCCACAATTGTCCATGGTGATGTTATAGACATAATGGAAAATGAAACAGACAAGACACACACAGAGACACCCACCCTCAAAATCACCATGAATGTTACCTGAGATACAAGAGGCTATTTGCTCAGTGGTCAAGAAAATGTTCAGTGCATGTGAGCGGTGGCTTTATGGCTTTGAAAGCATTCTGAGTGTACGTGAGTGTGAGTCATAGCTCAGGTGGGATCAACTGTGTGCTATTCTTCTTAGCACTACACAGCCTGTGTTTTCACTGAAATGGAGGGACAGACTGATAGAAGAGAGGTGAACAATCAAAGATACAGAGAAAATGTGAGTGTGTGTTTGTGTGTGTGTGTGTGTGATTGGGAGACAGAGAGATTTGGACTGAGAGAAGAAGAGAGAAGAGAGAAGAGAAAGTTCAGCAGATGGTCACTCAGCATCAGCCTCTCTGCACTCCTCCTGGCCAGCTCTCCCTTTGTCTTGTCAGTAACTGTCTGCACTCTTCTGCACACACTGATGTCACTGATTGCCTTGACACATTACGCTATTTGTCAGCTAACATAGAGTACAATATATTAAATGTAGCTCTTTTAAATCTCTTCAGCTATATTTTGGGTCAATATTTTGATAGGCGATTCATTCAATCAAAAATAAATAAATGCCCTCAAATTGGTAATTAGTAATATATTGCTTCAGTCATTATCTCAAATTACTATCTTGTACCCTCAATATATCTCCAGTTAGTACACTTACCCATGAAATACTTACTTATTCCAACACTACTTGTGTGCATGTAGCCTACATTCTTTGTACTTACTGTATATTTACCCTTAGCAAAGTAGGTTTTTTTGTGGTGTTTAATGTGTGAGTAAACATTATGTTGCTTTGATGTAAATTATCTCCATGTCATGTTTTTTGTAAGAAAATGCATTGCATGCATTTTTAGTTTACTCAATTGGCTTCGTTGTAGACTTAATCAATTCTTCGTCCCAATGGATCATTGAGCTGCAGATATACTGCAAACATCAGAATGCTGTTATGCACATAATGACAATGCTAACAATTTTTTCAGATCAATTTTTTTCAGAGCCAGCTGAGTTGTCATTGTAGGCACAGCAGAGGCATTACTAATCAACAATCAACAAGGTCTGTTCTTTTCAAGTGTCCCAGTAAGCCCTGCTGAATGACAGTGAGCAAGCATACACTGTAGCAGGATCCTGACACTGAAGCAGCTAAATGGAATTTCACCCACATTCATTTTATTTTTTACACCTGTGATACATTCAAATCCAGTGAAAAAGACCTCATGCTAACATGCTAATGTTAAGCGAGCACCAAATTTAATGGCTGTCCCTCTAATTGCTGATGAGATTTTTCAGTCACATGCTGGCTAAAAATAATCAAAAGTGGGATATGAGGACTTTATTGGAAGTGACACTATTACTATAATGCACTCCCCCATCCTTGCCCACACACACGCACTCAGGAAGCTCACTCACCCTCCGATGACAATCACATCTTCTTTCCTCCAGAGGAAGTATACTGAAGCTACACTAAAAGTACAAAATATATTATAAGCACAGAAATACATTGACTCGTCATATACTCTTCCCACACAAACACAACTGCTTTCTTGCTTCTTCACATTGTTCGTCTCAATTAAAAACCAAGGTCACTTCTCAATGGATCCATCAACTGTATTCTTGACAAGAGATACTGGCTTCCACATGTAGCCCTCTGTAGGAGTGATTGTGTGTGTGGGTGTGGGCGTGTGTGTTCAGATTTTCTGTTTTTCTCTCATACAGTCCACTTTACCTTTTCTCTTGGAATGAATCCCTGTGTAGATGCATAACCTTTAACCTCTTTTATAATACATTTTCTACATGTATCACAGCAATAACCACCTTAATATAAAAATCAGGTTTTCTTCACAAAATCGTCACAAAATGTATTTAAGTCAAACAGACCGAAATGTTATATCTGTAGGATTTGCTTGAAATATACTATTTACACGGGAACAAACGACTGACTCTGGAATAAATCTCATAAGTGACTGAAGGGCAAAATCACACATAATCTGTCTTTTCTCACTTTAGACAACTGCATGACATACTGTACACAGGAAGTGCAGCTGGAGTAACACATCAGGGGTGGGTAACCTTATTCCTACTAAGGGCCATTTCAATTTTGTTTGTTATCTGTGTTTTGTTTGTCCACCAGACATTTTTAAGCCACAATTTTACATTTACACTTTTAGATACTGATTGTCTTACATTTATGTTTTGACAAGGTAACTAGTAATTAGTAATTAGTAGTAGGTTAGTAATCAGTCTAGATCTTATGTTATTTATAATTTCAAGTTGAGTGTTGGCTGCTTGCAGTTTACTGGACTGCCTAGACTGCTGTTGTTATCTTGGCTAGACTTATTTTTAGCATGGGTGCTAGGCTAGGACAGGCTAGGCTAAGCTAGGCTCTGGGCAAGAAGAGATGCTCCCTCCCCCTCTTTGATTCCCAGGATGATGGCACTGATTGGGAGCTGTCTCGCTTGCTGCAGATGTACATCAACTCTAGCTTCACTCGTGTGTGTATGTTTTCATAGGCGTGCAGACCCTGCAGCTCTGACTGATCTCCATTCCGCCGGTCTTGGTCCTTCTAGCCAGGAGGCTGCACCACTATACTGCCGAGTGAGCCACTGACTGCATGAGCAGTCATGTTCATTTGATGTCACATTGTGACATGAGATTGGAGAATATTCTGATTGAAGATTGTTTTTCTAATGTATTATCAAGTCAAAAGTGAAAGATGTTTGAAATAGCAAATATGAAAACTTTATATGGTAACAGTAATACCACTCAGTATTAAGGCCAGGTCACACCACCATTCAATACTGTGACATTTTTATCTGTTCCACCATCAGCTTTTAATCAATTGTCCTCTGCCAAGGTATAAAGATGAAAAGACAGTTATGAAACAGGAGTTGATGGTAGTTTCATGAGAAGAAGTGTCATGTAGAAGAAATAAGAAGTGTTGTATAAACTGTACATACTTACTGTCCTGTTAGCTACTGAGCTAACATGCTTGCAAACTGACAGTTACGTCAAGGAGGACTTCACATGAAGTTCGATGTGTCAATTCATCGTGTGATTTGGCCTTTAGACTGTAACAAAACAAAAATGTCACAATTTCGAAAGAAATGTAGATCACAACATCAAACTACTCCTCTTCCAAATTTCAGAAAATATCTGCCTCTCTTTGTTCTCTTTCTGTTCCACTATGTTCATGTTTTTCCTCTTTCCTTTTTAAGTCATAAGTCAGCCCTTATTCCTATGCTCTTTGTCCAAAGTTGTTCTCCTCCCTCCCTCAGCCTCTCTTTGCCTCTGTTCTGTCTTTCTTTACCTCTCATTGCATTTCACCTCCATCCTTCTGTCACTCTCTCTCTCTCTCGCCTCACTCTGTTCTCCAGCTGCTCACTGAGGTATGTGTTTATTTGACATATTGAACTGTTTTGAAGCCAATAACCTTTCAGCATGTCTCGGACAGTAAGTACTACTGAAGCTTATCAAGGCACACACACTCTTACATGTTCAATGGTATGGACATTTTTAAAATATGGACATGAACACACCCATGTATAAATGTCTATATGTAAATGTACACATGCACACAAAAACTGATTTAAGCTCCAGGTAGGCATATTATTGGTCTTAATATGGACTGGTAATGTGTGAGTTAGTGTGAATCACTTTAGTCTGTCATAGTCAATAGCGGTGATGGATTACATTTTCGAATGTTGAAAACAGCCATCATATAAAATGCAGTGTCTCTTAGTTAATTTAAACACAAGATACTTGTGCTCAAAAAGAGGATTCATTCTCAGTGAAGAACCTTGGAGCTCTAATCTGCCTCTATACCTGCCAAAGAGCAGTGATTCCTAACACATCTCTGGGGGTCATCAGGTGGAAACCTCCCTTCAACAGTGTTTCGCCTACTTAGTCCCACTACACCTCCAGGAGGTTAGGCAGTGAACTCCGGCGTCCCAGAGTCACCCCCCCTAGTGCCAGTTCACACTGCTCCTACACAATCCAAACAGCACCGCCACGTTCAACTGACCCAGAGATGCTCCAGGTAGTGGCCAGTACCGATGCTACCATTTAACTATTGCTAATGCTAATGCTAACCGCTAAGAAGAACAGAAGAAGACAATACAGTTCCGATGCTACCATCTAGCTAATGTTACATGCTAACCGCTACCTGCTAAGAGGAACAGAAGAAGACAATAAAGCTAGATTCACCTATACTGTTAATGTTAATTGCTAGCTACCAATACTAACTGCTAAGATACTATCATACTCTCACCGCTTTAGCTATTGTTAGCTGCTACAATGCTACCACAGGCCTAGATGCCACATGTAACTGCCGATTGCCACACTACCATCATCTACACCTGCCTCTCACCAACTGCACCAAAAAAAGGCGGGGTGGGAATACAAACCCTGGTTCGGGTAGGGGGTAGAAAATAAAGAGGTAGAGTCAAAAGATGAAAGTAGGGGTTGGATACAGACCCTTGTTCGGGTAGGGGGTGGAAAATTTAGAGGGTGCTGAAGGTGGAGGCCTAAACCACAGACTAGATTTAACAGCCTCTTCTAACATTTCCTTCAAGAAGCAACAAACCCTACCATTTCCTTCAAAGAGCAAACAAAGCAGGAAAACAAACCCTAACATTTCCTTCAAGAAGCAAACAAAACAGGAAAACAACCAAAAAGATCAAAAAACAAGCCAACTCTGTATCTTACAACGCAAACTCACCTGAACAGGCCGCATGGTCCCAAAGAAAGACTCTAGCTGGCCACACCCCCACCTTATCTAAACTTCCTCTTCCTGGTTCTCTTCCTATTGGCAGTGCAAGAAGATGGGGCGGGGAAAGCAGAGCAGAGGAGAGGTGTCTTGTTCAGACTTTAACCTCTTCTCCCGCCGGGTTAGGCATGCATGTCCTCTGCCCCCCCCCCTTCCCTCACTGTCCCTATTTCACCCCCCAACTACTATTATTTCTCCTGATCCATATCCACTGACTAGACCTAGCAGCCTCATCTGACATCTCCCTCACTGTCTTCCTTAAATTTTGCCCATGCACTCCCAGCTCCCTCAACAGTGAAACAGCTGACCCTGCAACAAAACCTCTACACCCCACTTCAACCGGACAGACCCTGGTCTTCCATCCCCTCTGCTCAGATTCTGTCTTTAAATCTGCATACTTAGTCTTCTTCCTTTCATAAGCTGCCTCCACTGAATTTTCCCAAGGGACTGTTAACTCAATAAAAAACACAGTCTTTTTACTCATGGACCAAAAGACAATGCCTGGCCTTAGATTACTATAAACTATTTCCTGGGGCACAACTAGCTTTCCTCCCAAGTCGACCTGCATTTGCCAATCATCAGCCCCTACCAGGCAGCCACCTACCTGCCTTCTCCCTGACTTAGCAGCTCTATTTTTCTCCCCCTCTCGAACAAACTGCACATCTAACCTCTCCTTTCTAGAACTTCCAGAATTCACCTGCTTCCTTTTCTCTTCAATGCCTGCGGCTAAGCTTCTCAGCACCTGATTATGCCGCCATGTATACCGGCCTTGTGATAAGCTAATTCTGCAACCTGACAAAATGTGCTTTAAACTTGCTGTACCTGAGCAGAGTGGGCACGACTAATCGCCCTGTACCCAGAGACTTAGGTTCTGCGGGGTTGGCAACACATCATATGTCGCCCCTATCAGAAATTTAATACGGCCTTCCTCCATATTCCACAGGTCCCTCCAACTAAGTTTCCTCTTCTCAACACCTTCCCAATTCAACCATTGTCCCTGTTTGGCTTGACCAACTGCTTTTGCCCCCCTTAACAACTCCTCCTGCCTACGCACCTGTTCCACTACAAGCTTTCTTTTCTCCTTTAGACCTGCTTTATTCCACATTGGTTTGCCTGGGCCAAGCCCCAAGCCTCCCCGTCCAAATTGAACATTTCCTACTATTTCTGCATGCCTAAGAGCTGCCTCTGCCTCCTGCACTGCTGCCCTTGGGTTCCATTTCCTCCCCCCAGAAGGATTCGGAACCACATTGCTAACTAACATGTCCTTACTCCCAGATAATTAAAGTTCTGTCCTAACCTTAGTGCATTTAAACTCCTCTGTTAGACTGGATACTGGCAGCTGAAGCATTCCTTTCCCATACAGAGCTACATTGCTTAAGCACCTGGGAGCACCCAACCATTTTCTAATATAAGAGCTAACTAGCCTTTCCATTCTCTCTGCTACAGATAATGGGACTTCATATACTGACATTGGCCACATTAACCTAGGATACAAGCCAAACTGCAAGCACCACAACCTCAGTTTTCCTGGGAGCCCTGATTTATCTATTCTCTCCAGCCCTTCTGCAACATCCTTTCTAAATTGCACAACCTGTTCAACATCATTCAGGTCCACATTGTACCATCGTCCTAGACTCTTAACTGATTTCTCCCTAATTGTTGGGATTTCCTCACCATCTATAGCAAACTTCCTATCACTTACTTTCCCTCTGTATATTGAAATACTCCTTGACTTACTAGGCTTAATCTTCATACTAGCCCACTTGAGATTCTGATTGACTTTATCTAACAACCTCCTTGTACATGGCACTGTTGAAGTTAGCAGTGTCATATCATCCATATAAGCCCTAATTGGTGGAAGACGCATTCCATTCTGCCGTCTCTCCCCACCTACGACCCACTTGGAAGCCCTAATAATTACCTCCATAGCCATTGTGAAAGCTAGCGGGGAAACTGTACATCCTGCCATAATACCAACCTCCAATCTTTGCCAGCCTGTTGTGAACTTGCACACAGTCTGATGTCTTGGAAATATGCTTTCACCAAGTTAACAACTATCTCCGGCACTTTAAAGTAGTCAAAGTAACTCCAAATAAGGTTATGTGGGACTGACCCAAACGCATTAGCCAGATCTAAAAATACAACATTCAAGTCTCTGTTCTCCCTCTTAGCTGTCTGAATCTGATGCCAAATCATGCTAGTATGCTCTAGGCATCCCGCAAATCCTGGTATCCCTGCTTTTTACACTGTCGTATCTATCATACCATTCCTTTCTAAGTAATTAGCCAGCCTCTGTGCTACGATACTAAAGAAAATCTTTCCCTCAACATTTAGGAGAGAAATCATCCGAAACTGGCTAAGGTCCGATGACTCCTTCTCCTTAGGGATGAAGACACCTCCTGCCCTGCGCCATGCTCTTGGAATACTTTGTTTCTCCCAAACTATTCTCAGGTATCTCCATAGTGTCCTTAAGATGCCAGGTGCACTCTTATAGACACGGTAGGGGACTCCATTAGGCCCTGGGGCCGAAGAAGCCTTTGCACGCCTAACCACCTCCACAACTTCTCTCCACCTAGGTGGGCTCACATCCATCTCCTGCTCCACTTCCCCTAATGGTGGCATGTCAGGTGGAAGACCTATGTTCCTATTCTCCTTTGAATCTGAATACGTCGACTTCAAATACTGTTCAATCTCTGATTTCGTTGCCTTAAGTTGCCCTCCTTTTTGTTGATTAAACAAGCCTTTCACAAAATTAAAGGGGTTCCTAAAAAATGCTGACCTTGCACGTTCCTTCTTCTTTCTCTTCTCCCTAAGGTGTTCTGCCCTTCTGAGTACTGCTAACCTGCTTCTCAGTTCCTCCTGCAACACCTTAATTCCCTCCCTTTCTTCTTCTGTCGCCTTCCTCCACTGCTTTCTTAACTGCCTCCTTTCCTTTACTAACTTCTCTATTTCTCTTTGCCGCCTAGACTTGCCGACCTGCACCCTCTCGCCTTTCCTTTTGACAAGCACACCAAATCTCTCTCGACCATTGGAGTAGATCACATCTCCAATTTTATCTAATTTCTCCACTACATCTCCTCTAAGCCTGCTTAATATGACTGGTAAATCTCTATCAACTGCCTCCCACTCTTTGCTATCATTAGCCCTCGGCCACTTAACTCTAGTTTATTGCTCCATGCTTCTCTCCTTGGCTGGCCTGTTGACCTCAACACCAACTGCATCCCCTCTCCGTACCTCCTCCTCTCCAGGGATAGTGTTACTGATATCCTGCGAACTGTGGTTTTCTACCTGTCGCTGGACTTCATCCGACTGATTCGACTGACTTCTCAAGAAATACTGGTCGATGCGGCCACTCTGCCCTTCCACCGCTAAACACTTCCTCCTTCCCTGATGAGTTCTAAGGCCTCGGATTGATGTTATTTTCTGCCAGCCACATGGGCAAACTTGAAGCTTCTTATCCTCTGCTGCACAACTTTTGCTCTCCTTAGTTGCCTTCACTGTCACCTGAGTACTGCTACCTCTGGCCCTTACATTATATACATACAGTATATACATGCAGTGCCATAATGGGAATGTATTGAGAAAATATGATACTGTCGTATAGAGTGTCAAGTTGCAAGGTGGTTGTTGATGTTGATGTGCCCCCAAAAGTTCAGTGGACTGCAACTTCGCTCTTTACTCCCAATGCACCTCCAACTCCTACCCTCGTCAATAAAGCAAAATCCTTAGCAAGGAAAGACACAGGATGTGCTAGTTTATCCTTGTAGCTTGTTTGTTAGCAATAGCCTGTGCCACACTCATGTGCTCTTTACTATTTTCATGTTTATTAAATAATTATTTCAGCCTGTATAAAACAGGCTCACTACATGTGAATACAGACCGCATATCTTCCAACCACATATCTGGCACACTCATCATCAGCTTCAAGCCATGGCACACATTGGAGTCACTTTTCAGAGAAAAGTCTTTTCTTCTGTTGGGGTTCGGTTTGATGTTTCTTTTTATGTGGCAGAATTCCAGCATAGCTGCTTAATGTCATTGGGTCAAATGTGTTCACAACAAATGTATGAAGATGAGAAATGGATATTGATGAGGAGTGACAGTTGCTCCGTCTTTTTATTCTACTGAGTTTTATGGTGGTTGGCATCCCTTCGTGTCCCATTTTCCCATCTGCTGCATTGTACCAGCTTCACAGTGCACTATTACTAGCACACTATTTACAATACCCAACGTGATCAAATTAACAACTTTTTCCATTCTATAAACCAGACCTAATCAGTTGCTCCATGGTATGCAAAGACATGCTTTGAAAAAAACTGACACTGTGTATTTCTGTTTTTTGTCACACATGCAAATGTGCGTACCAGTTACGTGTAGCCCTGAATATGATCAAATCATCTGCAAGCATAAAATCATTACTTATTACTTACACAGTGTTACACAATAATGTATTACTGCGTACATCATGCACCAATGTGATTACTTTATTCAACAATGAGAAAATAGTATTACAATTTGAGATTCAAGTGCAATTACTAGTCCCAGTGACAATGTGATCCGTTCTTTTTTTTTTTTATGGATCAGCTTGTATGGTTATTTTCCAAGAGTTCCATGAAGAGTTGATATTTCATGTCTGTGCTCCAGGCCAGACCAGGATGTTTTAGCTATCTGTTCTGATTTTGAGTGGTCAACCACTTACCAGCATTGCAGCCAATGGTGAACAACAGTTGGGTGTCTATACCTGTGTTGTGTGACATGCTAAACAAACTGTTGGGCAGCATCTGGGATGCCCAAAGACACCCCATGGCAGCCAGACAAAAAGACTAGTATGTCAGAATTTATGTCAGTAGGCTGGGGATAAGGAAGAGGATTACGACCCTCTTCCAATGCTGCCGCAGCTGGAGAGGTGTAGAGGTAGTGAGAAACACTCTATTGTTTTAGTTTTTTTTTTCCTCCCATGAGAAAAAGAATTTATTCATCAGATCGGGTAAGACCTCAAGGTAGGTCTGGTGTTGTGGGCCGTAAAATAACTCCACACTCTTGTTTTTAATGTACGATTAAACCTCTCCACCACCAAGCCTTTAAGTCGCTCGCTGTGGCAAAATGTACAACACCGTCTTTCCTCATCAACTCTTGTGGAAAAATTCTTTCCCCTCATCTGTTTGTAGCTTTTCAGGTATTTGACTCTCTAGTAACACCGACTCAAAAGCTTGAAGCCGTTTTCTTCTTCATGATGCAAGGCTTTTTTTTGAAAATACGTCTATAACGGTCAATGAATATTTTAAACTGTCAATATGATCGGTTAAGGCTTGCATGTCACACAGATCAGCTTGAAATTGTTTCAGCGGTTTCGTCACAAAGACTCGTGGGTTTATGCAGCGTATGCGTGTCCTGCTCCGATAAGTAATCTTCAGCATCCTGAACGCTGACTTTTTTACCTGTTCTGTCTTCAACACCCTTGCGGAGTCGCTCTACTCCTTCAAAAGTAGCAGGGTGAAGCGGGTTGTAATATACTTTTTTCATCACCCCCCCTCTGCCATCCTGTTTTCTAAAAACTTTAAACACCGCCTGCACTGTTGATCTGCGTGAGCTAGCTTTCTAAACCTTTCAAAAAAAATGTTTTAAAAGTTACAAACTCAGAAAAACACTGGGTACAAAACTTTCGTTTTTTGGGGGATTTGTTTTGTTTTCTTCAACTCTAAGCTTATTTTTTAAAAAGCTTAAACTATAACTGTGTTATACATTCACAGCTGTCTGATTTTCATCACAGCTGTCCAATTTTCACCACGTCCTGTCCTACCAGATTTTCATAAGCATCGCTGAAAGCATCAAAGATTTTCTTCACCATTCTCAGTTCATGCAGGTGAACCTCCGCCACAGCCACGGACTTTGAAATCCTCCGTTCTGATGTCGCGGGTGATCAACAGACGCTGAATGGATGGAATAAAGCAGGGGGTGAGGAGTGGTAAAAGTGACCCTTGTAAAAGTCGTCCTCCAAAACATCCAGACGCTCGTGCTGTCTCTGGCTGGGGTGATGGGTCTTACACCCGTTGCACTGGTCGATACGATATTTGTGGATGACTATGCTGAGGAGGTGATAAACTGCTGATTTGACGGTATCGATGAGAAATGAAGACTTCCATCTGTCAACCTCGTACTCGTCAGCAGGGTCGTCTTTACTAGGGTCCGTTTGTTTCTATACACGGATATTGTTCAGTATCAACTGGTCGGCAATAGCTACTCACCTCTGCTGTGTGTAATGAACGTGAAAGACGACTACGGAGACGTGGTGAGTCCCAGGTATAGTACGGTACATTACCTACCCATATCGAAAA
Source organism: Chelmon rostratus (assembly GCF_017976325.1). Taxonomy (NCBI): domain Eukaryota; kingdom Metazoa; phylum Chordata; class Actinopteri; order Chaetodontiformes; family Chaetodontidae; genus Chelmon; species Chelmon rostratus. The sequence continues at coordinate 1,865,649 of NC_055663.1, read as the reverse complement.
ATTACATCAAAACCATCCACATTTAAATTAAAACAGATCGCAACCGGTTGGACTCACCACGCTGGACTTTGTTTACAGGAAAACGATAGTCAAGCTGCACTCCAGACCCGTTCGACATCCTCTGCCACTTCGGTAAGGATGGCTACGCTACGTCGCAGCCAAGATCATCATCGTTTAGTCAGGCATTATGAAAATTAAGCAGGAAGTGCTCTACCCGGGTTTTACGGAACACCGATGATGTACGGGAGAGGGATAGGATCTATCCTCTCCAAATTGTTCCATTTCATAGCTCCTCTAATGAAGACGGGTTTGCCGTGCCAAAACCTCACCTTAAAACAGCTACCACTAACATCACCGCCGACACGGTCAATCGAGTGATGGTAAGGGTGCCGGAGGTATTATGGTGTTATCGTGCAGGACTAGGAAATGCCCACTGGGCGACCGGGTTTTTTCCCCTAAAAAACGCAGAGAGTCTAAAAAAAGCAAATCAGTCAAGTGTGAAGGTGTGAAGAGAAAGAAGTCTGCACAGAGCCACGATCGAGACTCTGCTGAACTAGCGTAAGACACGCTAAAGAGTCAATTTAGTGCCAGCCTGACACAGCAGGTGCTATGGAATCGTTATCGGGCCGAATAAAGGATTAACTCAGAGAACCATATTCACGGAGGAGTCGAGAGAAGTGAAGTTTATGATTTCAGATATCTTAACATAGGTCCGGTTCGCTGCAATCTGCGTACCAAGGATTTTTTGAAGTATTAACTGATTGTGAACGCAGTTAGAAGCTTCTTCTTCTTGACATTTTTCATGGGTCACGTCAGCCCATTTTGTGAAGGATGTAATTCTCTCAGCTGGCGTTGGACATATCACTGAAATCCCCCAGATACACAGCTGGATAATTGTTGTAATACCTCTTAAAGGATAACTTTAGTTTTTTACAACCTGGACTTTATTTGTAGCATTAAATACGACCATTTAGACACCCAGACAACCTTGGTGGCATGGAGTCGTTTTGAAGAAATTAGCCCCAAAAGAGCGGCGCGTATATCCGTATAATGCGAGTAATTGGGGCACCCGTGCGTAGCCTCTATAAACGCATAATCTGCGGCGAAACTCGTTCATATTCCAATATTTTGTTATGATATGCTGGTGCTATTCCCCTCTGAGCCCGTGGTGGCATGTTATCAACATCCAGTGTTTCCAGACAACTACTTCTGACGTGGATGACGTCATTTTCGAGCGCCGCGCGCTGCGAGCAACCAACTAGTTTGCGACTGTTATTTTTCACAAAATGGATGAATATTTTCCCGACTCTGAGGTGGTGGACGATGACTTTGTTTACGATGGACGACCTTACCGAGTACACGGACGAGTAGCTCGTTGAAAGGAGGACGCGGAGGCAGAGAGAGCAACAGCTGGTCAAACAACAACAAACGGCTGCGCGTCCACGAGTAGACAGTAACTGGTGGTGTTCATCGATGACAACAGAGGAGGATGTGTCGATAAACGTCTGTATCACAACACTGGAGGATTTCCGCGCTATGATAAACCGGGCTGTGGTGGAGACGTTTTTTCGTGTCCCTAAAGTGAACTTGAAGACCCAGCCAAAGCCTGCAGGACCAAATGGGCAGCTTTCGATTGAGTAGGTAGCTTACACACGTGTATAGATTGTTTATTTGCCTTGGTTTTGTTTGCCAGAAGTTTATCATTGCGCGGAAATCCTCCAGTGTTGTGATACAGACATTTATTGACACATCCAGACGCGTATCTCCTGGCCGCAAGTCCTACTCTGAGCAACAGAGGCATTCCTCCTCTGTTGTCATCGATGAACATTGTCCACAAGAACACCACCAGTTACCGTCTACTCGTGGACGCGCAGCCGTGGCCAGCTGTTCCTCTCTCTGCATCCGCGTCCTCCTTTCAACGAGCTCCGTGTACTCGTGTACTGTCGTAAACAAAGTCATCGTCCACCACCTCAGAGTCGGAAAATATTCACCCATTTTGTGAAAAATAACAGTCGCAAACTACAGCTAAACTAGCCGACCGCCGCAGAGTTAGCCATGTTGTGGCTGGTTGCTCGCAGCGCGCAGCGCTCGAAAATGACGTCATCCACGTCAGAAGTAGTTGTCTACAGACACTGGATGTTGATAACATGCCACCAGGGGCTCAGAGGGGAATAGCAACAAAATAACAATAACAAAATATTGGAATATGAACGAGTTTCGCCGCAGATTATGCATTTATAGAGGCTACGCACGGGTGCCCCAATTACTCGCATTATACGGATATATGCGCCGCTCTTCTGGGGCTAATTTCTTCAAAACGACTCCAAATGCCACCAAAGTTGTCTGGGTGACTAAATGGTCGTATTTAATGCTACAAATAAAGTCCAGGTTGTAAAAAAACGAAAGTTATCCTTTAACGGAGTGAAACAGGAAAGTTGTTTTACACACATTTTACTTTGCCCACATACTGCTTTAAATACAACATACATCGATTTAAAAAAAAAAACAGAACAAAACAAAAACAAGCTAAAACTAGAAAAACTACTTCATCATCATATGTACAGTCTTGCCAGTCATCCTACCAAGACACAGCAAGAGTTTAAGGCATTATGACCCATCATCACCATCATCAAAGACAAAAAAAATGTACAGTGTGATCCATTAGCCTCTCCTAAACGAGGAGGAATGTCCCTTTCTGTCAAGTCCAACTGTGAAGCTCTTCCATGATGCAGGCTTACATGACTGGATGACAACGATGGTTGCCGTGTGCATAGACAGGGCTGCCGTCAACTCTGGTATGTACCACAGCCTTTTACCAAAACTACGACAACTGGTTGCACTCAGCCCTGATGCACTTTCATCTTTCAAAGATGACCACAGAGAATTTTGACCCCAAAGACAACTATTGACCTGTGGATGAAGGCTCAAGCAGGGACTGGGAGGTGTATCTTCATCATCTACCATGTAGGAAGTTGAAGTGGACGAAAGTAAGAAGGACACTGACAATGAGGAAGATTGTATTCCTTAAAACCAGACTATCTGTAGGGTACTAAGCACTACAACTATCAATGAAAATTCTAAATTCAAATATATATTGTGAATTGTAAAAAGAAAAATCCATACATTTGATTGTGAAAATTTCAACTTGCACTGAATGCACTGCATGACGGACAGGGGTAGCAAAACCAGAATTTCCAACATTTTTTTTCTAACTGAGAAAATCTGTTGAAATCCACCACATTTAAATCTCACTGGTCATAATATCTGGTGAAAATTATATCCTGACTTAGATGTGAAAATATTCTGGCTCTGCACACTGTTTTCTGCTTCTGCTTCTCTGATGCCTACCCTCACTGTCACTCCTCTCTATCTTCAGTGAATTAAGGGTTTATTTCAACCAATCTAGAGTTGGTGGTAATTGTTGGAACAGTAGAAAGACAAACCAAGAAGGTTTTGGTTTATTTTGTTTGTTTTGTTCCTGTCACATCTAAACGAAGAGTGTTTTAGGTGCTTGAGGGTGCACAAATGCCCGGAGGGATTACATTGCAGCCCGTTTCACAGCTGCCAGCTGTACCTGTCTCACTTAGTACTGGACCAGTTAAAAATTATTCCATTAGTCACTTAGACACAAAAATAGAGTCCATAGTTAGATAATATTTGGCCGTAAATTCTCCTATCCTTCTCCCAAATCGTAGGTCGTAAAACGAGCAAATAATTCAACAACACGCTATCGTATATTATTTTATTTATTTCGTAACATATAGCTATGTAGACATGTTTATGTTGAAATAATATACAAGTATGTCTGCCATTTTATTGGTTTGCCCTCTTATGAGCATAATGCTCAAACATAGATATTCGAATCTAGCTGCAATATTCGGTTCAGCCTGTGTGTTTGGGTTTTTTTTTGACAAGGAATAATAGAATATCTTCACTGACACAGAAGGGTGCTGTGCCTGCTGTATATCATTACAGTTAACATGTGCATAAATCTAAATAAAGCTCTAATTTGAACTCTCAGAGACCAACAGGTCCATGTTCAATCCTGACCTCGCTCTCTCCCTGGAGCCTGTATCCTGCTCCAGATTTGCATTAATGAATGATGATTGTGAATATGTGGCAAATATGCAAATGATCCAATTATGATTGATCAGCTGATTGACTGGTGGCGTACTGGTACCGCCTGCCCCTGTGTGCCACTTTCTGTCCCATTGCAAGTACACCTTCCATTCCTATGGCAGCGGCTTGTCATGGCAGATGTTGCTGATTGACAGGCGTGCAGGTAGGGCCAGAGGTTAGTGGCGGTTGAGGGTGTGTGTGTTCCATACCCTTGCATGCTTGACCATTGGATGAATATACAAAACGATGAGACAAAGCTATTAAACATTTTGAGTATGAGCATGTCACCTCCACATTTTCAAACAGAAAGCATATACACCAACAGTATGTATATGCACACACACACACACACACAGACCTACACACGCATACACGTGAAAGCTAAACACACGTGAACACCTCCATCTCTCATACAGATGCCTTCAATCTGCAAAGGCTTTTGATTCTTTCAAGGGCACACCTGAATGTGTGCCCACACACTCTCTCTCTCTCACACACACACACACACACAAACCGATATGCACAAAGACATATACACAGTGCAACTCCTTCCATCTCTCTCTGTCTCTCTCTCTCTTTCAGGCCAGGGGAGAGGTTGGGCCAGAGTCTACTCTTGGCCTGACTCTGTGTGTGTGTGTGTGTGTGTGTGTGTGTGTGTGTGCGCCGGGGGTTGGGGGGTGGGGTGTTGCACAGATGTGAGTGGGAGTTGATTGAGTTTGCTCAGCTACAGCCCTTGGGACTGCAGACAATATTACAGGACTCACACTCTCGCCTGCGCGCACACACACGCACCTGAAGAGCGGCCAGCTACTACACACTCAATTTAATCAGGGCTTATGTCTATGGAAGTGAGCATGTGTGACCTCCTCTGTTTCTGTGCTTTCCTCTCTGCCTGCCTCTCTGTCTTTCTATCTGTCTATCAATGTATCACTCTGTCTGGCTCATGGTTTCCTGCTTCCCTTTCTGTCTGACTGTCTTTCGGCTTTGATACATTTTACCTTTACCAACATATCTATCACTGCACGTCCACTTTTATGAAATGACAAAGCATTTTTAGGTGGAGTGCAAAACTGCAGAGCATTCACTACAACAAGTCGTTTTGTAAATTGACGGCCGCAACAAACGAGCAGTCATACAAGCACACAGGTTGAGAAAAACCTGCATATCTCTCGTTATTATTACAGATTACTGTTAAAGCAGCAGATACTTTTAGCCACTCTATTCCACTCTTTTCAGAATTGAAGTATTGAATTGGGTCCTATAATTGTGTTATCGATATGAGGCAGTACTTTGAGCTCTGACTTTATTCAACTTCTTCATGTTTTCATGTAACCACAGTACAGTAGCCTCATAGGACAAACTAAGCCATTACCCTAGTATTAGCCATTTCCAGCTCCACTGGTCCAGTCCAGCAGATGCTGACAACGCAAAATGAAAGGGGCTGTCAAGATGGCATGGCTAAGCAGTCGGCTGTGACCTCTACTGGATATACTGTACTGGATATTTGCACTTTTGTAACCATCACATCACCTATAATTATATATTTAGCATAAAGGCAGAATATAACAACCAAGTCAAGACAATATTCTACTAGGTTTCTAAAAACAAAATACTTGTTACTGTGGAAAGTAGTAGAAATAATCAAATGGCAAAGATAGTCTATGGCTTCAGTTGTAATAATCCATTAAAATATGACTAAATGGAAAAGTCATTCAGGAACTGGCTCCTATGTAATCTTGATTTGAGTGTAAAATATATAAATAAAGCATCTAAATTTTCCTACCTGCTTTAGAGGCAGATATCTGTGACTTTTTGGGAGTTACCTTCCAGTATGATCAACATGTACAGCTATATAACTTGCAGCTGCACAAAATACATTTGCTGTTGTTATTTGCAGTCAGATCTGGCCTTGATAAACGTTCTGCCTCTTGTCTGCCAGAGTTTAAGTGGATGCAACATGTATAGCTAAATGAATCTCAGGGTCAGAGTTGAATTTACTTGAACTCTGGGTGTAAAGCCTGGCTGCAACTCAAGCTTCACACAGCGTTCACAAACAAAGCTCCACGTATCCTTCCTTCCTCTGCAGCTTTGTATGACAGCCTGATTACTGTTTTGTATAGTACAGTTGGCAAACACTTTGATATTATGACCAATGTGTGTGTGCTGGCCGAACGATAGAGGGGGAATTTCTTTTTTCTTACTTTTTCAGAAATATGTGTATTATGTGTTTGTGTGTGCATGTGGGGATGTCAAGTGGCTACATAAGCCTGCGCGTATGTTTCTGTGTGCGCATATATGTATGTGTTAATGAGGTCTCTCTTGGGAAGTATAACTGCAGCATTTAGGTCATTTTTCTAGAAAGCCTCCAATTAACAGAATCAGAGTGCTGCCCACCCCTCTCCCTCTCTCTTCTCCTCCCCCTCGGTCCCATTTCTTCTTCTCCCTTTTCGTCTTGTCCTCTTATTCCTGATCAGATGCCTTCACATCTCTCTGTCTGTACCTTCCTCCTCCTTGTTTCTGTGTTGCTTCCGTCAAGGATCACTTTTATTGACGGAGTTTGAACACAGCAGGGCGAAGGCTTTGAAGAGGGGTAAGCCATAAGGGGGAGATCTCTTATGTGTGTCCTTGTGTGTGTATGTGCGTGTGTGTGTGTGTGTGTAGACTAGATTTGCAATTTCGACCACCTCTTATCATAGGAGGAGAGATACTGGATTATTACACAAGATGTAACACACACAGCCACAGAAGCTTGGGTGTGGTTTGTGTGTGTTTTTATTCTGACTTTGTATGGACCTCTGCTCCTGTGTTTTTGCCATCTTACTTCCTCTCTTTCTTTCTCTTCCTTTCTCTCTCCTTTGAAAAGTGGATGCTGGTATTTACAAATGAATTATCATTTTAAATAAAAGTTATTTTGAAAATGTGTACTACATATAAAAATAATATGTGTGAAAATCAAATATTGTAATTTCAAGCTAAATTGTATTGAAATACTATAACACATGTCCAACAACAGAAAAAAGATAAAAGTCATACACAAGTGTAAGTGTGAGCACTCAGTATTAAACGTAGTGTTATACTATGCTAGTAGTCTGGGATTTATTGACGATGTCTTGTGCTGTTAAAATTTTGTTTCCCTGATTCCCCCTGGTGAACTCAAAACAATTAACATTTCCATAGCAATAATTTCATCAGTACTATAAGTGCTACTTCCTGCATACTTGCTGCAGAGTTCGTTGAACTTCATTGAGAGAGAAAAACAGAAAAAAACAGACACTGGAATTAAATAGTGAGTTAAAGTAGAAAAAGAGAAAATTAGAGCACTCCAAGCTATTATCCACATAATGGTCTTTGTATGAGAATTATATCCTCATTGTAGCTGTGTGTGAGAGAGATATCTGACATATTATTTTGTGTACAACCAGTCAAATTGTTCACAGTAAAAAAAGAATTCACCACCAACATAACAAAGCCAGAAATGTAGCGTAAATCACTACTACTTGCTTTTAAGTGCTGAGTGTCTTAATTTATTTTCCCCTTGGAGGGACACTTTTCTCTCTCTCTCTCTCTCTCACACACACACACACTTTCTAGTGAAAAGTGTGTGCTGCATGTTGGAAGACTCTCCTCCCCGTCCACTTCCCTTCAGGAATAGCATTGGCATTCACCTTCGTCACACACCCCCTCTAACTGTAAAAGTGTGCAGTAACAGTCACCTTTTCTCTCAACCCCTCTTTGCCTCTCCCAACCTGCCATCCCCATCGCTGCTCCTCTCTCTCTCTCTCTCTCTTCACCTAAAGGTGAATGTTAGCGGTCACTGTCGGCAGATCTGCCCAGAAAATTGAATCAGCCAGCAGGATTGGAGGCCAGGGAGGCACAAGTGCCAAGCTCTGCAGTGATTTAATTGTGTGTGTGTGTGTGTGTGTGTGTGTGTATTACACATGTTGTGGGGACTTGCCTTCCTTATAGGGACAAAATGCAAGCTTGCATTTTGTCCTCCATAATGTATTTTAGGGTGAAGACTTGAAGGTTAGGGTAAGGTGAGGTTTAGGTTAAGGTTAGGGAAAGGGTGAGTCAGGTTAGTCAGCAAGTAGTGGTTATGGTTATGGTTAAGTCTATCACTGAATGTGTATGTAATCTCCCCAAACTTGATGAAAACAAGAATCTGTGCGTGCATGAATGTGTGTGTGTCCACATTTGTCTCTACCATTGTGTGTACATGTCTATACTACAAACAGTATCGTGTACATATGTCTCAATACTGCAAAGAAATACTCTTGTGAACAACTAACCACTGGCCCACATCAGTGGCTGTACGACTGTATATTGTTATATCTCATTTTATTTTTACTCTGTAAACGTATGAAAAAAATTTAGCAGATAGAAATGATGACAAGCAAAGTGAAACAGACACAAACTCATAAATGCAGCTAAAACACCCAAAGAACTTGTTTGCTACGATGATGGTGTGTTTTTGCTTTGAATAGAATTTATATCACATCCACATTTTTACTAGTCTCTCGAAAAATGCAGTTGCAATTCCAGAAAAATAATAAAACCAGGATAGGAGGACGTTTTTCTTTATTTCTGGAAGGATTTGTGCTGCAGCTTCTGCATACCAATTCATAATTGACCTTTGCCAAACCCCTCCCCTGAATGACGATTGTCCAATCATGGCTTGGCAACCGTAACTAGGCACGGCAGACCTGATATGCTTTAGATTTTTCCACAATGCCAAAACGGTGTGCATGTGCCCGTAAGAGAGAAACTCAGCAGTTCAAGAGTTTGAATGTTGTTTTTTGATCACCTTTCCAAAACAAGCAAGTATTGAGTAATAGATTAAACTTTATCCGTTTATCTGCTCTGACTTAGCTGCAAACATAACACAGCTAGAGAAAGGAGTGTCATGTCATTAGCAAACAATGTTGTTAAGTGAAGTTACAGGAGAAAAATACCTGTTCAGGCCTGTAACATGCAACATTCAGTGAGTGCCAAGGTATTGGACACTATATATGACAGCTTATTGCACTGCAGCTCTGTCCTGCTCTTTACTTGCCTGGAGAAGTTTACACTCGACACCTCCAACCAAACTTGCATTAGTGTAGTGTTTGTCACACTCATCAGCTGTTCCTCATGCTCAAATCCCTTTGTCTTAAAAAAGCAACACATAAATACAATTAATGAAGCACAAATATAATCTCACTGCAGCAGCCACCCAAGGGTAAAGTTGGAATTAATAACATTTTAATTACATTTCTACAAATATTGTATTATAATGCTATGATTAACAAGCTGTAACCTGCAATACATAAACAGTACTGAATAGACTCTTATGGATCATCAGCTGGTAAGGCTGCTTAACTTTTTGCATGGGACTTTAGCCTCAGTCTCTTAGCAATAACAATAACATGTCTGTAACTATCAAATGCATATTATTATTTTCAACCAAGCTTCAGCTTAAACTAGCTGCCTAATGCTGATAAAATATTCACAAGATTTTTAAAGAGTAAAAGTAAAAAACAAGCTAAACATGACTAAATAGCTTTATCACTAGCCATGATTGTTCTTTGAGCTCCTATCATGTCATCAGTAGGAATCTAAATATTTTTATGACGGCTGTTATATAAAGTGTGGAACTTACATAGAATGAAGAGAAAGGATCTGGAGCCTGGATAAACTCACTTTTGCAAAAACAAAGGAGGAGTTTTCTGGGCAGACAATGGGGATCAGTGATTCTTTTTTTTTTTCCACTAAAGGGGTCTTAAAAGTTTCCATATCCAGTGGAAAGTACGTTGGCAATAATGCTGGCAGGCCTAGTAATAGTAAAGGGTAGGGCTCAATGAACAGTGAATCCACCATATTATGTTACTTGAAGCTATTTGTATTATTACAAAACACTATCAGAATGTAGTTGATTTGGTAGAATCAAATTGAGGAAACAAAGGAGAAAGATTAAGAGAGATTGAATGAAAGACAACAAATGTGAGGCAGAGACAGAAACAACACACAGTAAGCAGGTGACAGCTGCAGAGAGAAACAACATATATCTAGACAAAGATGTGGCAAGAGACAGAGACAGTGACAGTGAGAAAGGAAGAAAGATAAAGAGAGATGCCTCTGGCTGTCAGGTAGACCAAAACAAACAGTGGGTGCCATGTCACCAAAGGGCCCGTTGCAGCCAGACTGACACTAAATTAGACCCTCCACTGTCTAGTTCAAAGCAGCAAACACTGACACGACATCAAGTGTGAACCTTTGCCTGTTTGTTTTGAAGAGAATGCTTTCTTTCTCCTTTTCCCTTCTTTTCTGGTCTCTGATTTTAACTTCCACTCTCTTCTTCGATTTCTCATTACACTTCATCCTTTATTTGCGCCTTTCTTTCAACTCCTTCATCACCCTGCCTTGCATTTATTCCTTTTATCCTGTCTTTGCACTGTCCCTTGGTCCATCTCCACGACCCTCCCTACCAGTGACTGTGCTGCCCTCTTCACCCCATCTATCTCATTCATAATTGAACAGCATTAACTGCCGCTGAGGCCAAGCAGTCGTTTAATTAGCTGAGCAGTCTGCAGAGACTGCCTTTTCTGTACTGCAAAATATACATTATATGCTCCTGCTATTCAAAAGACAGAACTGGCCAGGAGTGCCTTTGGATATGAGGGTGATGTACAGTGGTCAGTATTTAAAGTCATCACTAAAGTCATGTACCTTCTTCTCTAATGGGAGAAGGGTTTAGTCTAACCAAGTAATCCATACTTTGTATGTGTTTGTTTTACATACACAGTATTTTGTGGGTATTGGTACCAGGCAATATCAGATGATCACGACACATACTGCAAATTATAACCTCTCATCTCTCTTTTCTTTGTTCTTATCTTTTCCCTCTTTCTTCTTCTGCCCTCTGATCCATATTTTAGATGATTTTCATGAGAAAATGTTTAAATGCAGCAGCCAATTATCATTTTCGCAGCTCTCTCACAAATATACAGACTATGCTTCTGAACAGTAGGTCACAGCAAAACATGTTTCTAAAGGTCATTTCTGTGCATTTCTCCACAATAACGCAGATATGTACATCTGTATATATTTATACATACATTATTATGTAGGTGAGCAACAGTGGGGGCCAAGGAGTCCAAGAATTGGCCATGTCTTCAAATATGGTTTATTGTACTAAACATTCAGCTAAAATATGTTTCTGGAAATATGAAGCAGTTGTTGAATTTTATTTTGTATATGCCTACTGCCTGAAGTTTTTACAGAGTATAAAGGTTTTTTGTACAAGAGTAAACAGACCCAAACACTGAAACTCAGACAGGGAGACAGGGGAATGTAAAAAAAAAGGCAAAAGTTTAATCAATGGTTCAAAAAAGTGCAAAAGATGAGTCTAGGAGATCCGAACACTGAAGCTGGCAAATCTACTGAAAGTGAACAGGCAGGGAGAGAGTCCAGTTCTAGATTACTTACAGCAACAGACTGACAGGTGATAGGCAGGAGCATGAAGGTAGGCACCTGAGCACAAAAGACAGAAGGCAGGAAGCAGACAAGGACAACAATAGCAAAAGTACTTAAGTCTCATTTGTTACCACAAGGATGAACTGATGATTCGATGAATACTGGGTGGAAGGCCAGTGCTTATATACTGTGGCAGCAGGTGGGTCTTGAATGAATGATTGGTGTCAGGTGTGCTCAGGAGAGGAGGAGGCTGGACCAGACCGGCCAGCCACGCCCTGCAGTAACACAGACACACAAAACAGACAGGAGAAATAGAATCATAATGGGTCTTACCGAAAAGTAAGGCAATCACCAAAGTTATTACAATTCATTCTGAGGGGAACATGAATGTCTGCACAAAAAATCATGGCAATCTAACCAACAGTAAGATATAAATGTCATTCTCATGGTGGTGCTAGAGAAAAAGTCAAGAGGATTCGTCCTCCTTGACACCATGAGTAATGTGTACCAAATTTCATGGCTATCTATCCAATAGTTATTGAGATAACAGTCTGGCCAAAATGGTGGATGGACCAAAAAGCAGATGCAATAGTATGGATGCCTCATGATGCAAAGTATTATGGTCATGCAAGACCATATGCAAGATTTAGCACCACTGAGGACTTATATTTCTTTCAATAAATATTCACGACATTTTTGATTTCTAAGAGTTAGCAGTCAACAACTAAGCTATTTACTTTATCAGCATGGTGTGGGAGTTTTTGCTCCAGGTGATCCGCAGATTCACCGGCCTTGCATGATACTATCGCATCATATGAGGGACCATACTTCGTCCAGGAACAGTTGGACGATCAGGTGTATCGTATCCAGAAATGCCCCAAGACCAAAGTCAAAGTGGTTCAACACGACAGGGAGCTGAAGCAGGAATGGTTAATACTCTCCTACAAGTTTTGAATAACTGACATCAAAATTGGAAGGCAGCATATCTGGACCGTTGTGAAAAAATACTTTTGATATTGTATCTTTTTAAACCTGTGCCATTAATCAATCAATTGTATGTTTATAGATGGAGAGAATGACAGTAAATCTGCTTGGATATGAACTACCTATCCTTTTAATACTTGTTGGAATTAAAGTAATTGCTTTATTCCTCTGCAGCCAAGGTAATAATATCCAGCCAGGGATAAAGAGGAACTATTCTTATGTTTATTACACATACTAGGCCTGATTAGTTGACTGTTGTACTGGGTATTTGTGCCACTTGACACTATTGTCACTGTCTACAGTTCATGTATAGCTAGACCATGGCATTAATTACAATCAGGATGTTGGTCTTGATATTCTGGGTGCTGTATTAAGTTACTGCTAATGCAAACCAACAATTTCCTACTACTGCAGCGTCACATTAAATCAAACTAACTGGTGAAACAAGAGTTGACTTTTATTATGAAGTACTCACAGGAAATGCAATTTGTTTTGTCAGTGAGCTTAGCACTAATCACTATCATCAAAAATGTGTCCACAAAACAATGGTCAATTCTGCCATTTTTTTTTTTTTTTGCAAATGGACCAGTTATTGCAGGAAGTAATGGAACAAGAAAGGGCAGCCAAAGTGAGCTGTTAGATGAAGAGGGAAAAAGGCTGTAAAACCTTGAACTTCTCTGCAAGTTAAAAAAAAATCCTGCCACTGTGTACTGCTGTGTGCAATAGAAGATGGTCAGGTTTTTAGTGCCACTGTTGAACGCATTATAGTCAGACCAGGTAAAAAGAAAAGGATGCCCAACTCAACCAACAGCACAACAATCGTTTTTAAATTTGCTCAATGTTCATTCACCTACCTCACCAAACACATCATCTTCAAGTGCAGACACATTTGTAATTGAGAGGAGCCCACTATCAGAATACGGTGAACCAACACCGCTGGCCCATCGTCTGACGGGGGCAATGCAGCCGGCCCACTTCCTTACTGGGGCAAAGCAGCTGGCCCACCACTCTACTGGGCAATGCAGTCGGCTCACCGCCTGACAGCAGAAATGCAGCCAGCCCACCACCCCAGAGGGGCAAAGCAACCAGCCTGCCACCAACAGGGGAAATGTAGCCAGGTTATTGTAAAAAACAAAAAAAAATTCTTACACTTTGCTTGCAGCCAGCAAATACTGCTCATTAAGTCCTCATGATTGTGTTATTGTCATGGATGTGGGGTTTTAGGGGAACGAAGGCTGAACACAAATGCAGACACGTAGGGGTGCAGGTTGAGACCCCCCCAAAAAATAAATAAATAAATAAAAATTAAAACAAAACTCAGGGAACTATGAAGAAACACACACACTAGGGTAAATGGGTATAAGACAGGAAGACATTGAACAAACACATGGAACGTGGCATAACCTTTGGACAACGACAACACTAGAAAGACACAAACAAAAAACGTGGCTTGACGATAACAACTTTTGAATTATTCTTACATAGACTGTGGCATGGCTGATGACAAGGACACACTTACATGGACTGAGGTATGACTAGAGACAAAGACAAAACTAGAAACAAACTTACATGGACGGTGGGAAGGCTAAAGGGAACATGGACAATACATATACAAAATACAAAAGACGCAGGACAACATTTACAAGAATACAGCAAAAGCAAGAACAAAGACAAGGAAACACTCACATGAAACGTGACACGAACATGAACAAAAACAAACCAAGGGAAAACACTGACATGAAAAGAGGCACGGACATGAACAAAGATAACGCAAGGACTCACTTACATAGAATGTGGCATAGGGCAAAGGCAAGGTTTCAAGGGACAAAGGAAGGTAATGCAGACAAAGACCTGACAAAGACTGGGGGGAAGACACAGACTTAAATACACAAGGGAGGACAACGAATGACACACAGCTGAAACAGATCAGACAATCACAAAGGTGGGAAAACACAGGAAGTAAAGCATAAAAAGAAACATAACTTGAACCTTCAAAATAAAACAGGATGTGACAACACACAAGAGGAATCTTTAACAAAAACCAGGCATGCAAAGCACGGATCATGACAGTTATGGTATCATACAATTGCAAATAATTGTAAATACAGGGCTGTCACTTCACTTAAAGCTCACAAAGTCATGCTATAGCATATTATTGATGTTTGTAAGACATTATTCCATTTCAGAACCTTACCTTAGAATTTATCACCTGTTACAATACGTTAAACCAGTTCTCTATGTGTCTTTATAACTGGCTAAAGTTATGGTAGTTAAAAATGTGCTGTGTAAGCCAGGACTCATTCTCTCAAACACTATCATACTGAACTTATATTACAATATGTCCACCACTTTTAATACTTTATAAATTATGTTATAAGTTGTCATGCATTATTGTAAACATTTATAAAGAGTTTTATAAAGCCTTATTAATTTCTGTCTTTTAAAATGCTTATAATGCATTATAGACATGACTTTCATAGAAAGCATTCTCCGCTGTAGGGTTTGAATAGTGGTAAACCTCTACAAACAGGATGTAACCCAGTGGCATGCAGGTGTAAAGCGTGGAGGTAACCACTGCATCAGGCAATGCATCAGTATTTATGGTAAAAGTCTAACACTTTCATGTACAGAAAAATGTTCCAATATTTCTTTCAGTAAAATGGAGTTTGCAGCCTTCGTTATTAGTTTAGCCGCAGCACGCAGCTTCACCACAGAGAGGTATGACCCTGCTTCACATTATAACTTGAGGTGGTACAATATACATATAGACCGCCTACTGTGTGCATACTGTATGTGTGTATGTGTGTGAGGAAGCTGGCATATGGGTGGAAGAGTTGTGTTTTTGTGTGTATGTGCTTTGATGGGTGTAGGTAGGTGGTGTGTGTGTGTGTGTGTGTGTGTGTGTGTGTCCTCTAAACACCAATGAAAAGAGTTTGTCCTTCATGCGAGGCAGACAGGGACAAAATTGAATCTTTCCCTTTAGTTCCCACTGAATGTTTGAATAGAGTAATATGCTTCGAGCTTTCTTTCTCTCTCCTCAACAGTACGCCAAACAAAGGACTGCTTTCAGCCCTTAATTGAAATGCTGGGTTGCGTAAAAGGAGACTCACACACGTACAACCACAAACTGTGGTTCAAGATACGAAAAGCATGCAACAGACATTTGGTACACACACATTCAACACATATTCAGTACACTTGCACACACACAAATAAGGACACCAAGATGTATCCTGTAGATGTGAGACACACACATTCGAAACACAAATCCTTGTATGTCTGTCATTGTGAGGAACCTCCACTGACTGCACTCATTTCCACAAGCCTCCTTCTGCCCTCTTTCTGACCTGATCAAATCAGTTTTGAATTCTCATATTTTCCTTCCATACACTTTCTCACATTTTATATAAAACCTGCCCCTTCATCCAGCCCATTCTCTCTTTCCTGCCTTTGCTCTTATACTCTTTACTTTTTCTTTCCTTCCACTCCTCATCCTCCCCCCTCTGATACTTCCCTTCCTGTCTCCTCATTATCCTCTCCTGCCACAGTGGACAGCGAAGGAATAAAAACGGAGTGAGGACACAGTCGGTGAACCTCCTCTCCTTTTCATCCGTCTCTTCCTCCTCCTCCTCCCATTGCCTCTCCCTCCTTTTTCTCATTTTTAAGGATTTTAAAGGGATCGCTTACCGTGCCCCTTTGGTTTCAATGTGGCATTCTAGTGATGCTAACAAGCCATTTTTAGGGAAAGTGAAACTTTTTCTTTGCACAATATGACAAGTGTCTGGAGAAGAAAAATATCCAGGCGAAATTCAAAATACCAAGGTGTAGCTTTAAGACGACAAGGCTAAATTGGCTATTATTTTTCCTTCCTGTCTGTGCTGTCCAGTTCTGTCTTTCCCTCTCTACCTCCCAGTCATTCTCTTTATTAATGAATGCAGGCAGCCACATATATCTCTTTATTTATGGGTGTGTGTAAATGTATGTGTTTGTGTGAACTCAAACTTTACATCTTCATCAGTGACAGTTTAGAGGTATTCTTAAGCATACAAGTGCAGGTAAAAACATATCCATCCATCCGTTAATTGCACAGTGTCTTAGAGAAACATCTGCAGAATGCATTTATTGTATGGAAGCATTGTATAACCAGATTGCAATTTCTGTGCTATCGTGTCACATCTCACACAGTTCACCCTGCTTTAGACTCAAACTTTTAGTAAAACAAAGCATCCCATTGCTGCATCCTTGCACCGATTGGCCCAAGAGCATTGGTGCAGTCACAAGTGGAGCAGGGAGACATATTTGTTAGTGACTGGCCCAGAGGGGGGACTGAATTATTTGTTTGTGTAAGGGTGGCATTTTACTGCAATATTTTTTCTTTTTCTGTCTGTTTCACTCTGTCTCTTTCTGTTACTGTATTTCACTTGTAGTTTTTTTTCTAGATTCAATCAAATGCAGTTCCACTATCCACACACACACACACATACATATACTGTGTGTGTGTGTGTTTGTACATATATACATTGTATATATATATATATATATATATAATCAACATAAGGGGGGTATTTAACCCTCGTATTGTCTTCCCATTTACTATGCACCTTTTGTCTTCCCGGGTCAAAATTGACCCGGTCTGGTTTGACTGCTTGTAAAGCATGAAGTATAAAATAATCATCAAATTCTGTGTTGAACCTTTTTAGTCAACTTGTTTCCAACACATCAACATATATTTTACACTTATTTTTGTAATGTTTGATATAATAGATGTAATTTATAAAAAATTACGCTTCATTTTTGATAAAAAAAAACAGCAGAAATTCTGATTATTTTGACTATGGTTATGATTTGAGGCACATAAATTGATGTATTATCACAGACTGGCATATGTCAAAGTTTAGTCAGGACACTGTTTTGAAATAATGTAAAATATTTTAATGGCAGCAAATAGTCACACCTGTTGTCCTCCCGGGTCAAAATTGACCCGGTGTGGTTTGACTGTTTATAAAGCATGAAGCATAAAATGATCACACATTTCTGTGTTGCACCTTTTTAGTCAACTTATTTCCAACCAATTACCACAAATTTTACATTCATTTTTGTATTATATGGTATAATAGTCCTCATTTACATAAAATTATACGTCATTTTTGAGTTAAAAAAAGCAGAAATACTGAACTATTTTGAATATAGTTATGCTCTGAGGCACATAAGTTGATGTATTATCACAGACTGGTATATGTCAAAGTTTAGTCAGGATAGTGTTTTGAAACAATGTAATTTTTTTTAATTGCAGCAAATAGTCACACCTGTTGTCCTCCCGGGTCAAAATTGACCCGGTGTGGTTTGACTGTTTATGAAGCATAAATTATAAAATAATCACACAATTCTGTGTTCCATATTTTTAGCCAATTTCAGTCTAACTCATAACCACAAATTTTTAACTTTTTTTTTACACTTCTTATTCCTTTTATTATACTTCACTATACTTTTAATTATGGACAATATACCACATGTACATGAAATTATATTATATTATTGTATTATGTTTTCAAGTAAAAAAAAAAAAGGTTATTTTGGATAATCACTCACTGGTATATGTCAAACATTAGCCAGGACATTCCCAGGTCAAAACTGACTGATACAAATAACAAACAAATGTGATTTCAAAAGTATAACATTTATTTCCAAAATTATTTTGAAATTCATATAATCACAGAAACTGTGTGTGTGTGTGTGCGTGCGTGTGCATGTGTGTGTCAGTGTGTGTGTGTCAACATGTAGGTAGGGGCACATCAAAATCATGAAATCAAGTACAACATTTATTTCTAAAACTATTATGAACTTCATATAAACAGAGAAAAACTGTGTGTCTGTGTGTGTGTGTGTGTGTGTGTGTGTGTGTGTGTGTGTTCCTATTTGCACGAATGGCAGTGTATGGTCATGATGCAATGTCTTTTGCAAATATATACACCGCACTTGTGGCACGTGGTGCTCGTTTTCTTGTCACCCACGCAGAATCGGCACCTCTTCCTTGCGGGTGATGGAAGAGGAGGAGCAGCTTTGTGAGGGGGAGCTGCTGCAGTGGTCATTGCACCCTGCTGGACTTCCATTACCAAGCAGGCAGAGGCTGGTGTGCGGGGAAGTACCTGGCGTCGATTAATGAGTGGTGTCACAAGTTCTCTCCCAAGCTCCTCGAGGAACAGCCTCCTCTTGTGGCACTTCCCCTGATTCCAGGTTGGGTTGATCTCTCTCCACAGGATGAAGGAGTTGTATGCAGACACGTCAAGCATATTATAGAAAACCACCAGGGGCCAACGGGCTGTCATCCGTTTGCAGCTGTATACACTGGTGACCTGCAGCAAAAGTAATAAACAACAAATCATTCAAAATTTATTATTTGCTTATTTACACAAGCTTTGTATGAATATCAATAAATATTACATGAAAAAAGTTCAATACCTTGTCGAGGTTGTCGACTCCCCCCTTGTTCTTGTTGTAGTCAAGGACGATCTGGGGCTTTTTGTCCTCCATGGAGCTAACTGCAGTGTCCCGATGCAGAGTGCTCATGAGAAGCACATTCCTTCTCTTTTTGGGGCAGTAGGAGACCAGAGCATGCGTGTCAGTAAACACAAACTGGGAAGAGAACTTTTCCCTCTCTCTTGTCGCCAGCAGTACAGGGGGAAGCTCTGGTCTGTTCTTCCTCACTGTTCCCACCATGGCCATCTTCCTCTTCAGCAGCTCCTTGCCAAGGGCATAGGAGGTGAAAAAGTTATCGCAGGTGATGGTGTGTCCCCGAAGACCCTCCGTCACCTCGAGAACTACCCGCTGGCCCTGATTTTTCTCCGGCTGGCCATCCACAGGTTTGCCTGTGTACATTTGCATGTTCCAGGCGTAGCTGGTCTGGGCATCGCAGGCTACCCAGATTTTGATGCCGTATTTTCCTGGTTTACTTGGCATGTATTGCTTGAAAGCACAGCGACCTCTGAATGGGACCAGGCGCTCATCCACTGTTACATCAGTACCAGGATTGTACATGAGCGGCAGGCGACACAACCACTTATCCCACACCTCTCGGATGGCAGCAAGTTTGTCTCTTGCACGGCGTGTTGGTCTGGTGTCACGATCATCAAAACGAATTACCCTTGAGAGGATGTGAAATGTCTTCAGTGGCATGGTGGCACGAAAAATTGCCCTCCCAGATTGAGCATGCCATGGGCTAAACGTACTCTCTTTACTGGACTTGTAGACGCCAGCAAGAATAAGAAGACCCAAATATCCTTCTAGCTGAGTTTTGTCCATCTCGTCCCACTTGTCACCATACACACGACGCCCCTCCTTATTCGTCATTTGTAGTACCACCTCTTCAATTTCTTCTGACATAAACAAGTGAAATGTAGACTTTATGCTATCAGCACGAGAAATAGCATACCTTGTTGGCCCTCTGGGACTTCTCTCCCTCTCTGCACCCAACATACGCCTTCGGTCAGTTGGAGGAATGGAGGACCAGACTACATTTCCATTTTTGGATTGGAAATGATTTTCAGTGTCAGCAGGTTCCTCTTCATCAGATGATTCCTCCTCGTCAGTTGGAGCATAATCTTCATCATTTTCAGTGATGTTCTCTTCCTCTGACACTTCTTCCTCTTCTTCTGCAGGTTCTTCCTCATCTATCTCCTCCTCGACAGGGCTCCAAATGAGCTCAAGAGCCTGTGCTAAGTTGTAGCTCCTCTTCATGGTGCTGTCTCAAAATGAAATGTGAAATGCTCTGAGGGAGCTGAGGCATATCAAAGGTGTGATGATTGCATTATTTGGAGGCATAATGCAAAGTAGTAACACCTGTTGCTTTGAAGCGTGTGGCACATCAAAGTGTGTGGTGCATCAAAAGTTGTCATGGAATCAAGTTTACAAATTAGTAACTTTGTGTGTGTGTGTGTGTGTGTGTGTGTGTTGTGTTGTGTGTGTGTGTGTGTTGTGTGTGTGTGTGTGTGTGTGTGTCTGTGTGTGTGCGCATGTGTGTGTGGTTATTGTACTGGAAAGCACAATAGTATGATCCATTATACCACTTATTGTGGCCGGGTCAAATTTGACCCGGGAAGACCACAGATGCTATAAATTTTAATAAAACACACATAATTCAAAGAATATAGTCATAATTAATTTTACTTGCAAAGAGCATAGTATGGAACCATCCATGTCATTTTCAAGCAATTATATAAAAGAAAACCATAGTTATGATATGCAAACACTTGAAAACGGGTCAAAATTGACCCGAAGACAACAGGAGGGTTAAGAAACCTACCACAAACTACAGTGAGGGGGTAATTACTGCATCACCACAATGTTAAATCTTAGCAGGGTATGACTAAGTGTTGCACACATGCAGCACAAAAAGGTGTTTTCTGCTGAATATAATAGATGTTGGCCACATTCGTTACTGCTGTCATTAGTGTTTTTATTGTCTGGACCATCAAGATGCATCAATTTTTTTTAAATTATATCACTATCACTATGCTTGGCTGAGTTAGAAAAGTTGGACTATTGATAAAAGCAGAATGCAACAAAGTGAAATGGTAACAGACTTAGTGAATAAATCATGACATTCATTAAGCATGTGACTAAATGGCTACTGAAGCTACTGATGCTTTAAAATGCATATTACACAGGCCAAAACACATCATTTTCAGACATTTCCTTTTCTTCCATTTTACTGGCACAAAACCTTGTTGCAGTACATCAGTAAACAAGGACAAATCATGTTGACTGTTCATTTTCATTAAAAAGGCCTTAAATCATCAGTAAATGTTCCCCAAACTATCTTAGTAAGATGTTGGTCCACCTTGAGCCTCCAGAGCAACTTTGGCGCTCTTTGTCATAGATTCTCTAAGTCTTTTTCTGAACTCTACTGGAGTGCTGTGCAACACATTGCTCCAAAGTCTAACACAGGCATTCAATAGGTTGAGATTTGGTGATTTCGAAGGATGTAGCATATGATTCATATTATGTGCACATTCATCAAACCATCCAGTGATCTCTTGTGCCCTGTATGGAAGAATCTGCATTCCTTAGACTTCCTCATCCATTTATTCAGGTTTTTCCCTTAATCTGCCACCCAGCTGTATACTGGCTATGTGCATATACACAGTATGTATGTGTGTCAAGAGAACACATCCTCATACTGGCCTTTGCACCTTTAACACTTGACAATTTGATATTTGGCCTCAGCAGTGCTGTGTCAGTTTCAGAAGTCACATAGAGCAAATAGAGGAATGACAGCTAACCCACAGTGGGGAGAAGAGGACAGAATCTGTGTATAGGAACCTGAAATCTGAGGAGAGGAGAGGAGAGGAGACGAGAGGAGAGGAGACGAGAGGAGAGGAGAGGAAACAAAGGGAAGGAGAGGAGAGAGGCACAAGATTTTCACAGGGAGCAGACGGGTGAAAGATGGAGCAATTTTTTATAATGCCAGTTCAAAACGAGTCTAACAAGATTTTATTTCAACAAAATATTTTTATTAGAGTACTCTGTGTATTTCCCTGTATTTTGCATCTATATTCTATGTCACGGTGTCATTATTTTCTCTACTTCAGATACCAATTTACCATGTGAACAATCATACAAAACTGTAACAAAAAAATCATCAGTAATTGACAAAGTTTATTGTGCTTCAACCAACTGGCCTGTCTCTCGTTTGATGCTGTCAAATTACTTTATAATCAGATTGCTGGTTATGACTCTATTTCCATGCCTGTCTACATGTAACTAACGTATTAAGTGAATTTCCTCGGAGTAGAAGAGGCTCAGCTTCGTTCCAACATCACAAATCATTCTTAATTATTATCCGGCAAATCCACAACAAAGAGAAAATATTGTAATGAGGCGCTTTGCTGCTTTCCTCTACACATTGCAGCAGAGGTGAACACTCATTTTTCAGTTTCATATTTGCATACATTTTCTTCTTTTTTAAGTTAGCACTGACAAAAGTGATAAAGTGCATGCAGCACGGAGAGGGTGGGCATGGTGTGTGTGTGTGTGTGTGTGTGTGTGTGTGTGTGTGTGGAGGGGGGTGATCAGAGAGGGAATGGGGTTATAGGTAGGAGAGGGGAAAAGGAAAGTAAGTTTAAAATAATAAAGAATACAGAACATCTGCATAGACTGTCTGCAAAGGGAAAAAAATAGGTGGGCAAGAAAAGTGGCTGGACCATGGGTGGAAGCGGTGACACCCAAGCAGTGCGACAAATAGAAAGAGAGGAAGAACCAAAGAAAAGTGTTGGGGAAAGAACATCAGGTCTGCTTGTAACCAATATAATGAAGAGAGAGGAGAGTTGAAGGGAGAGGCAGAGATAATGTGAGTGGGACAAATAATAAACATAGAAAGCTGCAGGCAGGAGGCTATAATGGACTTTTGAGTGCTGAGATCGAGAGATAGATTTATGAGGAGAGAGGGATGAGTGCAGGAAAATACAGCGATAGCATGATAGACTGATAAGTGGAAGGGGTAAATTGAGGCTCTGACTGTTCTGTTTTTACAAAGCCTGTCATAAAAACGGTGTTTAAATTTAATAGGCGGCTGCAGGAGGACACACACACAACCTGAAACACTCAGATTTATTTTCTCTCACCATGGCACAGGATACGTGCCACAATCTCAGAGAACTAAGGGTATCTATGATGTATTTGACATAGATTCATGCATTTTTACATGAGAGGATATGACCACATTGACAGATAAGCATGTAATAGGAAAAAAGCTGCAATTAGTGCTAATGGCTAAAACTGTTACTGCTAGAATAAAATGACCAATATGAAACAACATTTTGAAAAATGGAAAAAATAAGAAAAAAATCTGATGTTTAAAAATAATAAATAAAAGTAAGCATAATTCATGTGTAGCCACACTTCAGCCCATTGTCACCAAGGACACTGACTAGAAACAAGAAGGGACAACAACAGAAATACAAAAGGATCCATCTTTGATACGAAAAAACACTTAAAATAATGTACTTTTTTCTGAATCATTGTCTGCAGCTTTTGCAGCACTTCTGTGGAATCTTAGTGTGTAAAGTAGGCATTTGAAGTGCTGCTTCTGCAGGTTAAATAACACCTGAGACTGACAAACGTGCAGAAAAAAACACACAAACACCTTCACTATACACAACAAATCTCACAACTTATCTGTTACCCACAAACACTCAAAGGCAGAAAACACACCCATCCCATCCATTCTCATAAACATTTACATGTACGACACACACATATACAGACACACACTCAGAGAGGCACACAAACTGAGAGTTTGGCCTTGACTGGTGCAGTCATGGCTGCCTGTGGACTAACAGAGATATATGAGGGAAGAGAGTTGTGTGGAGAACAACATTTGTCTACAACCCCTTTCCTTTAGTATGCAAGGACACCTACCAACAGGAAGGTATGGTGTAGAACATTATATTTCTTTTTCACTGTCAGCTCAATCCACTGTTTGGGGTATTATTGTTAGGAAAGCAGCCAATTAAAACATTTTGGCACTTTTACAGTAGATCAACCTCATTGTATTTAATACTTCGATAGTGTGTTGCACTCACTATCAGTGGTCAGTGTATGGTAAGTGTTTGAATAGAAACAGTTCCAGGTTCTCCACAGACAACAGCTGCTTGGTAATCACTGACAGCACTACAGACAATAAGGAGACTGTCCTTGGAGTGGGAGGTGGAGGAAGAAAACCTTCGAACAGTGTGAGCAAGAATAAAACAGAGAACACTGAGTGACTTCACCCTGTGTGAATGTGTGATTTCACACTTTTTAATACCAAAAAAAAAAAAAAAAAGAATCAGCCAGTCTCTTGTCCCTTATTAGGGTCGGTCTGTTTGAAGTAAGATTTCTATATCTAAAACATGAGTAAGAGTCTAAAGCAATGCTAGCAGCTTTGTGCAGCTGGATTTTGGCATAGCAGCACTTCGAGCTAAATACGCCAACAGCTCAATAACACTGTTAATATGCTTAACGTAACACCTGACTTTAATGATTTACCAGGCGTAACGTTTACCATGTTCACCACCAAATTTAGCATGCTAACAATTGCTAATTTGCACTAAGCAAAGTAGTTTTGAAGGAAAGAAAAGTTAAAGGATCATGAACATATTTTCTTCCTGATGGTGTATTTAGGCATTCCCGAAAAAGCGAATTTACGATATATTTCTCCATGAATATCAAGATTTATATTCATGAAATCTAAAGTTGCTATATATATATATATATATATATATATATATATATATATATATATATATATATATATATATATGTGCGCCCATTTACTCACCCACAACTTTGGTGGCCAAAGTTGTCTGGGTGAGTAAATGGGCGTATTTAATGCTACAAATAAGGTCCAGGTTGTAAAAAACAAAAGTTATCCTTTAAATGCAACCTGAAATTCTGATTGCAGGACTTTGACCTGGTTTCCAAAACCAAATAAAAAAATAATAATCTCAATTATAGATGTGGCTTTTGTGTAAAATGACAACTCTAAAAATAAAATAATTTTAGGCTAGTGATACACTGTATGTTGGGACATAGATATGTCTCATTAAGCCCGATATAGACCCTGATGATGCCACACAGTCCAAAGCATTGTTTGGTTGCATTACAGTATTTATGACTTAAGTGCTTCTATAAGATGAAGTGAGACAGGGGCTTATGAAAGATCACATCTCTCAGAATCTTCGATTTATCCAGTATGATGTTGGTCCTGCTATTGTTATACAAAACAACAACATCGTGTGCATCTGTACATGTGTTTGTGAGTGTGCACGTGTCAGCATTTATTTGAGGGTTTAACAAAAACATTTCAACTCCCTCATTCGAGTTCCCTACTGTTCCACTGCCACTCACACACACATGCACGCGCACACACACACACACACACACAGCGGTGGGTTCTCAGTGTGTAAGTGACCCAGACATTTGGCATCCTTCGCAGCAGGGGGCAATCTCTTTCTTTCCTCTCTTTCTCCCCATCAAACAAAGAGAAGAGCAGGATTGAGGGAGCAAAGTAGAGAAAGGCAGAAGGTCAGTGGAAGAGAGATGGATAGGGCGTAATGATGATCTAAAAAAACAAAATAACAAAGACAGAGGACATGCAGAGAGGGTGATGGAAGAACGTGCAAGAGCAATGGAGAAAGATGGGAAGGAAAGGAAGGGTGTGGTAGGGAGGAATATGGTAAAGCATTGAAGTAAGTGAAGAGTTGAAGAAAGACTGATAAAGGATAAATCTAGACAACTGTGACAAAGTTACAAAACCCAAAGTGCTCTCTACTCAAGTCCAGCTTCCTCATGGCTCATTTCTGCTGTGGCTTCAAATCCAAACAGGGACTAACGACAATCATGTCATCCCTACTTTCTGCCATGTGTCCAGTATATTTTTAGTAAATTCTGCCATTAAATAGTCAGTAAATACACAGCATTATGCATAACATGGCAATGTTTGGAATAGTGGTTTAACAGCAGGCTGGTCCTGATAGCAGCGGAGGAAACAGTGGAGAGTTGACCTAAATGAAGTAACAATAAATCCAATACTTC
This sequence comes from Chelmon rostratus, assembly GCF_017976325.1. Classification (NCBI taxonomy): domain Eukaryota; kingdom Metazoa; phylum Chordata; class Actinopteri; order Chaetodontiformes; family Chaetodontidae; genus Chelmon; species Chelmon rostratus. The sequence continues at coordinate 1,839,522 of NC_055663.1, read as the reverse complement.
CAACTGGCTGATTGTTTTATGGATACTAACATGTTCAGTTAACACAAGCAGTTTGTTACTGATCCAGCGAGTTACAAAGAATCTTGGCAAGAGTTAGATGAGATGATTAATACCACTTGCAATAATGTGCAATAATTATATAGCTCCACCCAGCAACTTGTTAGTTTAGCAAAAGACTGGAAGCAGAGAAACACCTGACCTGGATTTGTGCAAAGGTTAAAAAATCTGACAACCAACACCTCCAAAGCTCAAGACAGGATATATCTCATTGGGGTCTCCACTAGTTTCCTCATACCACATGATCTTGTCAAGACTCTATGAAGACACTGCACCCACCCAAGAAAAGAGTTGTCTCTCATACCCATGAAAGCAAAGCATAGAACAGACATGTGTTCTAACAGAGAACTTTCTTGGGTTGCACAAGGTTGCACAATGAAATGAATGTTGTATCCCCTTCATGCTACAAGAACACAGAACATATACATAGTACTAATATTTGAATGAGAAGCATTTAGCACATTTTGTCAATGTCTTTTCTTTATGTACGTAATATACCTAACAAAAACAAACTACTGTAAAACTGAAACTAAATAAGCAAACATTTTTGAAAACAAGAAACTAACCTAAAACCAGCAAATGCACTCTGAAAACTGACTAAAGCTAAACTAAAATGGAATCAAAGATTAAAAATTAAACAAAAATTAAAACTGACTGAAAATTCCAAATGACCATATCCTTGGTCCAAGGATGTCCCCGTGCAGTCCAAAACTTGTGATTGTGTGGACTGTACACGCCACAAGCACACGCCAAATAGGATGCACGTCTGTCATCCGTCAGTGTAAGTATGAAGCTCTCCGTTCCTGTGCTTGAGTATGATCAAGATTTGCTAGCTAATGCTAGGTAATGCTATGGATGCCCTGACTGCAGCATCTCATGATGGTTTATTTTCTTGTTATCTTGATAAAGATCCAAAACTAAACAAAATCCACCACTGTAGTGGAGGGTGACATTGTTTAACAAACTTAAAAAAAGGCATTTTGTAACAACATATCTCAAATCTCATGCTGCAGTGTTAGCGTTCACAGCAACTACTGCAAAATGATCTTATGTGTCTTAAAATGATGATGAGGTATTAAAATAATTAAAATGTAAAGTAAATAAAAGTATTCAGAATAGTAGCTGATGACAATTTAGCTTAAAACATGGACAGAAAATCTGAAATGTGTTTAAGTCTTTCAGAGACTGGTGAAACCTGTAAAAAGAAAATGACGCTAGCTTCTGCTACTAAAATAAAAAATGATACAAATAAAAATAAAAATGATCAGCTCAGTTAAAGTAGTTGGAGTAAATCTAATATATAAATTCCACCACTGCTTTCCACAATGTGAAGAATTTTCTTTTTGCCAGTGTAAATTTCAGACACAGACCAACACACACTCTCTGTCTCTCTCTCTCTCTCACACAAAGGCACACACACACACACAAACACGAGGAATCAGGGTTTAAGAGGACAACAATTTCCAGCTTTGAAAAGAGTTTTTCACAGTTTTCTGACAAGGCAGAAAGTTAATTTATGCTTCTTTAGTGTGGGAGATGAAATTTGGACATTCATTAGAGCTGCTTTAAAGTCACTGCATTTAAACACTCATTTTTAGAATCCTGCTTACTCCCTGTACATCACAATGCCATTATGGCACCTTGTGGCTGTAAACAGCCCACTGATCAGGGAATCAATGCTGAAATGATGAATATTCCGAATTTCAGTATATGAAAACTACAACTGAAGAGACATGACAGGATCACCTTGCCCTTTGTCTGTGCTATAGTTGAAATTTCTGAGTCCTCTGAGTAGATCGATAGATAGATCAATCGATAAACAGTCTTTCTCAGACTAAAACAACAACAGGTAGAAGTTAAATCTGAGGTGACGTGCTGACTAAACCGCTGTCTGCTGTTTACCCGCTACTGATGCTCTAGGTCAAGACATAAACACACACACACACACTGCTGCTTCCTGCCAACTGTTGGCTCCCATTTGCACACGCATGCACAAACACACACACACACACACATACACGTACACACACACTGCTTCAGGTGACAGAGATTAATAGCCTTACTGACTGACAGAGTAACTTCCACTGCCTTTGTGTCACTGTCAGCCCCAGGCCACATTTGTGTCTCAGTGTGTGTATGTGTGCGAAGCCATTATTAGAAGTATAATTGTGGAGACATTTAAAGTGTTTCCCCTCAAGGGCTGTGCCGGCATCTAATAAAGTTTTCATACCGCAGGAGAGACAGAGAGCGAGTGGAGAGAGTGTGACGGAGAGGACAGAGGGTAGAAGGAGAGGAGAGAAAACAGAAGGACAGAGGAGGTGCAGGTGTCTACGTCATTTAGCAACAAGCATGTGTTGTCCTGGCAGTCTACAAACAGTAATCTAATTTGAAACAAGAGTTTTGTAAATTTACAGCCTTTGTTTTTTAATCGTTAATCCATGCAGCATTGCTGTGCATGGAATAAACATTACAGATGCATTAGCAAGAACACTGACTGAGAAATTTGGTAAATGAGTAGATAATCACAGTAAAGTGGCTGCCAAGGGAACACCAACACATGTCTGACAAAATATTTTTATATACTATTTGTTTGCTAAGCCCAATATGTTCACTGGAAATGTTTTTGGGGTTTTTTGCTATCTGATAAAGCCTCATGCAGAGAACATGCTGTACATTGTACATTGCTGCATGAGATGGTAGGGCCTTAAACTGCTCCTTCAGCAACAACTACGATGACAGAAATGAACTGCAAGTCCCAATACTTGTATCCAATCACCCGGCAGTTGCTAGTGACCCCATCATATGCTACAACGCGGTTGAAGCAGTGGTAAACAAAACAGATGCAAAGACAAAAGGAGAAAAAAGCAGCTGGCACATGTGAGTAAAGCATTTTCCATCACTGTGAAAACTGCTCAAAATGTTGTGAAGCTAGTGAAAAATGGTTCTGATCCAGACACGAGTGTGGCTCGCACAGATGGGAAAAGAGTGTTCGTACCAGCCAACCAAGTTCGGACTGTCTATGTTAGAGCACATGTGAATGCACGAGGCCAGTACATGCTGTTCACACCAGACATGCTCAATCCCCCAACTGAAGGTGTGTCTCTCAGTGAAGTACTGGTGCATATCCCTGAAAGAAAAACTCCATTACTCCATTACCAACACCACTGACCACCCCATTTTTCCGGATCAACATAAAGTTACATTGACCTAAACACAACCAGAGAGCACCAGAGTGGAGAGGCCAAAAGTATGGGACCCATCAGTTGACATTAGCCACCTTCTTGAGGCGCAACAGGAAGTGGCTAAGGCCATGCTGAGAGAGGAATGAGAAGCGTTTTCATATGATGGTGATGATGTCAATGTATTCCATCTTTACAGATGCACATTACATTTCATGATACCAGTCCAGTACAGAAAACCTACATGTCAGTCCCAAGGCCCCTTCATAAAGAAGTGAAGGAGTACCTGCAGGATTTGTTGGACAGCGGCTGGATAATGCCTTCACAATCCCCTTATTCATCACCAGTGGTATGTGTTCGCAAGAAAAATGGCAGCCTCCGCCTCTGTTGTGATTACAGAGAACTGAACTGCAAATCAGTGCCTGACCGCAATCCAATCCCAAGAATACAGGATATGCTGGACATACTTGGTTTTCCGTATTGGACCAGGGCAAAGCATACCACCAGGGCTACTTGGATGAAGAGGGTGGGTCCGCATTGTTTTGGCTTAAGCTCTGCACCTGCTGAGTTCCAACGTAGCATGGAGCACTGTTTAGCTGGCCTGAGGTGGATGACACCATGCGTGGATGACAACTTGGTACACAGTGGCAGTTTCGATGAACATCTAGAACATGTGCAGTATAAAGAACACAGTGTAAAGCTGACACTAAAGAAATGTGAGCTGTTCAAATGGAAAGTAAGGTTCCTGGGAAAATGGTAACAGGAGAAGGCTTCACAATGGACCCATCAGAGATTGCACCTGTGATGGCTCTGAAGGAGAGAATGCCTGCAACTGTGAGGGACCTACGCCAGATGCTAGGCTTCATGTCCTATTATCGCTCCTTCATCCCCAACTTTGCCAGGAAAGCCAAGGCATTGTACAACCTTCTTGCCACGGCCAAGTCCAAACAGCATGACCAAAAACCACTGCCGGGAAAACAAAAGAGACTGAGGAAGACAAAAAAAGGTCACTTACCGTCTCACACACCGATCCATTCGACTACAGAGCACCAGGAAGTGCTGAATAAGCTGATTGAGGCCCTCACCAAACCCCCAATCCTTGGATACCCTGACTTCGACCACCACTTGCACTTCACTGTGACGTCTCCCAAGATGGGTTGGATGCAGTGCTGTACCAACCGGGGAAGATGAGACAGTCAGAGAGAGGTAACACCACAAGGTACCACTAAGGAAAGCTTGGGTTTTTAGCGTTGAAGTGGGCCATTTGTCAATGCTTCAGGGACTACCTGTACCACGCCCAGTAATTCCTGGTTTATACAGACAATAATCAATTGACGTATGTATGCACAACTGCAAAACTCCATGCTGCAAGACACAGGTGGGTGGCGGAGCTTGCCGATTATCACTTCACAATACGGAAAGAACAACAATGATGCCGATGAACTGTCTCAGATGCCGCTCAGCATTGAAGACTATATGAATAGCTGCACGAGAGAGGTTAGTGGAGAGACTATGAGTGCACTCATGGAGAATGTAAAAGTTGAAAAGAGAGACCCATGTCAGTGTGTGATCCACACACTGACATGGGTCAGTGATCCAGACCTGTGCCTTGAGCCTTATCAGAGACTGTAGCAGCACGACTGGCAAGCCCCGAACCCCATCACAGATCCGTCAGGCTCAGGGAGAGGATTAAGTACTGTCAGGAGCCATCTGGTACAAGAGCTGCAAACACAGACCAAGTAGAGCTAAGCTCAAAACAGAACAGCCAGCAGTTGCTACACTGCTAAAGCAGTGACTAAAAATCAGCTTGGATGAAAATGGTGTCCTCCGCAACAGGACCTTTCAAAGAGATCAGCTAGTAGCTCCCAAGTCCTGCTACCCACTGATCTTCAAAGAACTGCACCAAGACATGGGACACTTGGGGGTCGAAAGGACACGTAAAACATTTTGTGACCTAAGTCTGTGACTGTGGAAGAAGAGGAAACCAAGTAGGCAGACCCGTGCACCCCAGACTCCGATCCAGACCGCATATCCATTCGAGCTAGTTTCAATCGACTTTGTCCATCTGGACAAGTGCAAGATGGCTACAAGTACATGTTAGTGGTTATAAATCATTTCACAAGTTTTGCACAGACCTGCTAATCAGCGAAGACTTTGGCTGACAAGCTCTTTAATGATTTTGCACTGATGTTCGGTTTCCCCAGCAAGCTGCACCATGATATAGGGGGAGAGTAACTGAATTGATTGAACTGATTGATGGCTTATTTGAAAGAACTCTCTGGCAACCAGGGCTCACACGTGACCCCATATCACCCACAGGGTAATGGACAGGTGGAGAGATTTAACCAAACACTGCTCCGCATATTGTGCACCCTGGAGGAAGAGGAAAAGAAGGATTGGAAGCACTCGCTAAGCAAGGTTATCCATGCATAGAACTGCACAAAGAATGCAAGCACAGGCTACACCCCTTGTTACCTCATCTTCGGATATTCTCCATGCCTGCCAATCGACCTGCTGTTCAACATTGAAAGAGACAATGCCCATGGAAGCTATGAGGACTACGTGAATCACTGGAAAGAGAGAATGCAGGAGGTCTACCAGATTGCTGCCAGAAATGTAGCTAAAGGAGCAGCTCGTGGAAAAGCCAACTATGACAAGAAAGTGTTAGGCAGAGATCTTCTACCAGGTGATCGGGTCCTTATCCGAAATCTCACTCCAAGATCAGATCAGCCAGAGAACGGTATTGGGAGGGACAGAGTGGGCCATAGAAACCTGCTACTGCCATGCGACCACTTGCCCCTTGAGCTGCCTTCAGCGTAGACTACACTGCAGCAGAGAAACGTTGGGAGACCCACGAAGGGGAAGAGGACACCACGTCATGACCAGCAGCAGCAGCCAGCATCAGACAGCGGTTCAGAGGAAGATGATGGTGGTGGCATCTACTAGTGGCATCTCAGGTCTGGCAGAGAGGGACAGCAGCGTTACTCGTCGCTGAATCCTGAGGCAGAACCCTTCCAGCCTCGACAGGGTTCTCCACCTTCAGAAGAGGATTTGCCACTAGAGAGGGAGGAGTATTTGCCACTACAGAGCGAAGAGGTTGCTGATGCGTCACACCTGACTGAGCGACATGAATGAGATCCAGCTGCTTCTGTAGTTCCTGATAGTGGTGAGTCAGAAGAATCGTCTCAAATGGTAAGGTCACACCCACCCAGACTCAGACTGCCACCTGTCAGATTGTACTATGAGACTGCAGGACAGCCATCATTGATCGCAAGACACTGTGAAGAGATAGAGACTCAGTATAATGAGAAGAGACACTTATGGCGACCATGGTAGACTTTTGGTTGTAATGTCAGGAGACATTAAAAATCATCGGGGACAGTGTGGCACTGAGTGTTTTTAGAGACAGCAAAAGTCTTTTCAGAGACATGTTAAAAAGACTTGGTTGAAATATCTTGCCCCCATTTAAAATCTCGACTCGTAAAAGCAGCTAAGGACTTTAAAACATGTTAAAATTACTGCGTTTCCTGTATGATTTCATTCATTTTCAAGCAGATCTGCTTACATTTTACAGATGCAGTACCTGGTCAGTAAATGGAGCTGTGTACATTAGGTGTCAATAGCGGACGTCAGTCACTAATAGAGTGGGACGTAAGACAGTACAAGTAACGCAGAGCAACACAGACGTTTGGACTGAATTGTTTTTGTCACCAGTTTTGCAGGTAAGCTGCTCAGAAATCATAGCCAGATGGAAATATGAGAAGAATAATGTATAATAATATAAAAGAATATAAAAGAATATAAGATGTATAAGCCTTAGACTCGGCAGCTCGGCAGCCCCTCGACTCCGCCGCCTTCCCTCTGCTCGGCCACTCGCTGATCCCTTCCCTGTCCAGCCTTGGACCTTATACAGCTCCGTCTCCTCGCTGCTCCACAAGCAGCCCCTGTGGACTTACAGCTGCCAGGCAGATTCCCCAGTGGACTGAACTCTAATTCCTCCCCAGCATTCCACCTGCCATACGTAGAGTTAAGTTTTCCAATAAATTCACTTAAACTCTGATCTGCCTGTGCCTGTTCTGTGCGTTCTCCTGTGGGTTCACTACTGGCAACACCTGACACCATCGTAACGAGCGGTAACTCAGTACGCCAACGCAGCGCTAAAAATGTTGAAAACGAGCTATAAAACTGTCTTCTAAAGTGGAGAAACAAGTAACCATTGGTAGAATCACAAACAGTTCTGGCTAACGAATAAGATGAAATAAGTTAAAACTTTATTTGCGTAGGAAGGCTATGAATTGCGTATGAATTGCGTGGCTAATGGCACAGATGCTAACAATAATAAAGCCCACGCATATTGCAGTGTTGACCAATGTCTGTATGCAGTTTCCGGTTGGTTTTTCAGAATAAGAGTGGAACGAAATATCGAACATGGATGTTGTTATATTTCAAAATAATAGTTTAAATGGAAGACACAATTTCCATATTAGATTTTATTGTTATTTTTGAGCAACATAGAGAGAGACAGAGACAATAATAAATACTGGTGAGTTAAAAACAGTTTTAGGTTAATTTAGAAAGGTGGAATAGTTCATGAGAGAATAAATAGAGATAAAAAAAGAAGTTCATTGAAGATACATACTGTTGGTGAAAAACATTTTTTACAGGATGGATTATTACACGACTACATGGTTGTAATTTGAATGTTCATGACTTGATCGGTTTGCAATCTGTGTTCTCAGATGTGTCAGTCACTAATAGAGTGGGACGTAGGACAGTACAAGTAACGTAGAGCAACTCAGACATTTGGACTGAATTGTTTTTGTCACTATTTTTGCAGGAATAAAAATTAATGTGCTAGCCAAAGGATTGACCACAGTGTCATTCTTAAAAGTGTAACACTACCACAGGTCCTTCATACCAACAGCTGTCAGATTATTCAACTCCAGCATCACTTAACATAACACTAAGCTGATGTTGTTTCTCATTACCACTTATGCAATATTGCACAATAAGTAAAGGATTCAGGACAAATAGCATATTTTTTACTGTTTTTGTATTTTTTCATCTACAGTGCAATACTATTAAAACTGTATTTATTACCTCTTTGTATCTGAAGGCAACATTTATTTAGCATTTTTATGCAATTGGGGCAGCAGTATTCTTATAATCCTGTATATAATGTATATACAGGATTGCTGTTTTTGTATCTTTTATTCTGTGTACCTTTTTAACTGACTATTTTGGTCCTTTGAAGGTCTATCTTTTATAGATGTAACAATTTAATTTCCCCAACGACCTAGACTCTAAAGTGTTATCTTATTTACCTCATTCCTGTCCCTAGACTGTCATGGTTCAGTCTTTCGATAACTTAGCACTCACAATCGAACTAATATTAGCTGTTTCTGGTACTCTCATACAACTCCTGACACTGCTCATTTTCCGCTGTGGGGCTCTGTCAAATTCTGTTTTTTCTCTTGGTGACATTTTTGTGAATGAAAGTGCACACAAGCAGTCTGGTGAATGTTAAGTATACGCATATCTTCTTGCAGGAGTAAGGAAGGCAGACAATCAGGCAAGGCAAAAAATAGCAAACAGGTAGCAGAAGGATCTCAGGAGGCAATTGTTACCACTAGAATGAACAAATTGTTTGTCAAACGAGATGGAAGGCTGGTGCCTTTATACTGTAGCAACAGGTGGGTCTTGATTGAATGTTTGGTGTCAGGTGTGCTACACTACTAGACACTAAATCAGACAGGGGTGAGACAGACAAGAGACAGAGGGGAAGGGCAACACAAAGGCACGATAAGACAAAAAGAAGGGGAAGCTGCAGATCCTAATACAAATATCCACTGGTATATTATGTTTATGTTTATGTTTTGATAAATCTTACACTCAGGGCTGGCTCAGGCTTGCCTTGGACCAGCCCTAGTTATGCTGCCATAGGATTAGGCTGCTGGGGGACTTCCAATGACACACAAAGCTCCTCTGTTCTTCTCTCCCTCTTCATCTGTATGTATTCCTGTCCTACCAAGGCATGTTACTAATCTGGCTTCTTTCCTGGAGTCTTTGTGCTTTCTAGTCTTGCAGGTTTCCATTGAGAGTGGATGAACCTGGATTAGGGATTAGCTACGTCTCTCTTTCTCTTTCCCCCCGTCTCTCTCTCTCTCTCTCTCTCCCCCCCCCCCCCCCCCTCGACACTATATAAATAAAATTGAACTGAGTTTAACTGTAGGGTAATGGCCAAAAGTGCAGCACTGCCAGAGCACACCAGAATGACTTTGTGCCACTTTTTTTCACCAAGTGAGGAAATACAATATTCACATGTGCATAATCCACTTGAATTGGCTATGTTTTACATCATACAAGTAAACAACTTTCGAAATGAGCCACAACTTAACCCTGCATAGTTTGCCACATACCATCGATGGCAATGAACATTGTGAAGCCACGGTGAGGAGCCATTCAATGTAATTACTGTCATTAAGCAATTCAGCTGCTGAATCTGAATCCAATTACCTGTGCCAGTTGAGTCCAGTCAACTCAGTGCTTGACCACATGTGGATTACAAGGCAAATATCCAATGCAGTGAACAGGGTGTGCACTAGCTATTTGGCATATGCTCCAGAATGACCAGGAGCATGCAAGATGCAGGAGAGCACGACTGAGGCAACATAAAACCCTTTGGCTACTACTGGTAATTATCACAACAGTCTGCAGAATGATGCACACTGGAGTGGAGAAAATCGTAGCCATTCAAGATTCAAGATTGCCGTTATTGTCATTGAGCACAGACATGTCAACAAAATATGCATTGCAACCTCTGTGAAAGATAATCAGAAAGAAAATAAAATAAAAGATAACAGAATAAAATAAACTAACATGCAGTAAAAATATGCAAAAATGCAATAAAAATATACGAAGACAATACAAATATACTAAGAACAGCTGAATATACTAAAATGTATATACTATAATGCAGCTGACAATTAGGTAAGCGTGTGTATTTAAATGTTAAGTACACAGAAGGTGCAGGTGGAGGTGGAGGTGTAGGTGTAAAAGTGCAGTGTGCAGTGGCTCATAGTCCTCACAGTCTCTCACTCCAGTGAGGGGCTGCTGGGGGTGATAGCTCTGACAGCTCTGGGGAAGAAGCTGTCCTTCGGTCTGTTAGTGGTGGTGCAGATGTTCCTGTACCGCTTTCCTGATGGTAGCGGTACAAACAGTCTGTGGCCCGGATGGCTGGGGTCCGTGGAGATGGATCTTGCCCTCTTCCTGACCCGGCCTTCATATATAGAGTCTAGGTCAGGAAGGGGCAGGCCCACGATGCCCTGTGCAGTTTTAACCACCCGTGCCAGTTGTTTCCTCTCCTGTGCCGTACAGCTGCCAACCACACTGTCACGCTGAGGCAGAGGATGCTTTCAATTGTGGCCCTGTAGAAGTTGACGAGCAAGAAGAGGAAAGTCCAGCCCGTTTCAGTTTTCTGAGGAGGGGAGCTTTTGTTGTGCCTTCTTCACCAGGCGGGAGGTGTTCATGCCTCTGATGTACCTGAGAATAATCTGCTCAAAGCACTTCATGATTACCGGGATCAGAGCAACAGGCCCGTAATCATTCAGGCAGGTGATGGATGTCTTCTTACGTACCGGTATGATGGTGGAGGACTTGAGGCACTCAGGAACCATAAACAGCTGCAGGGACCGATTAAAGATGTCCAGGAACACTCCTGTTCTCAAAGTCTGGCCTGACACCTTATCCGGTCCTGTAGCTCTGCGGGTGTTGATCCTCCTCAGGGTGGATGTCACGTGGTGCTGCTGCAGGATTAGGGGCTGGTGCTGCTCCTCCAGCCGGGGTAGATGTGTAGCTTCTCTGCCGCCTGATGTGTCGAAGCAGGGAAAGAAACTGTTCAAGCTGTCTGGCAGAGTGGAGTTGTGGCTGGCGAGCTGAGTGTTAGGCTTGTAGTCCGTTATGGTTCTGATGCCTCTCCACATGTTCTGGGGGTTGTTGTTGTTGAAGTGATCTTCAATTTTCCCTTTTTACAGGAGCTTGGCCTGCATAATTTCTTTCTTCAGCTCTGCTCGAGCCCTGCTATAAGCCAGCCTGTCTCCAGATCTGTAGGCAGTATCCTGGGCTTTCAGCCGGGACCGCACTGTGCTGTCCAGCCATGGTTTCTGGTTGGGAAACATTGTGATAGTCTTAACAGGGAGGACAGCAACAGTGCTGAACTGAACAAAGGACAATACAGATGATGTGTACTCCTCTAGGTCTGCCTCTTCTCTGAGCACAGTCCAGTCTGTCAGCTCAAAGCAGTCCTGAAGTGCAGCGGAGGCCCCCTTAGTCCATATCTGTACTGTCCTGGTGGTAGGCTTTGTTCTGCAGGCCAGCGGCTTGTAGGCAGGAATGAGTTTCACTGAGATGTGGTCTGACATGCCCAGGTGTGGAGCTGCTGCAGCCTTGTAAGCAGCAGGGATGTTGCAGTAAACCTGATCCAAAATGTTACTGTCTCTGGTAGGAAACTTTATGTACTTCTGAAATTTGGGAAACACCGCCTTCAGTTCAACGTGATTAAAGTCTTCCGCCACAATCACAGCCGCCTCCGGGTTGTTGTTCGTCTGCCAGCAGATTAGGCAGTACAGCTCCTCTAATGCTAACTTAGCATTAGCCCGTGGTGGTATGTAGGCAGCCACAAGAACAATGGACGAGAGTTCTCTAACCAGCTTGAACGATCTGCATTTCACCGCCAGGTGAAAATCAGGAGAGCAGAATGTGCTGACGGTGTGTGTGGCTGTACACAAGGCATTGTGTACATTCAGCGCCAAACCTCTGCCTCTGCTCTTACCTTAAGCTGCATCGCTGCATCCTGGATGTTGTCGTCCAGCCAGGTCTCTGTGACAACGGCAACACAGCTGTCCATCCGGCGAGAGATTATCCTTAGATGAACCTTGTTGATTTTGTTGCCGAGAGACCTTGTTTTAGTGCGGAAGAGACTGGGGAGAGCCGGTCTGTGAAGGTTAGCTTGTAGCCTAGCCCGCAAGCCAGCTCTCTTGCCCCTCTTTTGTTTACGGTGCTACCTCCGTCTCCTTGGCGGGGGGGGGGGGGGGGGGGGGGGTCACCCTACTCCAAAGTTCAACAGTTCGGACCTGCTGTACTGTGTCAGAGCTTCTAGAAGAGTGGTGAACGGAGATATGAGTAAAAACAAACAAACAAAAACGTAAACACAGGAGCTACAAGCCGCTGCATCTGCATGCACCGCCATCTTGGTCATCCTCCTTGCCAGGAGGTCATCAAACTGCCCACCCCTGGAGCACTAGATGAGCTTGGCCATGCATTTGCACGGCTGGCCAACAGCCCAGTGTTCTCCAGGTGCATGGGCGCCATCGATTGCTGCCATGTCTGCATCAAGACACCCCCAGGACCCAGTGGCCAGGACTACCTCAACAGAAAGCTCTTCCCATCCATACATTTGCAGGTTATATGTGATGGGAAGGGCCTCTTTGTGGGGTATCCTTGCTCCATGCAAGTGCATGCACTGGTGAGCTACATAGCATTGGAAACAGTAACAATGAACCCACCCCCAGGCTTTCTTGGCTGCATGCCTCGTCCCGGTGAAGAGGTGATCATTTTCGGACCTGAATTTGATCATCCTGTGTCTGCGTCTTTCCCTGTTAAATGAGACATATTTCAGAGCTGTCAGTAAAGGGAAACCCAGCCAAGCCATGAAACACATTATTTCACCTCGATAACACACAGAACAATTGATGAGAGGCCAATGTGCTTGGTTTGTATATCAGTATCAGTCGTCAACATAATGTGGCTCCGTGAAGGCTTGTAATCAAAACGTCAAAGTTTCCAACACTTGAAGTGTGATTAATAACAGAGTGTTGTTGATATGTTACACACATGCTTGGAGGCTTCTGTTCATGAGATTCATAACACAACTACACAGACTGAGGATGACAAATCATTAATTGTAACATGACGAAACCCCATATTCATGTATTATTGCGCTTTGGCGAATGTAATTAACACATCTGAATTACAGCCATTCATTGCAGGATACTTACACTTAAACAGTTTCTCTGCCATCTCATTCAAATGTTCCAGTTGTGGGTGCAGAGTCTTTATACCGTTCAGTTGAAAGACTTCCGGGAAGGATGCACTCATGTATCCTCACTCATGGCTCCTCCGAGATACCTCCTCGCTCCCCGATTCTGGCTTTTCACAGCCGAAATAAGACCTTTGGGACAGCCGGCAAAACGGCAGACCAGTAGTACTTCCGGTTCGAGGGAGGACTGAGGAGTGAGGAAATGACAATTCAGAGAATGAGATGCACGCACTGACTCTTAGGGCGAGGGCAATAAATGTTCTTCTACCAATTGTCAAAACACCACTGTACTTTCACTTTCACAAAACTTTTGAGCTGAAAAATAATTTCTTAATTTCCTAATAATAAAATATTTCTGAGAATCTGCATTTGCTATGTTAAGTCTCTGCTGATTAAAAGCATTTCCTGCTACATGTGTTTTGCATTAAAATGTGCATGGAGACTTTTATTGTAAAGCAAGCTCAGAAAACCTTGTTTTTGAAAAGGGGTTTGGTGGAAGCCTAATTATTACATATACACATACAGTATGTAGTCTGGAGGCTGGTCCAGCAGAAAAGAGACGGTGGACTTGGATGATAAGGAGCCAGTTGACAGGGAGCTTGTTGACTAGGAGACTAGCATGAACCTAACCAGTTCCCTGTCTGATCCTTTCCTGGAGCCACCTTATGGAAAGCCCTCCAGAAAGAAATATGCTGCAGCATTGATCTGGAGCTGCAGCAGTCACCAGGATCCTGTACTGTACTGATCCAGCCAGAACTCCAGCTGTTACCGGCCCCAGAGCTGTAGCAGTCTTCAGTGCTAATGCAGCAGCAATCTCCTGACCTTGCAGGGACCCCCTGTTCCTGTTGACTTTCAGCAGCTTTCTGTGGTGGTGCTTCATCAGCCTCCCGTTTCCCTTGCCCCACCACCTACCCAGACATTCTCCCCTTTGCCGGGCCTCCAGTCCTGCTACCGTATTCTCAGCCTCCAGTCCTGCTGCCCTCTTGTCTTCAGCTCTGTTCTCCTGGAGGTGGTCTTTCGTCCTGTTCTCCAGCCATGCCACCAACTTCCAGAAGTATTCTGTCTTCACCATCAGCCTTCTGCCTGCCCTCCAGAGGGGTTCCACCTTCACCACCACCCTTTGGCATCGCCCTCGGAGCAGTCCTGCATTCATTGCCAGCCTCATCTGCTTATTCAGTTTTGTGACCATCCTCCAGAATAATCCCAACTGTCTGTTTGTCCTCCTGCCAGACCTCCAACTGTATTTATCCATCTGTTCTGACAGCTGGTCGAGTTCCTGAGGTCAACCACCTGGGATCTCCTGGTCCAACTCTATCCAGCCCTCCATTCTTCATTTCCCAAGCCACTTGTTCCTGAGTCCCTCCTCCTGACCGCCTCCATCTCCTCCACCAGCTCAATTTGGACTTTTTTTGAGTTGTTATGTAGGGATATGTGGAATTCTGTTATGTCTGTTATGTACCTTATTAGGCTTAATTTTCATTCATGTCGTTTTAACAGTAATTGCCATTTTTAAGCTCCCTCCATTCAAATCACTGCACGCAGTAACTGTAATGAAGGCATAATTCAAAGCACAGATTGGGCAAACTACAGCTAACAATGTTTACAACTGAGTTAATCCACTGACTGCTTGTTCGTTGGCATTCAAGTGATATTATAAACTAACATGCTGATATTGTACGAATCAAATCATTATTAGCACCAAAAATTCACACTGCCTGGAGGAGCCTAGAAGTTATTTTCACTGCAGAAAAAAATAATAACATTTGTATTTCTTCTTTTTTGGTAATTAGAATTAGAAGTACATGCATTAAATCTATATATGCTGATTTCTTTGGGACTGAATATTTCTTTGTGAAATGTGTCTCCTTGAGAATACACATGTGAAATGTACTCCATGTTCTTACTAGTAAAGTTTCAATCTATTTTTTTTTTTTTTTTTTGCCACTACTGTGTCACCCAATCAAATCTTGTCTGCCTCTTTGCTCTTTCATCACTCCTTCTCTCACACTTACAGGAGGGCTTTGTCACAGTGTCACAAAGATCTGATTTCTGGTGCTGCAACTGAACACAGCTTGTCATGTCAGTTTGATCAGGAAGAAAATGATAGCTGCCCTGTAGTTTATTAAACAACAAAATGCAACAAAACAGAATGCAAAGAATAGCAATTCAACAAAATATAACACTACACTATATGAGTCAGTTTAGGATGCAGTCACACTTACAATTTGAATCCACTATTAAAGTTTACACTTTGTTTCACACTGCTTCACACTTTAACCACACAGCCACAGTGCCAAGGAGCTGTGAGAGTGTGCTCGATGATGGGGAATCAGAGAAAAAAGGTGTCACCACAGAAAATGGAGCCAACACTGTTAATGCCATCAGCAACCTCGACTGGCCAAGGCTAAGCTGTTTTGGACACAACTTTTGGTTGTTAGAAAGAGAGAGCAAACACCAACCAAGCATTTGGTGTATGCTGCTCAGTCGCTAGAGCATTTGCACTTAGCTGGCAGAGGCAACAGGGCTCAAGAGGAACTTGACCCGCCATTACATTCCCTGTTAATGATAATGCAAATAAAATAAGCATATTTGTTCCATCTAATTGGTCTTATTCAAGCAAAGGTTACTCCTGATAATTGCTTGAATATGGGCAATAATGTCTTTATTGTGGAGCTGCAATGACCAATTTGTGACATTAAGTTATATTCGTATTTCTTAAATTCACTATTTCTTATGCAGCAAAAATAAGGATATGTGAGCAAAAAGTTGAGCAGTGTAGAGTGCAGCACCAAATATATTTGTAAGGAACTTGTGGATAATGTGACGATGCATGCTCTACTGCATAAACCATGTTCAGTTCTTCATTTGAGAAATGAACCTGTCTATCGATCTACTATCTGTCTAATTCATCAGAGAAGCGTCAAATCTGAGCAGAAAAAATATGGCTGAGGCATATCCGTTGGTCAAATATGGACTGATAAAGTAACAGCAGCATTAGATTCAGCCACACCTTCATTGTTACAGTGCCAGGATGAAAGCTCACCGCTAGCCTATCTAATTATCAGGTGCTTGTGTGTGTGTTGGTTTTGAAATTTTGAAGGATAGAAAATGGAGCCAACACTGAATATCACACAGCAGTCATTCAAACATCTAGCTAAGCAATGTTAGATGACACAATGGATGTAGTAGGTTGGAATTAGTGTGGGATTCAGCAATACAGGCGAAAGAACACAAGCAGTTTGTGTTTTGTATCATTTCATTTACTTCGGCCAAGCAAATGAAGCTGTATTCAAAACATCCACTCTGAGGGAAAGTTGCAGTGCAGGCAGAGGTCAAGCTCATCTAATAGGCAAGGCTATGAAAAAGTAGCTCAGCTTTCATTTCCTGCAGGCATTGTGGATGCAGCACAAGTTGGCAAGGTTTACCAGCCTGGACTTTTTACTTTGAAAATACATCACACAAAAACCATCAGAAGAGAGAAATGATGAATGAAAGGACATTTTGCTTCCTTTTAATCTTAACTTTAGGTAGCTGTAGACTGGAGAGAAAAAAAAAAAAATAATGCCTGAGTTGACATCGTAAATCAATCAACACACCTTAGATATCAATATGATAAGTTTGACCATTTCATTTGTTTTTATTGGCTCTCCTGAATGACATATGCTTTAATGATTATTGGATCTTGAAGTACTTAAAAACACGTATATGAATTTCAAATTATTGGATAATGCAACTTCAAACATTCTTACTTTGAGAAGAAACAAGGAAAGAAACAAAAACAGTGCAAAGTTATCAGGATTGTCTTTATTTGTTTTTTGTGGCAACAGAAGGAACAGTGAAATATAGTTCAGTCTGAACAGGCTGCTTATTTGAAAATGTAAATTATAATTGATACATTTTAATTGCAAAACTAACATGTTACGTTACTCGTTACAACAAAAAAGTAATCAGATTTACTCTACCCAACACTGCCCATGTGAAACCAAAATGAATGTTGACCACTTTTTAATTTATGCATGCAAGTGAAGTTATATATAATGTACGTAACTGAAGTACGTAACTTAATTAAGCATAATTAGAAGGTATTTTTAAATATTGCAAAGTATGTTTCCAGTACATTTATATAAATGCGCACTTACTTTAAATAGATTGAAAGCATAATTTTCAAAAATATACTACAGCAACTACTGTTTTTAGTAAAATTTAAGTGAGAGTTTTAAAGTGCACTTTAAATTTTTAGAGTGTGTAGCGGTGCACAGAATGACGTCACAGAGGCTCAATCTGGTTCCACACATTTAATGTGAATTTCTGTAACATACAAAAATATTCATTTCCCGTTTACAATTGCCACACAGCGTTGTCTCTACTCAGTTTGACCACAGATACTCTCGTTATCAGATACGATAGCAAGGCTTATTTGTGCCACAAGTGCAAGTGCTGCCACCCACCACACGAGTGGCAGCTAGTTACGGCAGCTTATGTGCAAACTGAGATTCTTCAACGTGTGCAGCAAAATGTTGGAGATCTTCTACCAGTCTGTTGTTGCCAGCTCCATCTTCTTTGCTGTTGTTTGTTGGGGCAGCAGCATCAGAGCCAGCGACACCAACAGACTTGATAAGATAATCAAGAAGGCTGGCTCTGTACTCGGACTCAGACTTGAGTCTTTTCAGACTGTGGTGGAGAGGAGGACGCTGAATAAACTGCTATCCATCATGGACAATGATCAGCACCCTCTCCATCACACAGTGGACAGACAGCGGAGCACCTTCTCCTACAGGCTGCTACAGCTCCACTGTCGAAGGGACAGATTTCCTGCCACATGCCATTACACTGTACAATACAGCTTAAAAAAAAAAAAAAACTCTTATCGCTACTGTTTGCTACTTTTGATATTTTATTATTATGTATATAATTTTTACTGCTCGCTATTTTGATATTTTATTATGTATAGTTTGTTCTTTATAGTCCTATTTCACAAGTTTTCACTTATTTCACTGTGTGTAATGCTGCTGCTGCACTGCAATTTCCCAGCTTGGGATAAATAAAGTATATCTATCTATCTATCTATTTATCTATCTTGCTGGTGTATATGTGCAGGTCGTTTAGTCCACACCATTCGACAAAGTTGGCGATGACTTCCCCATATTCCAGTTTGTTCTCTGTGATACACATCCAACGATGGCTGTATCATCAGAGGATTTCTAGAGGTGGCAGCTGTCAGTGTTGTGTCTGAAGTCCGATGTGTAGAGGGTGAAGAGGAAAGGAGAGAGCACTTTTACAAGATTCTCAGTTTGAAATGAGTCAGCTGGAAAACTAAAAAAAATAAAATGGCTTGGTGCTGCTGAAAAATCTCTGAGCAACAGTTTGACAAATCAGCATTTGCCAGCCAGAGATGAGAAGTCACTTTTTTCTACAACTGTCAGAAATCAAGCATGCATCGTTAGAAACATTTAATACAAATTTCTGCGATTAACGTTATGAACTGCATGTACATTTATTCTCAGCCTTTTGAGAATAAAGTGGATTGAGATTATCCTGTCAGAATGTAAATTGCAGTGTTTCTATTGTGACTACTCTCAAAATCGAAAATAAACCATGGTTTGGAAAACATCTACTTTTCTCCAAGTTCATCCTCCCTCAAGCCCCTTCATTCTTTATAGCCTGTCCATATTGCTCAGGCTTTCTCTCTCCGGTTGCTGGGTAATAAATTGGTTGACACTAGACATTTAGGCTGCCGATGGAAATATCACACCCAAATATCACGCTGACCCTCAGCAGCCCTCTCATCACCTGCTGGACAATGTCCTTCTTTGTTCTTCAGACACAGAGGACAAGACATTGATACAGCGAGAAAGAAGGACAGAAAGGAAAAAGCAGAGACATGGAAGGAAAGATCTAAGAGAGATTTTTTTAAAAAGAGGAACAGAATACAGGTCGAGATGTGCAGGGGGCGGATGAAGGCAACAGCATCAAACATCAGAAAGATCAGGTGTTTGATTATTGTAATTTCCTCTCTCCCTCATTCTCAGAGGGGTCCACAGCATCATTAAAAGCTCATTTTCACTTTTGAAAAACCCCTTCCCCCTCTCCCATGGCTACGTCTCATTGATGCTCTGGTGATTAAGACAACTATTGCCATTCTTTGGCATACACACTAATGGACACACTTGTTCTGATGAGCAAACTTCACATTTAAGCTCTCATGCCGTGTCACCTTTATAATTGAATTGGATGTATACATATTCAAGGCATCATGCATTGTTTTGTTTTTTTTAATTCCTGCAGAGTTAGTTGTCCTTCGAGGTAGAGAAAAGGCAATTAGACCTTATGGAATGGAATTTTAAGTTTCTTGTATTTCTGTTCTTTTGTCCATCAAAACGAAAGGTGACATTAGCTGATAATTATGTTAATTAATTAGTTTTAAATGACACCTCTCATTTACAAGAAATCTGTTCCTAAGTATGACAAACAAGGAACAAGGAAACAATGGGGGGGGGTTGATCTTTTGAGTAGGTGTATAACATCAGTGAGCATCTGTGATGTCCCACTGCCCTGCTCAAAGAAAAATGCAGTCCACCTCTTCCTCATCTGCTGAGGCCATGTGAAACAGTACCCACCATGTCCAGTGGATCTTCTTCAGGCTCTGTCACGGTTGCTGAAGGCAATCTGATTGTCTGTACGCACGTAAGCAGTAAGCAGAGCATTTCATGCTGCTCAAAAACAGCTATTTAGTTACTGACATTTACATTGAAATGATCAAAAAGTCATAAAGCATTTTACCACATTTGAGTTAGCTGCAAATATTTCTTAACACTGGCCTCACTGTACAAAAAAAAAAAAACTTCGGCCTGCTTACTGGTTTAAAAAAAGATTGGTCTGAACCACCATCTTGCCCGTGAGTGAAGGCGGGAGGCTCTTTTGTATAAAAAAGACGCTTTAGATCACAGTAACACATGAATGTAGACCTGTGTGGCCTGTTTAGATAGCTGGACCTGTTCCGTGAGAGACATAGATGGATTATTGAAAAACACATCATTTCAACATGGAGTATGAGGGAATTCAGGGACATTCAGCTTTCCCACAGAATTGATTGTAATAACTTTTATGAACAATTGAGAAGTCAAAATTTAAATTTGCTCAGTATTTTGGTTAATATTTTGGTAGACAGGTATTCTTGAAGACACGATTGTCTGTTCACAGTCAAGAAGATGTATGTAATTTATTTAATGACTGAATGATCAATTATCCGAAGGGGAAAGAGTTAATTGTGATGTAACAGATTGCAACAGCAATTTCATAGAAGGCTGCTGTGGAACAAATTGTTTCTTGTTGCCAAGTGAACAGGTTTTTGAACAGGTTTTTTTCTTGCTTTGCTTTGTGTTGCTGCATTTGATCTGTTTTGATTCCTTGACTGTTTGATTGAATCTGATGACAGTTCGAGGCCTGCAATGCTCTGTATGTGTCTTCTGTAATTGGTAATGCCTGATTTTCATGTTTCAGAGGTAGAAATCTCAAGCAGCAATCTGTCTGTACGCAGGCAAACAGTCAAACCATCAAGGCAAGGTTTTTTTTTTAAGATGTAAGAAGTAGAAAGAGGGAATATTGCTACTGGTAGATCAAGCCTAATGAAGTTGGTGTGAGACAGGCTTTTGCTCTCTTTATTACTCTGTAAAACATACACACAAGTGCACAGGCTAATTAAAGAAAAGCTAGAGTGGAAGAGAATCCGACAGGCAGGTATGGCGATGGGATGAAGGAGACTTTAGACTTCATAAAGCAAAGTGAGCAAATTGACCTCCTGAATGAGAGAACTGTTTCAATACATATCCCCTGGGTGTGCAAGGTAATAAGGTTAAAGCTAGGGGCACACACTACAGGATTAAAAGACACACAGGTAGAATGGACTGAAGATGGACATGAACCTATTGCAGCATTGTAATGACAATGCTGTAAAACACCCCCAACACATCCCATGCTGAATTCAGTTCATGCGAATAACACACCATCAGCCACTTATTGAAGCATTTTTGACATCCGTCCAATGTTTCACATGACAACCTTACGGTTGGTAGTTGTTTATTCACCCAAGGTATACAGTATATGCAGGGAGCAGATGAACCAGGTTATAATCAAAGCCCTCACCCTCTCACCACTCTCCTGTTCACTCTCAGAAGGTGAAAATCGTCCAAAGCAACATGCGTGTCCGGCATGAGTTTGTTCAGCCACGTCTCCGTGAAGCACATGATGCTACACTTTCGGCACTCCCTCTGCCGTCTGGTTAGCACCGTTAGCTCTCTACTGGAGAGGGATCTCACATCGCCCATAATAAGAGATGGTATGGATGGTTTATAACGCCTTTTCTTGTCACGGCACTTTGCTCCAGATCTGCATCCCCTCTCCTTCTCCTTACTGTATATCCATGGGGATCTCCAGTCTTTCCACTGGGAGTACTGTTGTGTTGCACAGCGGTAACAGCTGTTCTCGAATGTAAACAATAGAGTCGTGGCTGAATGGATCTCCCAATCTTGTTTTAAATAGTTCAAGGAAATCAAATAGTCTAGCAAATCACTAGTCTCACCAGTTGTATATCCATGAGAGTGTACAATCAACAGAGACTAGTAACGGAAAAAACAAGAGAAAAGCCCAAATAAGACAAATAAAACAAAGAAAAATGGTCGGAGCGCCTGTAACAAGATGCCACTCTTGTGGAACCATTTTGACAGATAGCTAATATATGTGCATATAGCAAAATCAACTGGGTAGAACCATTACCTTTCACACTAATGAGTAGGAAAATGCAAACTAACAAAAGTACTCATCCATCCAGCTTGACAGAGAGCTAACTATATACGACACCTAATTGCCACACACAGAGCTATCTTGCAATAACTGAATGGTACTACAGAAGGAAGAACCGGTGACATCCCAGAGGAACTACAGAAAATCCTGCCAGATGACTGTGTGTACATCAGGATGTTCAAACGAAAGCGGAATGAGCCAAGATACAAAAGGACTTTACAAGGCGACTGACAAATCCCTCTGCACTTAAGGTTGAAGGTAGGACTGCTTGGTATCACCGCAGCCACTGTTGCAGAGCTGGAGAGGCACTGAAGTGCAAGGATATCAATATAGGCACCTTATCGATCAGTTAACTTTAGGATTGATCTAAGCAAGGGTAGAATGCAGTTGGCTAACTATGCCCTTAGCAGTGGGCATGGTGGCTGTATCGCAGGGAAGACCATTTATTATTATTCAATAATAATTGTATCAGCTCACAGGGCAAGAACAATGAAAGTTTGCCCTCAGCTTTTTAAGTGACTGTGTTGAAGTTGACAGATTATTAGATAGCAATCTTGGATCACCTACACCCGATTCCAGCACCAATCAGTGAATAAAAACCTGGATCTCCTCACCAGTCTTTGCCAGATTCTTGTACTCACTAGCCTGGTAACAAGTCTCAGCCACTATGCTAACCCTTGTGCTGACTGCCACATGATTGGTCAAGGGGCGGATGTGTGACCTACTTTGAACAGCCCACGGACTGCACTCTTCCTCTTCTCCTGCCTTTCCATCACCAGGAAATGCCAGCCCATCGTATCAGTGTGTTTGGTAGTATAGTAAAATGTTAAAGTAGTGTGTTCATAGAAATCGTTTTTCAGCCTTTAATTCATGGTTTCTCATGTTTTCTCATTTATAGGAGGTAGGTCTATCCTTTGTCATTTATTTACCTTTTGTTTTGGCTAGGGAAGTTAGGGTAATTTAGAGTATTTTTGTTTGTTATGTTGGATTATTTCTCCCTCTGAAACAAATAACTTGGCTTGTTGATGTTGCTGGTTTCCTTGGAGTGGGAAGACTGGGGGAGCACCATATCATGTTTTGTCAAAGGTTCCCCTAGACAGGGGGCACAACACCAGCACTTGAAGAAACCGCTGATTCACTTTACCCACCTGCCCGTTCCTGGCCTGGATCAATTTGGATCATCTCCCTGTGAACTGTGAAGTCCCTCTTAACATTCCAATACTCCTTTAGGTGTGTTCTGCACTTGGAGTTCAGTCATTTATCTCAGACCTTAACAGAACAAGCTGGACAATATGGACTCCACGGACATAGACTCAGAGAGTCACAAGATCCAAAATACACTGTCAGTCCAGGGACCTCAGATTGGCCATCACAAACTAATCCTTTAGTTTTTGTCCAATAAGGCCATGTCAGCTCAACTCCTTCAATTAACCCAACAGAACTCTTGGATCTGTGACCAGCACCAGCACCAGTCCCACATGCACCAGGTTCTCCAAAGGCTGCTGGAGAGTAAGTTTTCCTCAGAGAAATTTCTAGGATACATCATCGAGGGCAGGTAGATGAAGACAGACCCAGAGAAAATCCAGACAGCGGCAGAGTGGCCTGTGCTGACCACCCAGAAACAACCACAGTAGTTTTTGGGGTTTGCCATCATCTACTGCCAGTTCATCTGGAATTACAGTAGTGTCGCTGTTCCTCTCACTTAGCCCACGTCTCCCTCTCTCCCATTTGTCCCGTCTTCTGAAGTCTATAAGGCTAAGTTAAAGAAACTGTTCATCTGGACTTGTCTACCCTCCTCCCAAGGTAATATTGTTATTCTGACCACAAAAATAAATATTCAGTTTTGCTAGATGTCTGAATTAATGCTACGTAGTTCATTTCAAGTAGGAAAATACACCTTTTTGCTAGTAGGTGATGTCGGGCCAGCTGATCATGACCTATACATTATCTCAGGCTATGGGTGGTGCTGTGCTGGTTTAGTGTCACCAGAGAGTGAATAGTGGACTGAAATATGACAGTGGCCAGAAACAGTTTCATTAAATACTAACATCGTAATTGTCTCCTGGGTGTGTTAAAACGCAACACTTTGCCCCTATAAACACCCTAATGCTTATAAGGGGAAATAGCCTTTGTTTACAGCTTAGTCCTCTGTTCCCAAGTGGCTAAGAGAAAAATCAACAAACCTGCCTCCCTTGTCTGAGTTTTAGCATTTGGGTCTGTTTGTACAACAAATGCTACAGGGATGATGATACAGAGGGCAGGAATCAGACTAAAGACAGATGAAGAAAAAAAAACAAATTAATTGTGAGATGCAACACGATAGGCACAGTTACATTTACAAGCCAGCTTTACATTAAATTTGCTATTTAAATTTTCCTTATTGGGTCATTATTCAACAATTGTTCCAACAAAACTGAACAAGGAAATCAAATAGTGGATTAATATATATTATAGTGCATAATTAGCAAAAACTGCATGAGTTTTAGCTCGGTGGACCCAATAAACTGGTAATTGAGTGCTAATCAAATCTATTTCAGATTCGTCTGTGTTCTGTTTTGGAAGTATTGATATGTATTATGTATTTACAAAGTAACTTTTTTTCTGTATTCCTCTAAGAGAATACATGAAGCCATTTGAGGCCATTAAACATGGGAAGAGGGGTGGAGGGATGTATTGATGCTCTGAGCACAAGGGATATTTAGATTTGTTTGGTTAATTTGAGTACATACTGGAATTTCAGGCACCCAGTCTTGCAGTTATTGTTTATGGGCCACCAAAGCATTGCCCAAATTTCTTGGCTGATTTCTCTTCACATTGACAATAACACAGACAAGAAGGCTGTTGACTTTTCACATCTGTTGGAAGATTTGAGCTTCGTACAACATGGAGAGGAGGTAACTAGGAAATTATGTCCTAGTTAACGCCACTGCCTTGCTTATATTAAATTCACTGAATATTTAGCAACTTACATTTGTTGATTATTCATAGATGTTTTGGAGGGATAGGGACACAGAGTGGCTTTTACCGACTCCCAGCAAAACAGGAAGGGGATGTTTTCCAAGCTGCCTTTATTTCTGCTGTTAAACTTCCATCTGAACAATAGTCATCGTCTTGATGATCAGTCAGTCATTAGATAGCAGCTTGCTGTCTGGCAACATGGACTGGACTGGACTGGCAACATACAATAGGGGGAGAGTGTATGACTTGCAAGTCACAAAGGGGGAGTTGGGTCGGGGGTGAAGTATTTATCACATATATAGTCACTGATTGTCAGTTAATTACATTTTATTATCATTATAATAATTTATTCTTGTAATTATGCATTTTTTTTTAATTTAATTGTCTTTTAACTTTGCATTTTATTTTTTGTAAAGGCAAATGTGCTTCAAAACACAGTGGTGACAGACTGTGGGACAAAGGACAGAGGTGCCAGGTGTCCCATCTCACATGTCAAGTAGCAAAGGAAATGGACACAATTAGTTCTGTGAGAATATGTAAAGCTGGGGGGGAAACCCAGAGAGATAATGCTGTATAAAATGACATGTGAAGATGTGAAGAGGTCTGAGTTTAAGTCCTCCATTAGGAGGAGTTATGGATAAGTGTAAAAGAGTATGCTTTCAGAAGTTTACTGTAGTTGCACCAAGAACCAGCTCAGTTTATTGGATGCTTTTTTAGATATACGTAATAAATCAACTACAGAATCAGGCTCAGATGACTAATGACAATTATGAATATATTTTTGAGCCCCCCTGGTCCAGTCAAGGGTCTTTTCTCCCACAAGTGGTATTAACCTTGTCATCTAACTTGAAGAAAAAAGCAGTTGCCAATTTGACAGCCCAGAGCAAACGATCCCTGTGATGTTCCTATCTGTATGTCATGGTTTCACTTAAATGATTGACGATGGTAAGCAGAAGCCAGAATTCCTGTTTTGTTTTCATTAAAAACATCCCAGTAATGCATCCAGCATCAGTATTTCTTCCTCAGTTACTATATCTGTAACTTTCCATGAGCTTGTCATTTTGGATTGTTGTGGAAAGATTGTGTATGTTTGAGACCAGCCCAAAATGCATCGCCACTGACAAGGCAACCTAGATTTCTGCACAACACTGGCTGATGATGGTTTGCCTCAGAGTTCAGTAGTAAAAGAGAATCGTTGATGTGTTTTCTTTGTCAAAGCAAAGGTTAAATTAAAAAAACAAAATCTTCACAGAAGGCTGTTTGAAAAAGTAAGAGCTTTTTAGTTGGCCGAGGTCATCGGTCAGTCCTGAATCTTTTATATCACAGCTGAATGACCTACTGCTCTCTCCACCACCGTCTCACTCACATAGACAAACACACACACTTGCCCACACACTGACTGGGGATGGGCAGTCAGTAAAGATTGGCATACACACAGAACAGAATAGCCTGCTGTTACCCCCACACACATACAATTCCTGGCTGGATGGGCAATGAGAGTTCACCACACACACACACACACACACACACACACACACACACACACACACACACACTGTGCATCCAGAGTGAATAGTGCTGGTTTGAAGGGCAGAGGGGCGGGGTTGAGAGGTGACCAGTGTCCAGGTGTGCTTCTCCAATTATCTGCTGCTGCTGCTGCTGCCTCTCAAAGAAACACACACACACACACACACCCTCCTGACTCAAATTCCCTTATCATCTCTCCCCACCACACAATTAAAGTACCTCCCTGCTCCAGCACCTGGTGTCGCACTGTAGAGAAGAGAGGGAGGCAAGTACAGGAGGAGAAAGATCAATTTGATATCCTGTTTGATATCCCCCCCCCCCCCCCCCCCCCCCCTCTCTCTCTCTCTCTCTCTCTCTCTCTCTTGCATCTCCACCTGTATCTTTTATTTCTTCTTTTTTTATTTGACATGAGATGGCAACCAGCGAGAGCCGACCCGCACGCATCTCTGGTCCTCTTTGGCATGGCACCAACTGCTATTTGACTTTGAAAATATGAAATCCGTGAGGAACAAGGGGATACAGCAATGGAGGAGGATGGGGAGGAGTGGAACGAAAAGATGAGATTGAGAAGGAGGGGTCTGAACACACTGATGGGTGCATGTGAAAAGGAGAAAGAGGACAGGTGATGGAAAAATGTGGGGGAGGCAGGAGAGAGAGAGAAACAGAGAAAGTAATAACAGGAGCTGAACATGAGAACATTGTGGAGGATGAAGAGAAATAGTGGAATGGGAGCAGATCGAAGCACAGGAGGGTGAGGAGTGAAATGGTGAGATGAAACAGGAGTGAGACCAAGAGAGAGAGAGTTATCATTGGTAGCTACCTGGCTTTCTTTTCTTTGTTCTTCTTCTGTCTTCCTCTGGTGTTATTGGTAGTAATCAAACAGCTTCAGATGCATTACCACTGGGGAACATTTTTAACTGAGGCTTTTTGGTGGCTATGGGGGCTGTGGAGAGAAACTGTTACAATTTCCTGCAGTCCACTGCAGTAGCTTCCAGCTTTGAACATTTAATCCGTCTTTACTCTGATTCCTGCCCTCTGTATCATCATCCCTGTACCATTTTTTTGTACAAACAGACCCAAATGCTTAAACTCAAACAAGGGTGGCAGGAGTTAAGTAAAAAGTCAATAGTTTTAATAAGTGCTTCAAGAATGTGCAATAGACTAATTCAGATGATTCACACAAAACCTGTAGAGATGACTGAGGATGAACAGACCAGAAGAGTGTAGGCAGGTTATTGATCTGCCGGGTGGGAAGGGGGTCTGGCCGGAGGGCATAACTGCCTAGAGGAGACAGATTTGAGCTGGGAAACATGGATTCTCATGATGGCTGGTAGTTTTAATTTTATGGCAGTGGGATTTATAATGGAATTCCCTGTGAATGAACCCAAGAACTGGGGAGACAGTTTCTGAGACTCAGTCTGTAGGGTAACATTCTTGGAAGATAACCAAACTACCTGACCTGGTTTGTAGTTGGGGGCATCTCTCCAGTGATGGTCAGCTATCCATTTATTTTCTTCAGCAGATCGGAAATCCTTTGGCAGAGGTGGAGCTGAATGGATGGGATGGATATTTCCCCTTCAAGGGCAGGAAATAGACAAGGAAGGTACCTGTACCCGAGGGACACCTCAAATGGTGAAAGACAATGGTGGCAGAGCTGGTGAGAGAGGTATGAACACCCACTCAAGACGGGCAGACCAGGAAGTAGGGTAAGAGGCTGTGACACACCTTAAGGCAGATTCCAGGTCCTGATTGGAATCTAAAACAACAGAACAGACTATAACAGAATACCATGCAGACGGAAAGCATGATGCACTAGTACATTTTGGTCTCCTTGACAAAAGGAAATTTTTGGCAACAAAATTTACTGCTTTGGAGACAATGGTTAGTATAACTGTGTTACCTTGGGATGGGGGTAGTCCAGTGATAAATTCCATGGTGATGTGCATCCAGGGGCGACCAGGAGCTTGCAATGGTCAAAGAAGATCAGCAGGTGCTTGATGTGAAGTTTCCCCTGGGCACAGACAGAGCAGGCGGCCACCTCAGAGGACGGGGAAAACAGGAAGGAAGGAGAAGTCAACCCGGTGAAGGGGGCCACCACCTTGCTATAATCATGGAAGAAACATTGGTAGAAGTTGACAAACCCAAGGAAGTGCTGAAGCTGTTTCTGGTTCTCGGGGACCAGCTATTCCTGCACCGGCTTTATTTTCTCTGGATCTGCCTCCACTCTCAATTACAAAACCCCAAAAAAATTAACTGAGGCAGAGACAACCTCACACTTCTCCACTTTGACTAACATGATGTGTGCTTATCCTGACTCTTAGAAAAAATCAAAATGTCATTCAGTTAGACAAAAACAAACCATTTCAGAAAGTCCCACAGGGTGTCATTAGCTAGATTCTGGAAGATAGCTGGGGCATTGGTGAGCCCAAAAGGTGCCACCAGGCATTAAAACCTGGTGTTGAACACCATCTTTCACTCATATTCTGGCATTCTGGAGGTCTAGTTTGGAGAAGATTGTTGCTTCCTGAAGTGGCTCAAAAGCAGAGGATATTAAAGGCAGGGAAGCTGTCATGTCTCGTCGTGTTTGAGGTTTTGTTCACTGGCGTCATGTTGTGTCTTGCACTTCCTGTTTTATTGTGAAAGCTAACTTTCCTCTCGTTTCAGGCCCTTGACTGACTGTCTGATTGTCTGCCCCGCCCTGATTGTCACCACCTGTTGCTCATTACCTTGTGTATATATTGTCGTTGTAAGTAAAGAGCGTTTTCCCCTGTCCTGTGCCAGAATGTCTTGTATAGGTTCAGTCCTGTCTTGCTACCTCGTATACATTCCTTGCCTAGTTATTCAAGAGTCTTTTGTTCTTCCTTTGCATTCTTGAGAAGCCTTAGCACTTTCAGTTACCGTTTTTACCCTTCACCATTTGTTGTATTTTTGTCATTGAGCATTTTTGTTATTAAACCGGCTTTGAGCCTTTTTGATTTCCAAGTGCGTCTTGAGTCTTGCATTTGAGTCCAGCCTCAGTGTGCCTGAGCACCTTGTCAGAAGCCATGCAAGCCAACCATGAAATTACGATTTAATCACTTAAAATTCCTAAAAAATTCTTAGAAAACAGCTGCCTATAGTAAACGTTACCAAGGTACCAGAAAAAATCAAGATGGATTACAATCCACGTGCCATGGCGACATGTATCATGTTGATGGAAAATATGGAGGCCAGTTGGTCAAGCTGTGGCAACAGCATATGTGCCTCTTTGACGTTTCCTTAGCTTGGGATGGAGGCAAAGTCCAGGGTGATGTGTGTGGCCTGGAACTGGCAGCTATCTAACAAACCAGCGGGTGCTTGGTGAAATACCTCCCCATGGGCACAAACAGACAAGCAGTAACATACTTCCGAGTATCTTCCCCCATCGCAGGACACCAGAAGTGACGTTTGAGTAGCTTGAGAGTCCAGGTGGTTCTGTAGTTGCTGAGCTCAGCACATTCAGATGTTCAACAACAAAGTCCTGTCTTATCTTGTCTGCATTTGTTTATATACTTTTACAGACGTGACCATCACCCAATTATTTCGGAAGATGTCCACTGAAAAACAGGTCCCACCATGCCTGTTGAGTTGAGTGAGTCTCTTAGTGGACTGGATGTAGGAGAGAGTTTTGTGGTTGGTCCAGACCACGAATTGTTGCCTCCTAGCCAGTGTTGCCACTCCTCCAATGCCATCTTAACAGCCACAAGCTCCTTCTACCTTGACATCATAGATTCATTCTGCAGGTGTCAGTTTCCTTAAAAGAATGCACAATGGTAAAGCTTCTGATCGACACCAGAGTGCTGCGACACTCAATCCTGGTGTAGGAAGCATCCATTTCCACCACAAAATGAAGGACTGAGTTAGGTTGGATAAGGGTCAGAGCTGATGAATAAGCCCTCCAATCTTGAGAAGGCAGCAGCCACTTCGGATGGCCAGGAGAATGGAACGGAAGGGGAAGTCAGCCGGGTCAGAGGAGCCAGCACCGACTGTAGTACCATATGAAGTGTCCGTAAAAGTTGGCAAATCCCAGGAAATGCTTAAGCTGCTTGTGATTCCCCGGGACAGGCCACTACTCCACTGTCTTGATCTTCTCCAGGTCCGCCTTCACCTGCCCACTCTCAACTACAAAGAACAGAAAAATTGACAGAGCCAGTGTGAAATTCACATTTCTCCGCCTTGACAAACAGCTTATTTTCCAGCAGTCTCTGCAAAACCAGCCTCACATGCCCATGTCCTCCTCCTGATGGAAAACATAAAAATATCATCCAGATAAACAAAACAAGGCGATTCAAGAAGTCCCATAGGACGCTGTTTACCAGATTCTGAAAGACTTGACTGCAAGAAGTGCATTCAGCACTAGGCAGTGCTATTGTGTTTGGTTATGATTCAACATTTGTTACTGCTCCTTAGTTTATACAATGCAAATCAGCAGGAGTGCTGCAAACATGTAACAGAGTTCAAACAGTTCAATGAAATAGCACTAGGCAGTTGAAATTGTTGTCTCATCTTCTGACAAAAGTAGAATATGAAGCAGCTGCAATGAACATGATGTAGGTGAGCCGAATCATGCAGCATGTTATCAGCCTTTGGCAACATACTGGAGCTTCTGTAGATTCACACTTTTGAGTTTGCATGGCCTAGGGCCAGATGAGAATGATTGTTTTGGGAAAAACTGATTCTCTTATCCTTTACCAAATCTTGAGTATTACATTGTTACATTCTCCATAGGTGGACGTTTAAGTGCTAAAAATGTTGATATATACTTTGTTGCATAATATGCCTGTCATTCGTCCTCCCTTTGTAATATTAGCTGGAGATCAGCAGCCAATCATGCACTATTTGGTGGTATTAATGTAGGCTGAGGAGCTGCATTTATAGGCCTCTTGTTCATTTTCGGCTGCCTGGTTACACGCAGATTATTTGGATTGTGAGAAATTTGTGTCACGAAATTTGTGTAAAATAACGTAACTCTTTTCTATGCTGTGTCTAAGCCAGTGGTTGTGCTATTTTATTTAATTTATCTGGTAATTATGTAGAGTTATTGTTTTTTCTAACTCCTTCCTTGACTCTTTGCCTGGAAACTTTGCAGGAGAGAGCTGTCATTGTGTTTCCTTGTCTTTTCTAATGTGTTTGTGTGTTTAGGAAGTTTTGTTCAGTAGTATAACTTTAATTTCTTTTTGGGCAGGTTATCTACTTCCAGCTAGAGCTGGTTGATTTGTTATTTTTGGCCTGGACTCTCCCTGAAGTTCAGTTTCAAACTTCATTTGGCAATAGTACTATAAAAGTCACGTTAGTCCCCTCTCCCACATGGGGTCAGGAAGAGCGCCTGTTTTAGGTCACATGAGAGGAGCTGATGTGATTGGCAGTGATTAGTACCAGTCCAGGTGTGCTATACACCTCCAACTAAGAAGTCGTAACAAAAGTGATTAGCCACTATTTACTGGGTACCACAAACTTGACTGCATTTTGCACCCTGTGCCTTAACTACTGAAGATAGCATTCAGTGAATTTATCTGTTTCCCAGTAGATGTTTCCAGTCCTAGTAACACATTAGCATACAAAGTGTTAAGCTATACTCTACCCCCCCTTTCTCCCTGTCTCTCTCTCTTCCTCATATACATATTCACAGCTAATAGCTGCAGGTATGGTGATGTGTGTATGTGTCCTGGTAATGTAGGTGTGATTACAGTGCAAATCAGCCTTCTGAGGTGGAGCGGTCCTTGTCACTTTAAGTTATTAATAACAGACCTTAATCTTGTTTCCATATGTGTGTGCACATATTTGTCTTTATTTGTCTGCCATCTGCAGTGTTGGTGAGCATGTACTGTGGATGTGTGTGTGCATACATGTGTGCATGTGTTTGTGTCTGTGTGTCTGTGTGTCTGTGTGACTGCCCCCCTGGATGTGTGTACCACATGGAACGATGGAACCGTCGTCTCAAGTAAGTGAAGTGGTCCATCTCTGTCACCTTAGCTTCTCACCTACCTCCTCCCCACTCCCAACTCCCACTGCTAGACACACACACACACACACACACACACACACACACACACACACACACACACAGGAACAATGCTGGGCACACAAATGCACACACATGCACTACAGCACAAACACATTCATACATAAACAGCAAGGCCCTCATTTGAAAATTAAGCAGAAAAAGCAGTATTAATGAAATTAGATGAAACTATGTAAGTGGACAGATGCTGTACTGCCTGAGTCTCCAGTTGGTGTTTCGTTCATTTCAGCTGCAAACCTCTAACTGCACTCCAGTTGCAGATAGCACATTACACACAGTTGTTTGTTTTTCAAAGTGGATCATTTTTTCCCTATATTTTCACAGGCATCTGTTGAAAATAAAATTGTCAGCTCTTACTCCACTGCAATTTTTTTTATCTACATCCATACTGCAGAAATTGCAAAGATTCTGAAGTGGTGGTAAACTTATAATAAAAAATATATAATATAATAAACAGCATTTATTCTTTGTTTTTGTCAGTGTTCTTCCCACATTTTTGGCTGCTTTTCATCAAACATGTCTGTTGTGTAATTGGCATAATTTTTGTTCAGTGTAAGTTCAGTGTAAAGAGCATACTTGAACACTTGTGATTTCCCCCCTTTCAGTTGTTAAATGAGGGATAATGAGCAATGAAAACAAAACCTGCAAAGTAAAGAGCTTAATGTGAGGTGTAGGCAAAAGACATGACTCATTTGACACTAAAGGGGGTTACTTTTTTTTTTGTGCAAGCTTAACCCAGCAGAACTGCAACTAGAGACAATGTGATTGTAAAGGCAAACAGTTTGTGTTCATTTGTGTGTAGTAATTAACCACAAGTTTAAATGATGTTTCAATGTACCTGTACATGCACTTGAACGTTGGTTATTATCAAGTTTTTGGTTTGCAGTGGATTCAGAAACATTTCCATGTTTTTGCTAGCTGAATTATGTTGTATATCAATAGAAACTGGGATACTACGTCTGTTACATGTAACCTTAGCTGAAGCCTGGTCATTGTTTGTCATTCTTGTCATTCATTGCTGTTGATCGGACCAAAAAGAGCACTTTAAACATCAGGGTTGTACTATAGGTTTGCTATTGTTTTTTAAGCAAAGTGATCACCTCACTGTTCAAATAAACCTTAGGACACACTACAGTAAGTAATTAGTAATAGTCAATAAGAGAGTCTTGCCTTGACTTGGCAGAGAAACGTACAACATACATTGGACCTCGACCAGTTGTAGCACAGCTTGAGCATTGAGTTAAATGTTATATGTCTACCAGATCTCATTGATTTATGGCTAAGTGGTCAGTTCTCATATGTGACAAGAGTATACATGTCAGGGAGGTGGGGTTTACGGGGAAACTAAGGGGAACTATGGGTAGAACTCAGATGCAGACTCGAGGGGAACTTGGTTCAAAATAATAAATTTATTAAACACAATGAAAGACACAACTATGGGAACTATGGTTTAACATGCAACAAGGGCAACACCGGGAAAAACTGAAACAATTACAACACACTAATACAACACACAACGGGGCGTGGATGAGACAAAGACGGCACAGGAAACAAACACAGAATGCAACAGGACTTTTAACAATGACGAGACTAGGAACAAACAGGCTGTGGCGTGGGTGAAAAACAAACACAAGATATGACTAAACACCACGGCTACAAAAATAAGAAAACCAAAAACGCTCCCGAAGGAGGAAGAAACAAACGGCTATGAAGGCTCAAAGAACTACACTAACAAAATAACAGAAACAAAATTCACTCCAGAAAACTGGGAGGAAAATAACACGACTATAAGATAAAACAAAACCCAAGGAACAATCTAAGAACTGAAATTCGGTAATAACTAGCAAAAACAAAACAAGGCTTGGACTATACAAATTATAATGAACGGGAAACTCACAAGGAACACGGTACGGACATGAATACAGACAAATCAAGGGACAACTCAGACATGAACCATAACACGGACCTGAACAAAGGCAAAGTAACAAAAAACACTCACTGAAAGACTATAACAATGACTAAGGTAAAGGAATGCAGACGGCAAGGAAACACAGACACGGGCATGAACAAAGGTAACGCAACAAAAGACACTTACATGTAACACGACTCAGACATGACAAATGAATCACACGACAAACACTTACTATGGGCGCTAAGGCAAGGACAATAACTGTGGCTGTGGCTGAGGCAGAAGGCAAGGGGGCAAGACAATGAGGTAACACAGACAACGACCCGACAAGGACAAGGGTGAAGACACAGACTTAAATACACAAAAGGGGGAAACACTAATGACGCACAGGTGGAAACGATCAGACAATCACACGGGAGGGAAAACACAGGAAGTAAAGCAACACAAAGACACATAACATTAACCTTCAAAATAAAACAGGAAGTAACCAAAACCGGGCAAAGACAAGACACAATGGGAAACTTAACAAAAATACAAACAAGACAGGGCAAGGGTTGAGACTAAGACAATACAAAACTCTCTTACATAAAACATGGCATGACTGAGACAACACTAGCTAAATGAGGCAATGGCAAGGATCAACAAAAGGAAAACTAAACAAAACCGGCGTGCATGGCACGGGTCATGACAATACATTCTTTAGAATTAGTAATTTAGGTGGCATAAATCTGAAAGACATGGTTTCAACTACATTCAAAACTTTTCTTTAAACCTTGATAATCGCAGAGGTTTCCCTCATTTGCAATGATGTCAAGATACAGAGAAAAACACATTTACAAAAAAATCACACCTCTCTGCCAGAGAGGACAAACCAGCTTTGTTATACAGAATACAATGGTGAGTGCCATAGGGATCTCTGGTGATGACTGTGGGAAGAATGATAAACTTAGCCTCTGGTTTTAAGAGTGGAAGCAGCAGCATGTCTGTAGATGACTGATAGTAAGACCGCCTTAACGATACTTTTCATAAAATTGGATCTGGATCTGTTTCTGAAAAAATCTGAGTTTTTGCCACAGTTTGGCGATGAGATTTCAATACGATGTTTAAGTGTAAACAATTTAACAAGCCAAATACCAAGATATGTATACACTGTGACTCTCTTAATATTGCTACCATTCAGTGTTCTCAACAGCAAGTTGTACAGAGTCAGCAAAACAATACATAATAGTGTCATCAATATAAAGATCGAAATTAGAGCCAGTTAGAGAAAAAAACAATATTATCAATATAAATTGTAAATTAGTCAGGACCCAGGACTGATCCTTGTGGAACACATTTTGTTGCTGGTAAAAACTCTGATTGGATGTTTCAAGCTTTGATGCACTTTCAGAAAGGTGAAACATCTACAAGCAAATGAACCAAATGCAATATTACAAACTGTATGACTAAGCAGAGAATGACAACGAATTGAAAGCTTTCGACAAGTCGATAAAAACAGCTACACAATGCTTCTTTTGTCCATATAAGAATCAGTATTGTTCATAGGTCTGAAACCAGACTGCTGAGGGCTCAAAACAGAAATATTTTGCATTATTCCAGAATTTTTGCCAGACAGGAAGCTTTGGATATTGGCCGAAATCATTGAGATCACTAGGAATTATACCAGTTGAAATGAAAAGATTAAATAAGTGTGTTATTTGATGAATGGAATGAACGGATCAAGTTTGTCTACTCCATGGTTTGTGGTTTGTAATGCATTAGTGACATCACTAGTAAAACTAGGTTAGAATGTGAATAGAGAAGTGTGGTTGACAGGGTATAAACAGCCAATGTAAATAGGCATTGGTCCTGTATACACATCTTTAAATAAATGACCAGCGGCAGCTAAATGCATATTAAAGGCTAGGCAGATGTCTTTGGGGTCAGATAATACATAGCTACTACGTCTGTGAAGATTCTCATTCATCCAGGTCATGGCACTTCTATGTGCTGTACAAAAGGATTGCTTGAGGGAGCACATTTATCACATTTGACGTGTGCAGACAAAGAATTAAGGGTTGTATTTACTACCTACGATAATTTTGCCAGATTTGAATATGAGCTGTGAGTAAGTGTAAATAATAATTTCATTAAGCTTTCCTCACAGAGGCTGTCCATTTATTTCTCAGTTGCTGAAGGGCAAGCCAATGGGATGGGACCTAGGAGCATCTTGGGAGAGAACATGCTTTGTTTCTTGCTTTAAAAAGAACTGAAAGTTGCAAGGATTTGCCTTTTATTCTCTTTTTGAAAAGTTGAATGTTTATCCACACTTGCAAGGAAGTTCTTTGAGAAATAATCTAATCTGATGCCATTTAAACAGAAGGGATTTCAGACATAAAATTAATGTTACTACGATAAAGGTCAAGCATTTATGCCTGTTCAGTAAAGATATTTTTTGAATCTTTTCAACAATTCTAGATTGTGTTCTCTTCAAATGTGTATCCGTAATACAAGCAACTGGGCAGTGATCACTTATTCCAAGATCGCAAACATCAGTGGCAAAAATTGTATTCCTTGTATCGGTTAAGATAAAATCTATTAATGTGATTCTGTTGTGGTTTTTGGACTGGTTCTGGTAGGCTCAGTAATCAGTTGTGAAATGTTGAAATTACTGCACAATTCCTAAAGGTGTTCAGAAGCGGTAGATAACCACTCACGATTAAATTCAACTGGGATTATCATTTTTGAGTGAACATACTGAGAGAATAGGTCCTCCGGTTCATTTACGAAAGAAGAGTTGACTGAAGGAGGCCTATAGATTTCACTTGGGATCTCTTTGTATGTCCTGCAGCAGACTCATATAGAAGGAGTTATGTCATAAATTCTTAAAGCGTTAAGGAGAAACCAGACAGTGACAACATACACACACAACAGAGCTCTGTAGGTCTTTACTTAATGAGCTTCAAATGCAGCTCTCCCCTGCTGCGCTGAACAGGGAGAGAAAGATGGACACATTAGAGAGGAGATGAGGGAGGAGGAGAGCCAGAGAGGGAGGGAGGGAAGGAGAGGTAGAGACAGAGAGGTGTGGATGAGGAAAATGGAGGGAAAAGAGATGAGGGAGACAGTGGGGAGGAGAGGGGGAACGTGATGTCTGAGATGTCTGAATGAGTTATCGCCGTATTTATGTTTGTTGGTCTTTATGTTGTGTTATTGTTAGTGGTTAAAAGGATTTTTTTTTCTCCTGTCTGGAATTTGAACTTCTCTCATGAATCTGGATCTGAAAGGGAAGTGTGCCATGTACTCAGTTCCTGTTACTGCTGGAAAAATGTAACATCGGGCTTCTCTGACCAGGACAGAAGCCAAGTGTAAAAGCAGCACAGCACCATTGAATCCTGATTCATTGGTGCTGTTTTTCAGACCAATTTAAAGGAAAAGCACATAAGTCTTTATATCCATATATTATGTATATTTACAGTATATGTGTAAATGCAGTGACAAGCCTGGTTTTATATCAAACTCATATCCATAATACATTACAAAATGTTTCCCAGAGGAGAGTCAGCTTCCTTGAGTACCTTGAGCTGCTTTATTATGGTCTGCATTTCCCCTTAAAACAGAGCAGAGAGTGGAGGTGACGGGTAAGACAGGAAGAAAAGAGAAAAAGACAACATGATAAAATGAAAACCCAAAGGGTATGTCGCTATAAGTCACCTGATGTTAGGCTGTGATACTTTGACAGTTAACAAACGCTGAAAGTCGTTCGATCAATTACCAAACCAAACTGCAACTGCAATTTATTTTTCAACACAACATATATTAAAAACAGTACATGTTGTGTTAAAATGTCTTTCCATGAACATATGTTCTAATATAGTACTCCCACTCTGAGCTCAAGTCTGTTAGCGTTGAGTTGTAGAATATATCACATGTCTGGCACAAACCGTTCACACTGTTGTGGCTGATATGTGTCAAACAATTATAACAATTACATTTCTTACAAAAACTTAAAGAATATCAAATACAGGCATGCATATAATGCTAACAGGTGACAAATAGTGTGAACCCAATGGTGGAGAGCATGATCCCTTGAAAAAAAAATCATTTGTAACGCAAAATGGGAGAATGACTTTCAAATTGAATATTTTTACCTCTGATAAAGCACTACAAGTACAGGACATATTCAACTTGATGGAAAATGCGTAAATTGGCAGTCGTGTGGTAATAAAATATGGAAGCTGAGTTGGTTAATTATCTTATTATAATAGTTTTTCCAAAGAAAACAAAAGGTTGTGTTGTCTTGGGCGAACAAATTTAGTTTTCCTGATATAACACCATAATTATTTTGAAAGTGCAAGAAAGCAACTTTTTTTCAAGAGAATCATGTCTTTATCATGAGAAAGCAACTTGTTATTTTCAGATAACTCGTTTTAACAGATAAATAAATTTGTTGAACTCATCATAACATTTAGATCAAACTTGTGTCCCTTATAAATCATGAATTGCAGAGAATACTCTGCTAATAGTAATAATATAATCTGCTTGCTTCTGTTCATTCTGCAGTCTTAATTTCTAGCTGAAAAATTACCCATGCACCCTACAGCGTGTGTGTTTCTTGATGCTGTGATTTTTCATGTCTGTGCATTGTGTGACGCTTTCTGACTCTTTCCATTTACCTGAACACTGCAGTTGGTGTGAAAAGCATGCTGGCACACCACGGCAACCTTGACATGCTCAAACACACACACGGTTAGTGTTTGTCACTACCTTTGTCTATTTTCTGTCTTTTCTGTTTTTCTTTTTCTCCTTCCCTCTATTTTTTCTGTCTTTCTTTGCACCAACACACCCCCCTACACACACATATTTACAAGTCCTCTATCCCATGTTCTCTGTGCTGGTCCCGACTCCAGCTCCAATTACCTGGTGGCTATGGCAGCAGGGCCCTAAATGGGTTGTAGCACCGAACAGGCATGTCTGCAATGGATCGCCCAGTGGGAGGGAAGGAAGAGGAGAAGGAGAGAGACAAAAGGAGAGCAAGTCGAGGGCTGGAGGCAGGGTGAGGGTGAGGAATGAAAAAGCAAGGGCATGAAAAACAGGAAGGGTTAGACAGAAAGGCAGGAGAAGATAGAGGTTCGACATGTAAGACAGGAAAAGAGGAAGAAGGAGAAGCAGAAAACAGACAACAAGAAGGGGCTCAAAATGTTGAGGAACAGGGCACATTTGTCTCTAATTTGTTAAGTGCAATTAAAGCCATATCATGCAGGTGAGATGGTTTCACTGATGTCTTGTGTGTGTATGTTAACATATTGATGTTGGTCTGTCTCTCAGGAATCCAATATCTTTTTCCTCTCGTCCCACGGTTTCACATGATTAATCTCTCTGTATTTTCTGTCATATCTTTACCCTTCTGTATGTTTTTCTCATGTCTTCTGCTGTAATACCTCTTTTCTCGTCCCTTCCCTCTTGTCTCTTTCAGCTTGTGAGGAGGAAAAGGATAAGACGAGGAGGAGGAGGAGGAGGAGGAGACACAGGAGAAGGAAAGCAAGCAGAATAAAGGATAGGAGTGGGTGAAAATGAAAAGGAGCTGTCATTTCCCACACAGCTTATGAAATGATCTTACTGAGCCTAATGCAAGATACAATTTGCGTGATTTATAGAAATAAAAGAAAATTTCCACTATTGGTCTATTTTTGTATCCAGAAACAAAAATACAAAATCAAAGGAACAGCATCCTGAAAACCTGCTGGATAAAGTCAACAGTCTTATTAAACTGTAACAATAGATTAAGTCAAAAAAGCCTGCTCAAGAATTGGCAATGTCCTGCCTTAACTGAATTTCTTTTGGTTTCATTAAGAATTTAAATATGGCATCACAAAACAGCAGCATTTGCTCTTATGACAGGAAGTTTATTTGAAATCTAAATAAGTAGTATTTTTTCTTTCCCATTTAACAAATTAAATGAATATATCTTAACATCACGGCAATGTGTTAACACTCCCATTCAGCATCTCCTCCCATAAAAAAAAATCTGTTATTGGTGTGTTCACAATTAATTCCTGATTGATAGAACTGAATACCATAAATGTTATTGCATAAATGGAATATTATACACATAATACTACAGTTTGTAAAAGCTGTTGATTAGCTGCTGATACACATACAAATATTCATGACACGTTGAGCTTTAAGGTTCACGCCAGCTTAAAATTATTGACTAAAGATTCTTTTGTAGGGCTTTCAGCCACATCTCATGTTCTTCATCAGTGGATGACTTGCTTGTCATGTAAAGTTTAAAAAAAAAGATTATTTATAAATACATAATACAGAAAGTGCTGAATGGGCTTAAGTTGTGGTGGTGTGGTGAAGGTGTTTGTGTGTGTGTGTGTGTGTGTGTGTGTGTGTGAGTAAAGTAACCAGTCTGATTTTTTTTTTTCAAATACACATGGACAAAGATTACATGCACAATAAAAAACACCAGGATAAGAGATGCTTTAAATAACATTCATCTGAACATCTGAGTGGGATTATGACATGCAGTTCCTTCTCTCTGAAAGCTGCACTGAATTGGCCGTAAATGTTACAGAAATGTCTGACGTGTTATTATTATTAATTACAAAACTATCATTCAAGGTAAAAGATCCCTGATTTAATGTTTTTTAGATAATGCAAGCATGTATTCGCCTGTGGAAACAGCACTCAAATATCTTGATTAAATAAATATAATAATACCACAATGTCATATACTTCATCACAATGAAAAGTCCTGCATTACAAAAAATGACTTCAATAGTGGCTCAGAAAAATACGCTTAAAGTATCAAAAGTAAAAGTACTCATTGTGCACAATACCAGCTAATAGAGTCATAAAAAATGTTTGGGTTGTTATTGTTGATGAAATAACATACAAGCAGCATTTTATTGTTGTAGTTGGTCAAAGTGGAACTCATTTTAGCAACTTGTTATATTATTGGGTAGTTTAATCTGTCCAAATGCAACATACTCTCTAGGATGATGAGATCATTTTTATGTAAAATCTGAATCTGACAGTAGAAAATGTGTCGTGAACTATGTATTGTTAGAACATTTTCTTATGACTGAAATCAATAATTCTTTAGGGGGTGGGTGGTATACCATCACCGATGTCAAGTTCTGCGGCGACATGAATTTTGTTGTACTGTCATTGCTGTGATAAAAGCTTTAGCACATTAAAAATAACGTGTTTTACTGTGGCTGCCATAACATGGAGGCAGAGGGCTACGCACATACTCATAGAACTGAAATTAATCCCAGTAAATACTATTTTCACTTTACAGGTAATGCACGCCAATTTTTTCGGCACTAACCAACACCAAAGTCCTCATCTACTCCTCCCATCTGAGGAAGTCAAGACCCAGTGGATTAACACAACAACAACAACCAGGAAACTCTTGGCCTATTTGTGTGCACTCGTCATTTTATGGTTAGTTTGTTGAATTTGGGGTTACCATGTTCTGTGGCTAAAGCGGCTAGCTGCAACTTCTGGAGCAATGCTGGCTTATTTAATATTGAGGGACAGTCACGAGGAACTGAGTGAACATTAAGCCTCATTTGAAGCCCAGAGTAGTAGGTTGAATTTGGGAAATTGTTTTTCATGTTGCTTTTTGTGTCTTCTCAAATCTCCAGAGCCAACGTTATCTCCACACTTCATCCTGCAACACAAGCTCAGCTGCAGCATGCTGCGTCAGTGTGTTGCTGCCATATGTATATGTAATTTATTAAACATTCATTATCAAATAAAAGAATGAGAAGACACAAAAATGTAATTGTGGTATTGAATTACACTGATAAAAAATAAATTACCCATCTCATACATTTGTGAACAAATGCACAAAGATAAATGTGTAAATGTGGGTTTTGATGACACCAAGGTCATGCCCTTGGTATATAGGCCTGGGATTTGGAGGTTTTAAGGTCCTACGGGGAGTTTAAACTCTACATCGGTGGATTGATTGCAGTATTTTTGTGTTGATATATTAAATTTTTACTAGTGTTAGTCCAATAAATGAGAGAATAATTATTCACTCATCTGTGTTTTATTCTTGGTAGTGTGGAGAAGGCTTTGGGACAGCATTTTGATCTTGGCTTATCCTGGGTAGAGCCCTGAACTTAACTAGTCATTTATATAATGAAATTTAGTATTTTCCTTATTTGAAGCTGCTATAATAAATATTTTGCATTTACAGTGAATCACATTCCTGCTTGTATGAAAAAATTATCAACCAGCTTTACAGTTCCCTTCAGCTCTCCAGGGAATTTTAGCACCTTTCAGCTCATTGTTTTGGTTTTCTTGGCTGCAACCTTATTGTTTTGGTCTCTCAGTGTTGTTTTCAGCTGCAGCATGGAGCTGTTTTCAAAAAAAGCAAAAAAGCTTTAAAAATCCAGTGTACACTGCATGCCTATCAGGAAACTGCAGGCCAACACAGTATACAACTATGTGGTGAACATGGAGAGAAACACACAGCTAAAAAGAGTGTGAATATTGAATTTACATTCATCAGGTGGCTAAAAATGATTGACTGATAATATATCCTCTGTATCCGCTGGATGCATAAATAAGCAACTGTTAGCTGTTAGCCAACAAAAATAATGAAGTTGCAAAAAAAGCTAATGCAGGTTAAAAATCTGTTATCTGTGCTCATGGCTCATAACCAATGTCTTTCCAATACAATATTTTATGCCCCTGTGACAAACAATATTTTGACTATACTGTAGAGACAGTAACACCTTACTGATTGACAAACACATTACAGACAACTTCCTGGTATTTGAGCTGTAGCTGCTTTAGCACCAACCACATCCCAGTTTCATCACAGTCTCAGTGTATCTCATTGTGTCTCTCTATTTAACTGGTTTAGATGCAGTCAAGGAATTCAGTGAGGGAGCTTTCACCTGGATTTACCTCATCAAAGGTGACAGGGTGTGATCACAGTTTAGCCTACCTTGTTTTGTCTCAGTCACTCAGTTGTTGCTCTTCACATCAATTTACATGTCATGCTTCCCTGTTATTAATCAACCAAGAGCTGTAAACATGAGGTCACATGACAACTAAGTCATTGATTTTGGTTTTAGCAACCTCTCATCTTGTGGCATCAGCGGTACACAGACCTGCGCTGTAAGCATTATTGGTCTGCTCTCGTGGGCTCAGACAGACTGTTTTTGACTCTAAACAAAAATGCCAGTAAATTTTCTTCCTTCGTCAGTCTTCTTACCCATGAACCTAAACCTGTGTTAGTGTGTTTTTCCACATTTCTATATTTCCAGCATGAATCTGTTGTGTTCTTCTTTAGCGCATGTGGGTGGGTGTCTGTCTTTGTGAGTGTCTGTGTGTGTGTGTGTGTGTGCGTACGTGTGTGTAAGTGCCTGTTTGGGTGTGTGTCCAATGCCAGTCGCACATTCTGCATCACCATTCATCTCAATTTAACAGTGCTCAATGTGTGACTCATTGCTGTGCATGTGTGTATGTGTGTGTTCGGCCATCAGAGCCTGCAGATGTATAAATCATTGGTCGAGATTACGGCTGTTTTATTATTCATGATGCA
Source organism: Chelmon rostratus (assembly GCF_017976325.1). NCBI lineage: Eukaryota > Metazoa > Chordata > Actinopteri > Chaetodontiformes > Chaetodontidae > Chelmon > Chelmon rostratus. The sequence goes on along the minus strand of NC_055663.1, from coordinate 1,795,404 downwards.
GGCCTTTTATTGCCGGCGATATTTATCTCTTTCCTATCTCCCATGACCTGCAAGAGAAAGAGGGAAGAGGGAGGGAGGAGAAAGAGGGAGGAGGGAAAAGTCAGTGTGTTTTTGCATTTGGAGGGGGTGGGAGGCTTTAGCTGAGCTGTACATAAATAAATTTGTTAAGTAGGCGGGTGTGGTTGAGTTTTTTTTGTGTGTGTTACCTTCGATTAGCCCACCATGAGGTCTAGAATCCACACACAGCACATTTGAGACATTTTGCTTTTTCCTCTTCACGTCTTCTGCTCATTTCTTTTTGTCCATGTGCTGTATTGGTTTTTTTTTTTTTGCCATTTCTGATTCTCTCCTTAGCGTCAATGTAAAAGTTTGGTCCACACGTATTTTTCATGGCATAAGTAAAAGTACACTGTATAACCTGCATCTATTGTGACGCTATCACTCATTCCTTCTTAATCCTTTACAATGTTGCTCTGTCTCCATTCTTGCTTTATACTGAAAGGGTCCAATAAAATTTGACTTCATTCCAATGTTATAGATGCTTTACTGTGATAGTTGTTCTTTCTGTTGCTCAGTCCATTTAAAATATTTTGTCCCTCGGATGTGTGAGCCAAGTGTCTCACTCGCAGCTCTTTTCTGTGGTCGGCTGCTGTCTATTTTTGGCAGACCAGCTTGCATATTTGAAAAGTGATATTAACTTGTAAATGTATATTAATCCCAAATTTATTGCCCGTTGGTATGAAGTTAACATGCAAGCCGAGGAAGAAGAAGAAGAAGGATTACTTTATTAATCCTCTTGTGGGAAATTCAATTTTTTTACTCCATTGTCTTTGTTTTTAACATACACACATAGGCCCAAAATACACACACGCACACACATAGACACGAGGCGGAGGTTGGGGTGGCAGAAAGAGCCGCAAGAGCAAATAGCACTGACATGAGCATATCAGCAGAGGAAAAGTGAGTCAGGTTGCAATAGACCATTTTGCCAGCAGATGCTTTGACTCGTCATAGTACGAAAAGCTCACAGGTTATTTCTAACACTAACAACTGCTCAAGTGTTCCAGGAAGGCAGTTGTGAATGAGTCATTTTGTGACGCATCAGTGAAACAACTGATGCCAATCAGATAATGCAAACACCTTTCGTGCTCGACCTGAACCAAAGGCATGTTCATATTACATTTCGGTTCAATGGAATTTACCTGCACTCTGCCCTGAAAAAAGATGTCATGTCAAATTTCTGATGCAGCCAATAAATAAATATTGATCAGAGCAACCGCAGACGGAGAAACAAGAAACAAGATAAAATAATGTAATATAACTGCTCCATTTCCAAACACAGAGCATCAGTGTTTCTATTGGCCGGCCGAGGACATCAGCCCGGTCAAAGTTAGACAAAGAAGATCTGCCGTACCTGTTAGTTCAGGCTTCAAGTGGATGAGAGACAGAGCAAACGTTTGTATGCCAGAAATGTAAACTGGCCGAGCCTTCATGCTATGCTTCATTTCTTATTTGCGTTCATGCTACTTTTTTACCAATGACTGTGAAGTGGGAGAAGGAATGCCATGATTTTCCTCCTTCTGATATGCACTATTCAGGACATCCAGACAAAAAACAAAGCTAAGACAGCATGCTGCATACAGTGATTAAACCAAGTACACTCAGAAGGTATCTGTTGTCACATCGATCATAAAGGAGCGATTCAATATGCTTGTAAAACCCATAAAATGTCAGTAAAACAATACACGCTGCTTCTGAAATGCTCCCCATGGACATTGGCACTGCGACAGAGACGTGATAGAGCTGTGGTGCAACTGGAATACTGCACAGCCGCTTCCAGTTGACAGGAGGGGTGAAGTTGCTGTGGTTTCCTTATAGGTTGATTCATGCACAAATAAATCATGTCCACTTCCTCTGGGCTCTCTTTAATGTTGTTCTCTCTGGATATGTAATTGTTTTTCATTCATTTTCAAGCGCAACCCAGAATTTAAGTAATTATTAATGAAGACCTAATGCGTCTTAAAAGCGTTTGCTTGTGTCTTATTTTGGGTATTCAAGCTATCGCTACAAAATTCAACCCGCATGGATTCTGCTGGGTTTTCATTTCGTGTAGTGAGGCCATTTTAGCTAAGTGGTCCCCTAGATACTGTGGTCTGTCTCTGTCTGTGACTCTCTATCACACACACACACACACACACACACACACACACGCACACACACACACACTCACACACAAACACACACACACACACACACATACACGCACACAGTCATGTGGAACTAAAGAGGAGCATGTGTCGCAGGTCAGCCTCCCTTTCACTTCACAGGTGGCAGTCACAGCTGTTCAAACACACACACACACACACACATACATCTGTAACTGCAGTACAGAGGTCCCTGGTGAAGCAGTTTTCACCATGTTGCACTGGTAGACATATTTTTATATTGACTTTTTAATCTTTGCGCTGACTCGAACAACTTATCCTGAGTTTGACATTTATTTTGTTGTAACATGATTTCAGTTAATTTTGACATTCATTTCCTTCACTTTCCTGCCATCTACCTGTTCACAAAAAGTGGCTGATCGTATGTGTAATCTTATGACAATAAACCTCAAAATAAATGTTCAAAGAAATCACAATTTGGACCTTTAAAGGAAAAAAAAAAATTCAAATGCAAAAGATGAAAAGAGGGGCATGACTCACCACGCCTGCTTTTTCCATGGATATTTTCTGCTGCCCTTGACTGATTCAAGCAGTCCTGTGTCCTTTCGCACAGCCAGAGAGAAGACCTTACATGACAAGTCACACTTCACAGATATTTGAAGCTCATTCTGATCAGCTTTGTGCTGCATCTTTTTCTGACAATTTAATGTTCATCAGAGAGAAAATCCTCTCCACAAACTAAGGACAAATGAGACAATCTGGAACCTGTTGGTCAGGTTGGCTTCTGTTTGTTTTGAAAAACTACGACTTCTCACTGGTGGATTTTTTGGTATCCTGTCCAGCCTTTAGTATTTCCTCCTGGGTAGCGCAAACTCTACACCAACTAAAACCTTAACACCAACGTGTTGGTCCACACTGACTGTCTCTGTCATTCCGAGGGCAGCCACCACTTGCTAAAATGCAATTACAGAGAGGTGTCTGTAGATCTTTAAAACAGTTCACTCAATAGCTTAGCTTAGCTTTTCCGGATGCAAAATTGCATCTTCATCACAACATTTGAGTCATGAAACAAAGCACAGTTGAGCTTAAGAAGATAGTTGCTGTTGTAGCTGAGCCCGTGCTGTACCATATGGTATGGATACAAGGCTTCATTTGCAGCAATTTTGTCATTTTCCTCAGTACAAGTCATGAAGAATGCACCAATATTGCTTGCACCTCGAGCTAGTGTGGCCTTCTCGTGCATTTTCGTGGAGGTATGCTGAGTAATAGCCAGCTGAGTATTCCTGGCGGTCACAGTTGATGGACTTAATCAACGTCCTTTTTGCTTCCTCTTTGCACCAACTGCCATGTACCATATACAACTGATGTGCAACATATGTGGGGTTCTTTGATTGGATGACAAGTGATCTTACTCGGCGTGACCAGCCCAGATCTTTTTTTTTTATTATTATTATTACATTGCTCCTCTTCAGATCAGACCGGTATCAGCCCTAGGATATGTAAGAGTACCTCCTACTGGTCAGTGCAGGCAGTCAATATATCGGACAAAGGAGGTCTCGTATGGGACATACCAATTTGGCCCAATATAAGGGACATCTTGGCTTAAAGTTGGCAACAATTGGCAATCCTACTGATAAGTGCAAAGTATTCTGTAGAAAGCCAGTAGCAGGATTTTGGCAACTCAGCAGACTAACAGCACAACACATCGCATCAGTGTTGGCAACATTACAGTAAACCTAAGCAGTACAATACATCAGTCTTGCTGTGGAAATTATTGTCACCTCTGTCTGGGTTTTGTGGAGAGCCACATAGTACAACACAATGAACTTTAATAAAGACAGCATTCCTTTGCTGTGTGCATCTGGACCACAAATAATGAAAAATATTGATTTGAAACATCTTTAAGTCGATATTACTCTCAGTCATCAGGGAGCACAGACAAAAGAGGAGCTTAGAGTCAAGTTGTCATTCTGAAGCTTACAGCACCATCTAGTGGCTGATGATGATGATGATGATGATGAAAGGTTGGAAATTTGAGTTTGGAGCAACAATGGGTCATTGGCTTGTGTCTTGTAGGCTACAACTATATGTATGTATAAGAAATTATTAGCACTTTCACATTAAAAACCATGTCATTTTATTTAGATCTTTTAAACATCTATTTTTGTGTATCTGTGCACTAATTACATATCATTTAGTGTGAGGTTGTTGTGTGTCACCTGAAACAAAACAAACGGTCCTCGACTGTAAATGAACATAGATTTCTTCAGCAATCTTGGAAACGTGAGCTTTAAAGCCACCAGACAACCTAGAATTTATGTGGTTCTTCATCTTTTATTTATCAAATGTATTTTTTAATGATTGCCAGGCTGCACTGGGTTTTAAAAAATATATTAAACCTTAATTTTCTTCCATGAAGAAATTGTACTATAAATTACTATAAATTGTACTAAATTGAAATATTTTTAGTAAAATAAACCAAAGCAGTAGTTGTTAAAGAAGAGGATATCACCCAGATGGTGACAGCTGACTTCTTTATCTGTTTTAATTAACTTGTTAAAAAAGTGGGCAGGATCACAAGCTTTAACCATAACTCACTGTCTGGCTGCTGCAGGTCCCGAGCAGCACTGATATACTGTATGTCACAGCTTCCTGTCGAAAGTGTAATGCTTGCACACACAGAGGGAAAATGTTCTTCAATCTGTCAGTGCAATAATAAAGTGTAACATCCCAGTGGTGAACGTCACTGACAGTAATCACACTCTGTGCTGTCATCAGATCAACGTAAACATCAGCAGTATATTGAATGGAGATGTTCAAACTGGAGAATATATACAGCATATTGTTCACATTTGAAAATGAGCTGAGGGGCAAGGGACTGTAGAACAAAATGATCTGGATGGGAGGAGGAGCCTGACCCTGATGTTAAAAAGTAATTAGTTTCTACCATTATTTATATTTTATTTTATCAAAATGCAACACTCTCCCCCCAATATATCAAAATAGTAAAACAGTATTAAAATAGTGCAACCCGTTTCACTGCTTATAACTGAAAGAAGCAGAAATAATTAAGTATACCAAAATTTTATCATTATCTGCTTAATGGAATAATAATTTCCACATTAGCCGCCCCACAACACAAAATTGGGGACGGATGAAATAAATTCTAACTAAGGTAAGAAAGACAAAAGGCCTTCTCCTGTTTACCCACAAAAGTCAAACCAGAATTACTTTACCATCTTACCTTTCTCACCTAAGCCCCAAATAATTTTTGTCCCTTAAATACAATTACCAGAAGATCTTTAGGGCTTAGCGAATGGCAACAAATAATGGCATAACAACAGTGGCAGAAGTGATATATCACAGCTCAGCATCAAGAGAACTATTTTTATTAACTGCATTTTTGCAAATTCTCCCAGATAAACGTCTAGTAACAAAAGGAAGTTTAATAAACTGCTTGCATTGGACATATGTGCGTAGAGCCTTTGGTTCTCCATGTTACAAGGTGTAGTCTTCTTGTACCTTTGCATTGTTTCATGATTTTGAGGATCATCTCAAGTGCATACATGATACAACTAGATTTGTAAACCATTTCAAGCCAACAGGCTCAAATGTTTGCATGGCCCAAAACTTTTAAGAGTGATGGTAAGGGTGGAAAAAGGTGAATGAGACTTAGTGTCTGCCTCCTGTAAGCCTAGGTGTAGTGGCAGGATAGTGATGAAACTTTCTATACAGCCTTTTGTTATATTGTTTACCTGACTGAATACAGCATGTGGGATGGCATTTAGCAGCCCGACAACTGCACTCAAATTTTCACCTAAATCTAACCCTTACCTTTAAAATTAGTTTAGTTAGTAAATTTGGAAATAAGAGAAATTACACATTTTTCTTCCTTCAAATCAAGGGTAAGCAATAATTTGCCCTTCCTCAGTTCAGTACAGTCATGCGTACAGCTTTTCTTGGTCTGGTATGAGTACTGAGTCAGTGTGTTGACTTCATGGTGGCTCATCTCATTGACATCTTCATCTACACACTACAGTTTAGCATTTACCATTATACCATAATTGTCCCCTGTGGTCACAGTGTCCAGTTATATAGACTCCAACATCAGGTTTTTTGATTTTTAAAACGTCTTTGGATTAAAAGTATCTGTTAGGGAGGATGTTCTTAAAATTGTAACACATATTAAATAAGTGATGTCTTTCTTTAAACTGAATATATACATAAAAACAACAAACATTTCGAGCATTATCGTATTGCTGTGTATTCTGAATTCAAGACTTTGAATTGGCACAAACAATACATCTCTCTTGATGAGGAGAGCTCTTTAATACCACCAGTGTTAACAATACCCAATAACATCACATTACCAATTTGTACATGAAGAAATGTTGATTGGCATGTCGTGCCTGGAATACAATGTAAGCAAGTTGTCAACAACTATAGTGGGCATAGGTGAAAAAGAAAAGAACTTCATGGGACATAATGTGGTTATCTTACGCTGGAAAACATTGGCTGGACAGTTACAGCCCCACCTCTTGAGGCAAAGTCAGAGCAGCTTCCATGTTGAAATTGATCCGTGTCACTGCATATCATTCTTCAACACATCAGTTCTCGAACGTCTCCGCAATGATGGCCCTTAGAGCTTTAACTGATACATTACATTTATTCATTCTATACTTTTGAACTATGGATTTTTTGAAACACTAAGACTGGCCCATTAGTTAATTGTCATTGTTTAATTACTCACATGGTTGCTTAGACATATGTTAGCAAAAAACAACATTTTTGCATCATGCTGCTGTGATGACAGGTTGAGGTTGGTCTGACTAGTAAAGTCACAAAGGTGGGAAATGTGGGAAATATTTAACGCATGTCCAAACTCTATCTATTCATGCATAGTCAATAAATACGGATAGATCATATTTACTATTCATTTACTGTCACCATAATCACATTTTTATATATATATATTTTTGTTACTACGCATTTTATTTTTTGTCACCTGAAGTGAACTGCAGAATATAATGCTAACAGGTCTTGAGCTGTTTGATACTGTGAGTGTGCCCTTGAATTCAATATTGTGTTGTACCTAGGAGTGTGGGAGTGTGTTTGATATCCACTTCCAGGAAGATATCACTTGTTGGGGAGGACAGACACCAGTAAATTTTAGAAGGCAGAGGAAAGCACTGAGAGTGAAACAATAGTGTCATAACAGGCTAAAAGCAGATAATGATGGGAATGGCCTCAGAATGAAGCTCCACATTAGGAGGAGTTCATTTATTTCGTTTGATTTTTGAGGACTTAAAGAATAAAGTATGGAAGCTTTATATTTATTTTGTATGGTACCACTCTACCATTTCTCTTTTGAATCTTTTAAATGCCCTTAAGTTGCCTTGACAAGTTTCTGGTATGTTTCTCTAATGACCTCAGACTCAAATGCTGATGGTTGCATGGGTGTTGAAACTTGTTATCATTAATCTTGATCAGCCTTCGCTCATTTATACACTTTATTTTATCACTTCGATATAAGAATAACAATTAATACTGTATAATGAGTTTTTCACATTTTAAACTCAGCACGCTAACTCCTGATCGTTGATTGGATACTGTTTTATCTTCATAATATGTAATTATTACTCATTGTTACTGCACCATTGGTTTTGGTGTCGGTGTCCTACATTTTGGCCATGATGCCCTAATAGATTTGATTTAGGGACTTGCCCTAAACATGACTTAATTTCAGGCCTGAGTAGACATGAGAAATTCTAGATTAATGCTACTAACACCACTGAACAGGAGTGTCAACGTGATGTAAAAACTTTCTTTGATCATGAAGCAATTCTGTCAGTCAATTGTATGAACTACACTACAGACTGGAGTCTCTATATATGTAAATCTATATATGCTGGTCTCCTCTATGAAACATCTGGATCTTCACTGAGCTGCATTATTGTAAACTATGAGGAACTGGCTGTTGGTCACATATCCACCCTGCCTCTCCCTCTTCATCTCCTGTGAGTTCTCATGCATTAGTTCAGTGTTGACTGTGTAGTTGCTGTGGCTGTGTTGATATACAGTGTGTTGGTGTCAAGGTCACTGTCTGAAGTTTCAACCATGTTAAATTAAAAACATCAGCGACGTCCACCCCCTGTACTAACTGCAACAAGGAATGACCACAAGAGGGCAAAGCTGCACATCTTTCAGGTGTGGTGTTTTTGGATTGCTTGGCCTGTCAGGACCTGCACAGCTGCACGCTCAACCAAGCTGCCATCAACTGCACATACTAGACTTCTTCTGGATGAATCGCGCCTCATCTGGACAGTTGACAAGAACAGGTGACAAAGAACTCCAGTCAGTCACTCCCAGCTGTCAAGCAATGGAATAAAGGTGAGAACATGGCAGTGCATTAAGTGGCTCCCCCCAGCTGTCAAGCTATGTATTGATAACTAGTGTTCTTAAAATAATCACTTTATAGTTTAGTGCTTTGATGTGGTGAATACTAAAGAGATGAATGTCTTGTTTTTCAAATTTTTTGTATATTATGCATGACTATTTCTTGCAAGTAGAAATGTCTTTGTGTATCACAGTGACTAATTTTCAGATTTTTTTTGTGATGTGTGGCTTACAAAAGTGTAAGATGACTAAATTAGATTCAATTATAATTCTATTTAAGCAACGTTTGAGGGTTTTCTTAATATATATTTGTTTAATGATAGTTTGAAGGATCAAAACAATGACTTTCAGATAATAACACATGTACTCTTCAGGAGAGAAGTGATTAAAACTGCTGCCAAGCCATACTCGGGAAACTGGGTGTAACAATATAGGTGCAGCGTGACAGTTACATCATTTTCCACAAACATGATGTTTGACTTAAGTTCACTTTAGAAATCTGTCAAATAATTCAAGACGCTGCCAAGACAGTAAGGACGGAGTCTTCCAGTAGAGGCATACATACACCGTTATTCATCAGAGCTGAAATCAGAAAACTGCATGTTGGTCCCCAGCTGTGAAATTATTTTCTTTGTATATGATTAGAGGGGAGAGCGCAAACACAGTCCCCCACTACCAGAAATCCTGCAGTCCAGATTCCCACATTTAGGACATTCCCAGAAGTCTACAGGAGACTACAGAAGGAGTCTACAGCAGGGTTGACCCCCATTCAAGGAAAATGTTTAAGAGACTGCTTACATCATGTTTGTATTTCAAGTGTGATATGGCCCAACATAATGTCATTTATTCACATAACTGGACTTTTTTTTTTAATAAAATACAGCTCATACTAACTAACCCACACATACTTTGTCATACTATTACAATGGTGAGAAAGACGTTTATTCCTAATTTTAAGAAGACAGGTGACATGCTTTTGGCCGTAAAATGGTGAAAGTCAATGTTATTTACAAACCTTGCTTACCTCAATTAAATTAGCTGTACTACGGAAAAACATAACAGAACAGTGAAATAACGTAAGTTTAAACCGTAAAAACTTACTTAAAGTAGCCGTCCTACGGGAAAAAAATGCACCAACAACAACAGTGAAACAATATACATCCCTGCAAATTCGGGGAAAGTGCAAATGTCATGCTTATATTTAATCGCAAAATGACAGGAATTTCAACTGTGGACAACTGTAGACTCTGGGCCAATTAGAGGCCGGTGTCTGTACCCAACAGTTGACTCTGGGCCAATGAGAAGCCGGTGTCTGTAGCCAACTGTAGACTCTGGGCCAATTAGAGGCCGGTGTCTGTAGCCAACTGTAGACACTGGGCCAATGAGAGGCCGGTGTCTGTACCCAATGGTTGACTCTGGGCCAATGAGAAGCCGGTGTCTGTAGCCAACTGTAGACTCTGGGCCTATGAGAAGCCGGACCCGTCCTGTCCGGGATTGCATTCCACTGTGACATTCCTATCCATGCAATATAATCTGTTTATATCTCTCTTGTATATAAGTGTGTATATGTATGTATGTATATGTATGTGTGTGTGTATATATATATATATATATATATATATATATATATGTGTGTGTGTATTTACATATTTTTTAATATACTTTTGTTTATATACATATATATTTACTTCTGTATATATTTACTTCTGTGAAGTATGTCGCTGCTGTACTTTCTTGTTTGGTTCTCTCTTTTCTGTTTACACCTGTAAACTGCAGCTGGATGGAGTCCAGGAAAAATTTCCTCCACGGGGACAATAAAAGTATATCTTATCTTATCTTATCTTATAATCTTTATCGATTAATAGTTTGTAATTATACATTTTTGGAAATATGTGTGTATCTGGCATTATATTCTATCCTTAATGCTTTTTATGTCCACCTTGTAAAGCACATGCTTTGGAATTTCTCGTTTTAATGTGCTATATAAAAAAAATAGAAATAGATTCTGTATATATATATATATATATATATATATATATATATATATATATATAAACTTTAATTCTTATCACCAAATGAGTAAACCTTCATTGAAAAACACGAGACCAATGACCTACAATCAAGTGTTAAATACTACACTAACACAGAAAATTTGGATTTTGTACAAAACGTGCTGTTTGAGGTCAAAACCAAGAACCTATTTGCTCTTTGGTCAGGCGACAGCCAGGGGTTTCCTATCATGCCCTGGGTCTTGCAGTCGGTGGAGAGCAGCTGTCGCGTCTTGCTGTACACACTGTGGCCGCCTCGATCTCGTGAGGTTATCGTTGCTCGTTTCTGCATGAGGTCAGATTCAAAAAATCTGGATCAAATCGGACACAAAAATCTAAACGGCATTCATCGCTAACAGGTGACAGATTCTGCGCACGCCGAGCTAATCTCGAATGAGCCTGTTCTCACATTCTCTTATAGACGCTATCTAAACACGCATTAGGGGGGTTAACAACAGTAACAGTCTCATCTTACAGGATGTTCATCTACGTTGTCGTTGGAATATAGGTCACTCTGCGTCTTGTGTTGACAGTTTGTTGTCACAACATCTTGACAGATAAGCATCATGGACTCGCCGTGAGGAGCACGCTCAACTGTCGTGTATTGATGACGCCATCACTGGGACTTTCCGGATACGTCACTCGGGGCTTCCGAGTTAGTAAGCAAGCTCTTCGTCAGTGTTCATGTTGTGAGACACTGTAATTGTCGTTCGTTACTCTGGAATACACACCAAAAGAGACAATGAAAACGCCAAAGGTTACTAACAGCGCCGAACGGTTTGAATATTGAGACGTCGTTGTCAGGAGCGACGGTCAGACTGAGAGGCGGAATGTCAACAACGCGGCCCCTCCTCGGAATGAGACGAGTCACCGAGCTAACGTGCCCGGAGCAGCCGGCCAGTAGGCTCCCTGCGTCAGTCGCGAGGCAACAGCAAGAGGCCCCCACTGTGGACGAGTTTACCGTGCTGGAGGATAAAGAAGAGGAGCTGAAATGCGCCAGGCCTCGAGTGGAGCAGGTTTTTAAAGTTAAATTCACAATTATTGGACTGTTGGACCACACGGGACAGCCGCACGGTAGCAAAACATCACGTCAGATATGGCTGCAGCTCAGAGGAAATAGAGAAGACGTGTCAAAGGCGAAGGTGAGGGCTTGTTGTAGTGTTTCACTTGCAATTTCAACAAACCAACAGTTAACTGTGACACAGAGTTGTGATGAACACACTCCCACATGTCATAGACTGTACATTTCACATTCAAAATGTATTTTTATTAGTTCATGACTGATGTACGTTCAAATATAGGCGCATGTTTACATGTTTCGGTTGTTTGCGTTAAAATAACTCAAAGTTTCATGTATATACAGTTGTGTGAAACAAGTAGTGTGTTACCAGCCACAGCATGTGATTAGGGCAGGAAACTGTTGATCAATCACAATGAAGCTGTAGTTTTTGTTAGTCCCCGTCATGCATGTGATCAATTGCCGCATTTTCTTTCCCAATCGTCATAAAATTTCTGTTATTGCGGGCATGCAGTTATCAAGGACAAAATGTTTTTCTGGTATCAGTCATGCAACTTTTATTTCCAATTTAATACTTTCTGGCCATATCTTCAGAATCAGAATTGGCTTTTTTGGCAAGTATTTATGCACAAACAAGGAATTTGACCACGGTTTAAACATTGCATTCAATGTACTTGCATAGAAAAAAAGACATGCAGCTCAATGAGGACAAAAAGACAATAAATAAAAAGATAAATAAATATGACTGAACAGTAAGTCAAGTTGTGCACAACTATAAAATAAACAATGAGCAATATATACAGGAATGATTAAGCAATTAACAATATAGTCCATCCATCCATCTTCTTCCGCTTATCTGGGGCCGGGTCGCGAGGGCAGCAGGGATGCCCAGACTTCCCTCTCCCCAGACACCTCCTCCAGCTCTTCCGGGGGGACCCCGAGGCGTTCCCAGGCCAGCCGAGTTACATAGTCTCTCCAGCGTGACCTGGGTCTTCCCCGGCCTCTTCCCAGTGGGGAATGCCCGGAACACCCTCCCAGGAAGGCGTCCAGGAGGCATCCCATATAGATGCCCGAGCCACCTCAGCTGGATCCTCTCAAGGTGGAGGAGCAGCAGCAGCTCTACTCTGAGCTTCTCCCGAGTGACAGAGCTCCTCACCCTATCTCTAAGGGAGCGCCCCGCCACCCTGCCGAGGAAACTCATTTCAGCCACTTGTATCCGAGATCTCGTTCTTTAGGTCATGACCCAAAGTTCATGACCATAGGTGAGGGTAGGAACGTAGATTGACTGGTAAATAAAGAGTTTTGCCTTTTGGCTCAGCTCCTTCTTCAACACGACAGACAGTACAACGACCGCATTACTGCTGCTGCCGCACCGATCCACCTGTCAATCTCACGCTCCATCCTTCCCTCACTTGTGAACAAGATCCCAAGATACTTGAACTCCTCCACTTGAGGCAGGAGCTCTCCTCCAACCCTAAGGGGGCAAGCCACCTTTTTCCAGTGGAGAACCATAGCCTCGGACTTGGAGGTGCTGATTCTCATCCCAGCCGAGTGCGAACTCGGCTGCAAACTGCCCCAACACATGCAACACAGGTCCTGGTTCGAAGAAGCCAAAAGGACAACATCATCCGCAAAAAGCAGAGATAAGATCCTGTGGTCCCCGAACCAGACTCCCTCCGGCCCTTGGCTGTAAAGCATAAATAAAACAGAATGTGATCATTTACTGATCCCTTTTGGCTTGAACTCATTTGAAAACAGTGCAAAGACCTCATCAACCTCATTGATTTTTGTGAATATGAGCCTTTTCTTAATTTGATGGCAGCACGACAACACAGTTGTCAGTTGGGACAGGGGCAACAAAAGGCTGGGAATGTTGTGGAATGCTCAAGGTACACATGTTATTTGGCAACAGGTGATCATATCATGATTTTGCATGAAAGAGGCATCCTTGAAAGGCTGAGTTGTTCACAAGCAAGGATGCGGCAGGGTCCCCACTATGTGAAACACTTAATTATTTAAAGCAATGGTCATCAACTGGTGCCGTGGCAGGCCACACCCGGCTTCCTCAGAATGTTAATGGATTTACAAAATGCACCCATCTGAAGTTACTCACCAGTGAAAGAGGCCCAGTTCGTACCGAGAGTGATCGTTGATTAGATTGCCAACCCCTGAAAACGAGCCAGTCTATAATTCATTGTTCAGCCGTTATACAAAATCAGATTATTCTCCATCTCCGTCCTCTCTACGCCATGGACCCACCAGTGAACTCCTCAGCTCCCTGCTGGGCATTCCCTGGAGGTGACAGCAGCGGATTGGCTAGACTACGGGAGGTACATCTGGAGTTGCGCTGAATGGAAGCTTGTCTTTTTAGATGCAGGAATTGTCACTTAAGTTTATTTTCATGCCAGCTGTTGGATTGAGTCTCAAACTGAGTATTTTTGTTCGCCTCTCAGGAATCCTGAAGACAATTTTTGGTTGAGATAAGGACTCATTCATTGGTAGTTAAACTGTGGGTTTTGTATTTTATTGTATTGTAGAGCACTGACTGCCTTCTTGGCAGAGGTCTGAGAGCAATTAAGTATCTAGTTATTATTTTGGATTTTCCATGTTTTCTTTTTTAGTCTGTTCACCCTGATATAGGCTAGAAATAACATTAATTTTGTAAGAAAGTTAAAACATTAAACAGACAGACAGATAGATAGACAGACTTTTCAGTCTGTCTGTAGAGCAGGGCAATGACAGTAATAGAATAATTACAAACTATCATTTTTCTTATTATTATTTGAAAGTCTGGTCCCCACAGTGTCCACTTACACAAATGTAATTGCCTCTTGGTATAGAGAATATTACCACATGGGCTCAGGAACAGGTGGTAAAACCTTTGTCAGCAAACACAATTTGTTTGCAAATGATTGCATTCTGTGTTTATTTGCGTTCTACATAGTGGATAGTCAGATTAGTTTGTGTCCAATTACTCACATGCCCATACTTGCTACAGTATACAGCTGTCAGAGTTGGCAAAATATAACATTTGAATATTCCTACTAAAACAACACATAGGTATGATCCATTCGAATGTCTGTTTTTGCACATCTACTTGAGAGGAAAAACCAATGCAACGAGAGTCATACTACTTGTATATTCATTTACACTCAGTCAGAGTGATGTGTGTTCAGTTTCCAGTTGGTGCTGGTCCACATATTTTGGAAGATTTCAATGTCCTGGACAAAGAGGAGGAATTCAGGTCACATATTATCTGATTATGGACACTATTTCTCTGTGTTTTTTGTGTCCAAGTGACAAATGGAGACAGTAAATTTTTGTTGTCTCCATTAGTCAGTATCTTTTCAGTATTGAATGAGAGCACTGTAGCCGGCAGCCACAAAACAGACTGAAATGTAATCCCTCTGGGTGTTTGTGCACCATCAAAGTATGTCCCCTAAAAGTGTTTGTTTTTGCCACTGACAAGCTCAGATTGTTTTAATAAGTGTCTGACAACATTATAGAAAGGATCCCTGCAGAGATTCCTTTTTGTGAAAGCGCAAGATCTGCTTTGCTTAAGCAGAGACAGGTGTTATATCGCTCTCACCAAAGCCACCAGATGTGATTAACAGAAACAGAAGCAATTTTATCATTGCAAAACACACTTAATTCAGACACACAAACTCATCAAAACCTTCTTGGTTCATCTTTACACTGTTCCAACAATCATCACTAACTCTGGATTGGTTGAAATATACTTTTAATTCACCAAATTGGGAGGGGAGAGAGAGAGGCCTCTCATCAGAGGAGCAGTGGGGGAAACATCATGTGAAGCTGGAATATTTTCACCTCGAAATCAGGAATTATTTTCGCTGGACATTTTGATTGGAGGGACTCAAATATGTTGGACTTACCCAGTAATGGGAAAAAAAAGTAAATACTGAAGATATCAAAAAACACATATGGGCACAAAAAGAGTGTAGAGAAAGCAAAATATGTTTGATATTTTAGATTCTTCAAAGTATCTTTTTCTTTTAAGACATCTTAGCACAGTTTTTGCATTTTCTCACTCAGCTTCAAGAGGTTGTCACCTGATTAGCTTTTCCAACAGTCTGAAGGAATTCTAGTGTGTACGCTGAGCGCTTGTTGGCTGCTTTTCCTTCACTCTGCGGTCCATCTCATCCCAATCTGGTTTGATTCGATGGCCATGTCATTTGATGCAGCATTCCCTGTCTCTCCTTCTTGGTCAAATAGCCCTTACATAGCTTGGAGATGTGTTTTGGGTCATTGTCCTGTTGAAATCAAATGATGGTCCCATGAAACACAAACCCAATGGGAGGGCATGTCCCTGCAGAGTGCTTGGGTAGCCAAGCTGCTAATGGTGTCAACAGCAAACCACCATCACACCTCCTCCTCTGTGCTTCATCGTGGGAACCACACATGCAGACCGTGGTGTAAGTTAGTAACGACGGGCTCCAGTGCAGGCTATTATGACGGGCCCTTGAGCTCCTCAGTTAAGACTCTTAGACTCATCAGACCAAAGTACAGATTTCCACTGCCTCTTTGTGTTTCTTGATCCAAGCAATTCTTTTCTTTTGTTGGTCTCCTTCAGTAGTGGTTTTTGCAGCAATTTCACCATGAAGGGCTGATTCACGCAGGCTCCTCTGAACAGTTCGTGTTGAGATGTCTCTGCTGCAACTCTGCAAAGCACTTGTCTGGGCTTTAATCTGAGATTTCTGAGGCTGGTAACTGTAAAAAGTTATCCTCTGCAGAGATAATTCTTGATCTTCCTGACCTAATGAGTGTCAGTTTTATCATAGCGATTGATGGTGATGCACCTGAAGATACATTTAAACTTCTTGAAATTTTGAGCCTTGACTGACCTTCATGTCTTAAGGTAATGATGGACAGTTGTTTCTCTTTACTTAGTTGAGTGGTTCTTGCCACAACATGGATTACCAGGTAGTTAAATAGGGCTGTTTACTGTATACTAGCTATCTTGGCACCGGTGGTCTCAAACACTTGTAGAAGGCAAAAAATTCCACTTGTTTGCTTTTGACAAGTCACACCTGTTAAGCTGAAAACCATTCCAGGTGACGACCTCGTGAAGCTCATGGAGAGAATGCCAATGGGTTGCTTTCTATAGATCATTTGGTTATTGCAGAGGACCTACTGAAAATCACACCCATCAAATATTTGTGATCTGGTTCAGAGTCTGGAAATCTGACATCCTCTCTTTCTCTCCCACTCTGTCATTGTTGAATCATGTCATTTTTTTTCACACATTAACACTAAAGAAATATTTCATGATATCTTTAAGGAAGTTACCACCTGCAGCTGAGTCACCTGAACATTTCCCAGAGTGAAGAGATTCCCTGAATCAATGACAAGTGTTTGGTTTCAGCACGTGTCAGGAGGTGTGCGTGCATGCTTGCGTGTATTCATGCAGGTGTGCGTACGTAGGTGCCTGCCTGCGTGCGTGCCTAGTTGCACTTATGAATTTATCAGAATATCTGCTGTCTTACTTTTTTTTTTTAGATTTTCCATGGTTTGTCTATCAAGCTGCAAAACACAGTTTTCATCATACATTATATAGTAATTGTAATTGACATACAGTTTTGTCTTCTCCTTGTTATGCAGGAATATGTTCGAGGACTATGTGACCCCGAACTGCAGAAAGAAGAACGGTACCCAGTGGACATGCACTGTATTTTTGCTGGTGCTCGGGGCCTTTTCCTGGACAGGCTTATACGGGACACAAGTGCTGAAGTTCTAGTGCCTGAGCCTGGCTGCCTGCGATTGTTGGGCCGGGCTGAACCCGTAGTGATGGCTCAGAGCAGAGTTCAGCAATTTGTAGCATTATTCCAGGTAGGGGGACCAACAATCTGTGATCACACACAATTTTATTATACAGTAGTATAATAATAGATGAATGGACAATTTTTAAGTGCATATCGAGAACCCGAGTACTGTTCAGCCACCTCACTCTTCACTGTTTTGAATGTAAATCTAGCCATAAGAGAAGACTTTACAGCAACTTTCCTAATCTACTGAAAACATTTAATCCTACAAAGTAGAGCTTAACCAACTACTCAATTGTGTTGTCCATCAACCACAAATGAATGGGCAGCAATTTGATCATTTAACATTTCGATCATTTTTACATACATACCAAAATTAGCTGGTTCCAACTTCTCAAATTCATTCTTTTCAATTTATATGATAGTAAATGTAACATCTTGTGACAAAGCATGCCTCTTGAAGCCTATTTTCAGTAATAGACCAAGTTAATAATAATTTAAGAGACAAGTTAATCATCAGATTAATTAGTAACATAAATAATGATTAATTGCACCCTACTTAAAGGAAAAGACTAAAAATACACTAAAGCATTAAGTGTGTGTGTTTTTTATCCAGGAGAAGCGAAGTCTACTAAGTGACAGAGAGCCCGCTGTGAAACGAGCATTCAAGTCCTTTGTGGAGGAAAGGGATGATAAGTACACTATGGAGCTTCTTCTGCTGCCCAGTGCCCTGAAGGAAGAGTTACTGGGACTGGCTTATAGCCCCACGTCCTCCCTGGTTAGTGTATACCTTTTTTAATCTGATTTACTACAGCATGACATAACCACTGTGTCCAGCTGTGTGCCTTTGGATAGCATATTTAGAAAACAGTGAAATGTATCTACTGGGGAATAGTTGGGATTATAAGGTCTAATGGATGTCTCAATGACCTGTGAGATTTTATGTTTTGAAAGGTGAGGTGTCTGGTGCCTGTCCGGACCATTGCTGAACTGAAATATGGTCATTAGTCAAACCAGTGTTAATTTTGTCAGCTATTTCTATGCTGTGTAGATATAGTCCTGTACAGGAAACAGTACAGCTGTTTTAGAAAAAAAAACATCTTTAATATTTTCTCTAATATCTCATTGTGACTGAAGTGAATGTAATTCTTGCTCTTAGCAGGCAGAGTGGGCAAGTTGATAGGCCCGGACCTAAAAAGTGTGGAATATTCATGTGGCTGTGGTTGACCTGTGACAGTTGCATGTGAAAATGTATGCACTGTGGAGTCAAGCTTTGGAAATATTCCAACCATATGGCTGTCTGGGATGGAAAAGTAGCAGCTTATCAGATAACCTTAGTATTCTAGTAGGACAGTGGGGTTGCACACAGTCATGCAGATATGCTGGAGCTAGCTCGTTCAGAGCTTTAAATATGGTCTAAAATTCACTGATAACCAGTGCAGTGACATTAAAATCTGAGTAATATGGCGCAAATTGTTTGTTGTTTTATTTTTGTTAGCAGACTGCAAAACGCAGCCAGATGTCTGCTAGCTGAAGGTGTAACATAGCAGTCAGATGACTCCAAAATATAGTGTGTTGCAGTAATCCAGGCAAGAAGAAATAAAAGCATGGACTATTGTCTAGCATCTCTAACAGAAAAGTGGTTGACCTTGCTTAACTCTTACATGGTAAAAAGCCGACTTATGTGTTTATCAAATTTAACATCAGGGTCAAATAAAATAGCAAGATTTCTTGCCATAACCAGAAAGTGGTACTAGGTCATAAGCTTCAATTTGTGCTTGTGACTATGGGGTTACATGTACAGAGAAAATAAAATACATCTAAGCTAAGATCCTTGTGGTACACCCGTCTGTAGATGCCTACATCGGTGCTGCAGCAAGAAGTGCATCCAAACCGACAGTATCTCGAGTTGAAAAGATCAACTGGTACATGCTCGAGTTCAAAATCTGGATCAGTCAGTAAAGTGCTGATGGTGCTGGATGTGATAAATAAGTGGTCAGACTAAACTGAAGCCTGATGTTCTCCTGCAGTGGATTTGGGCCAAAAAATACTTATTTCTTTTTGTCACATTTTCTAAACTTTTCCAAAGCAGCTGTTTTGCAGCACTGTTGTCAAATGCACTTTAGGGAAGTCATCAAGCACCAAGAGCAGC
Source organism: Chelmon rostratus (assembly GCF_017976325.1). Classification (NCBI taxonomy): domain Eukaryota; kingdom Metazoa; phylum Chordata; class Actinopteri; order Chaetodontiformes; family Chaetodontidae; genus Chelmon; species Chelmon rostratus. Next base: position 1,775,842 of record NC_055663.1, on the reverse strand, counting down.
AGCTGTCTACAACAGATGTGGAATAGTAGGCAGATCACAGAGCTGTGACCACATATCAGGAAGCTGCATATTGACTTATGCAAGAGGAACTGCATGAGTGTCAGATGCCAAATCCTCTGTTGTCAATGAGTAGCTGAAAGACTAAATAAAGTTGGGAAATGCCACCTGTTCTTCCGTCATGTACGTGCTAGACATTTGCCCCCAAAATGTTTTCAAATTTTTAAATTCACTCCTAAGGGTCATTTCAAAACTTCCAATGACACCTTGCAGTGTAGAGAGAAATGCTTCTCCATTCATCAGTGACCACCACTCGTCTGAACTGATTGACTTGACTGTCACTGGAATGTCAGCTGGCACATTCATAACGTTGAAATCATCTTCATATTCATCTCCAAGCCCCACAAGCTACCTACCTACTACCTACTAGTAAAATAAGACACTACTGTTATACCAGCTGTGGCTTTTAAATGACAATAAACACTGTGGTCATTGATAATGGATATGACGCAGTCAGTGAAGGTGCACTGGAGTAGAGCTGCAACTGTTGATTCATTAATTGATTAAAAAACAATTCGTTTCCAACTGTAGTGATAAATTGTTTCAGTCATTTTTCAACTTCTTGCATGGGTAAGAAGCTGCTGCTGTCAGTCTTTGGGTTTTGGACTGCTGGTTGGAAAAGAAGCAATCTGAAGACGTCACTTTGGACTCTGGGAAATTGTGATTTCTCAGTTCATTGGCAGATTGGAATGTGAAAAGGAAATATAAAAATAATTGTTTGTTGCACCCTACACTGGAGTTTTAAGATTGTTGTATTGTTTATCACTATATATTAATGAAAGTAATTGCACAAATTGTTGGCTTTGCATTTAGAGTGGTAAAGTTGTGTTTTCTTTCTGTTTGAGACATTTAAGCTGCTTAATGGTGTGATATCTTGGCTTTCAATTTTCACTCTGAGAGCTTATCACAGTTACGCCTGCAGTCCATGTTGGAGCCTATTATGTCTTGAGCATGTGTTCATAATCTGGCAGTAATATAGTAAATATTTTTTTTTTGTTATTGTTTTTTTTTATCCCATGCACAGGTTTGGGATAGCAGGACAATCAAAAACAAAACAGAATATCCACTCTCCAGTTTTTAACAGCCCCATCCAAATGTTTTTCTGCCCACACCACTGCTGTGGTCTGTTTGTCCTTGTCTCCAGGATACCTTTATATTAGTCACAGAAAGCCAGATTGTTGATTGTTCCTCTTCTGCAGAAAACTCTCATCTCCAACAACTAAACATTTCTGAGACTAAAAAGCTTGAGACGTATTTTTGACACCTGACAGAGTTCTGTAGATCTGTCTCTGTTTTAGTCTGATCTCAGGGTCAAGAAACATGTACAAACATGATTGTCCAAGGTTTTGAGAAACTTGAGCATTAGTGTGGGTCTTAAGTGATACTTTTACAGTGACAAATCAAAAACATATGATCTGATGATTTTGAGTTTTTGTTGGGCAATTTTAACTTTCAAGCCATTCAGTGTACATTGATTAAACTTACAACCCTATTAAAAGTTTATAAAAGCTTCTTTGTGCTGCTTTCCAAGTGTTACTTTTGTGCATTCGGCTGCCATTCTAGTTCAGAGTAGCTTATGAAACAGTTCAGGTCAGATAAGTTTGGCTGCTGTACAGTAAGTGAAACAAAAAATTTCATGTCACTTCATATGTGACAGCAACTCTTTTGGTAAAGAGAACCACGTACTACACACAGGGAAGTACGATATGAACTATGACCACGGCAAGCATTTACATTGGAGGGGAATTTTATTGTACTTTCTTAACCGTTGTGATTATAGTGATTGTCGCGTGTTTCCTCTCCCAGGCTCAGCTCAACCAGACGCTGCATCCCAGCATTGGAGAGGTTGACCAGGACCGCTCGCAGAGTAGCACACCTGTGACGGAGCTCTCCAACCGCATCCTGGACACCAGCTTTGAGGAGAAAGGAACCGGAGCAGCTTCTGTCAGTGGAGGGAGTAAAACAGTAGTAGCGATAGGTCCAGAGGCCGTCCTGCTCAACGGCACTCGGCCCTCACACAAGCGACGCTCATCTGAGAGCGAGACTCGGGACACAAAGAGACAGTATTCTCTGGAGCGGAGGGACGAGTCACCAGATAGAGCCAGAGAGAGGGACCGACAGAGGGACAGAGAAGGCCGGGGGAGCAGTAGCAGCTGTAGATCCAAAACCCCCTCTGCTTCATCGTCCCTCTCCTCTTCAGCAAAAGCAAATACTATAGTCGGTCCGATCATGTTGGACTCTGGAGAAGCAGTCTCAGACGATGGTGAGGCAGTCAGCCCAGAAACCAACCTCCGCTGCTTGGTCAATTTCTTCAGGTAAAGGTCATAATAGTTTGAAATGTTTGCAAAGGAATGAATCATTAATACATTCGACGAGGATTACTTGTTAGTCAAATTATGTAGTTATTGGTCAAGTAGAGCATGAGAATTTTGACTTTGTATTTATATTTTCTGTTTGGTTTTGTATCAGGTTATACACAGTTTTAGATGAATTGTGAACTTATTATTTGTCTTCGTTCTTGTATGTTGAAGTATAGGTCTACATTTTTCAAGTTACTCTTAATGCACATCTTGATTAGGGATGGCTATTTCAAGCAGATAATGTATAGTGAGCAGGTTCTGCACTGTGCGCAGGCAGGAGAACTTATTTCTTTACAGTTATTCAGAGAAATCATGTCAAATGTGGAGAAGTGAAGGGATATTCCAGACTGAGAGAGACGTAGCTGGTGACAGAGTTTGGTTTACCGCTATTATTTCATACTGATGGATAAAAGTCCTGCAGCAGCTGATTTCTGCGTTCAGCGTCATACATTTAAAAAAATCTGTCTCCAGTTTTGTCTCCACTAAGCAGTCTTTTAGCAGGTCGATCGCTCATGTTGTGTTTTTCTTGGTGTTTTTTTTTTTTGTGTCTGTCCGCTTCAGTCTGGTCGATCTCTATGTCCTCAAGTCTCTTTTGCCTTAATATTGCTTCTCCTGTCGGTCCACCGTTGTTCTTTACTTTTCTTGTCTTTTTTGCTGGGGACATGTCATTCTCAAGCCAAATGTTTTGTCCTCTCCAAACAAATTAAAGGTAATGTCCGCAAAATGCTCCATATTTTGCCACTCAGATCAGCTGGCGATTTGTTATTGAGCTCGGTACATTAACAGATTGCCTCTTTAGCCAATAACTGTTAGGAATTCCTGAGCAGGCAGTCGTCTGTCGAGAAACAAACACCAATGAATTTTGGCGATTGACCAATCAGAATTGAGTATTTAAGAGTGCCGTGTTCTAACAAGATATCAACACTGCTAAATTTGCCAATTGACCAATCATAATTGAGTAAGAGTGCTGTGTTCTAATATTCAATATTGACTGGGAGTTATTCAACCATTCTTCAACCCCACACACACACAGAGTGAGAGTGCTTTGCTCTCAAATGACTGTGCAAAGTTGTTGTAGGCTTGTGATATGCTAGCAGCTAGCCTTACCTGTCTTACCATAGTTGGGAGCAAACTGGTTTCTGTAGACTATTTTAGCCTGCCTCATACTGAGTACTTTAATATTGATATTTAATATTGTAAGTCACTCACTGCAGCAGGTACTTTACGGTGGCTGCGATAGCGTGCAGGTATTCGTCACTCTTACACTCACAAACAAGAGATCTACTTCCCTCAAGATCCGATGCACTATGTCACACCCACGCAGGTTAAAAGAAGGGAAAATATATTTTGAAGTCAAGGCAACAGTCTATTCAATTTTTTTGTAATGTAATGACTATTTAAAAACCATCCCCTAATCTCCACATGCTCATAGAAAGACTTAGTAATTGCTAATTGTTTCGTCTGACCATGAAGACATAACCTCTCAATGGTATTTTAATGCAAAAGCTGGGGATTCAAATCTATAGTCCTCATTCTGTGCAAAAATACAACCTAATGTTTAGCAGAAGCTAATATGTGTCTAATATATGTTTTGTAGAAACGCATTGACAGCCAGTATTAACAAGAGGAACAATAACTGCCATCACTTAACTCTTCCAGCTTACATACTGTGTAGGCATGTGAGTATTGTTTTTTTAGACAGCCTGTTACTGAAAGATTTGTTCAAACTCAAATTTCTTCAGAACCATGGGTTACCAGCAGGAAGTGGTGGAGCGTGTCGTCAAGGAGGCGGGACAGACAGAAGATACTTTCCTCGTTCTGGAGAAAATTGTTGAGGAGACCAAGCGTTGTGAAGAGTGGTCAAAAGGAGGTGTAAGAGAAGGACGATTGAACTCCCCAGACACTCCCTCCTCATCGTACCCCTCCTCCTCAACAGTCTCTCGATTCAGAGAGAAGGAGCGTGAGCTGAGCAGAGTGTTGGTTGACCCGGGCAGGTCTACAGAGAACATTAAGCCCAACCAGCGTGGAGGCAGGAGTAACGGTTTGGGCCACCGGAGGCAGTGCAGTGGCAGCGAGACCAGCACTCAGCAGGTACACACTTCACAGAAAGTCTGCTGTCTCTCAGTTCAGCATTTTGTTTTTTCTTCTTGCTTCATATCACATGATTCATCTTGCTAGACATTAAGTATTGCTTTGTAGTCTCTTCACATGCTGTGACCTCATTTCATTGCACATTTTGGCGCACTACACAGGTGAGGTCAGGACTTTAGAAATAGGGTAGAAACCAGGTGCCAGACTGTAAGCAGCACGCATTAAAGAGGCAGCTATGAAAATGGTGCACTCAGCACCAAATACTGTTTACAAATCTTAACTTACAATCCCTGCATAGTAAACCTTGAATACTCATATCTGCTAACAATTGTGTGGTGTTATAAAGTTTGAAAAAAATGTAATTTTTAAATGATGTTGACTAATTTCTTAATGAGTGATTTTTAAATGGTATTATATCATTAATCAAGACAACAGAATTGTGTAATGCATCCAGGTTTTCTCCCAAAATAACAAAAATCATATATCTCATTTCAGGCCATCACTATCAAGAGAAGCTCTAGTGCTCAGGGAGGAGCAGGAAACTACGAGGTTATTACCATTGACGATGATGATGATGTTATTCCCACGAATACCAAAACAGCAGATGGCAGGACATCCCGCATGATGACAGTGGCACACCAGGACACTCAGTCAGGATCCAGAACAGACTACTTGGCACGGGGAGGGGGCGGCGTCTCACAGAGGGACTACTTGTCGAGAGGTGGGACTCAGACTTTGGGAGGATCAGTGAAAGTTGAGAGTGTGACAGCGCTGCGCAGCACGCCTCAGTGGCTGACCACCACCACCTCTTTAGCTTCAACCCCAAGTGTAGGTATTATGTTTATGTCCCCCTCCGCTCATACATGTGTTTTGCTTATTGTTACTTTACTTGGATGTTTGAGCTTCACTGTGCAGAGAGATGTTTGTGCACAGTTTGACATTAGAAAACCATTCTCGCATTAATGCGCTAAAGGAGGAACCTTAACTGAAAGATAATTTATGACATCACAACTAGTGTGGGAGCCAGTCACTGTTCAGTATGGAACATAAACAAGTGTGATGTGCAAAAAGGTAGTGTATCAGAACGTAGAAAGTCCTTGATCCCTATGGATCAGTTGTTAAATTTTGCCATCGTAGTGTGAGATACAGTTTTACTGCTACTGCTACTTTTTAAACTAATCATTCCCTAAATCTCAATGCAGAGTTGCAGTGAAAAGATAGGCAAGACTGATGTGTGCTGTGTTTTAGTCTGAAGCACAATGATTATGAAACGGTCATTTTCGCCTCCATTTAGTGAAATCTCGTAGGCTATGACTGGGCATTTTCACTGGTCTAACTGGGAGCGGGAATGCTTGTCGTCATAGAAATCAATAATAAGATTGTGATGTCTGTTGCAACTTCAGCAATATCTGCTCCCTTCCCATTGACATACAGCTCTGCTCACTCATCAGAGCAGTTCCTGTCTGTGGCACAGTAGCCTTCAGTATTGAGAGAGGCTATTACTCGAGACTACAGGGTGTTGACTTCAAACAGAGGCAGCTGCATCTGAGCCAAATTTAAGCCTTTTTGAATTTAATTAGCCCAAACTTTTTTATTTTATTGTTTTATCTGAAAAATGATCCAAGAGTGGTTTTGTAAGTTGTTGCACCCACTGACAACGGACTTCAGTGAGGTGGGAGGCATCTTGTGTCCAGACTAATTTGAAATTAGTAGTATGTGCATATTCACACACAGTAAGGGACAATTAAATGTAGTTTGAAGAATTTTTAAACAAGATGATTGATAGCTTTTTTTGTGTAATAAAACATTGAACATCTTAAAATATGCCTGGAAAGTATCTATAATATGAATGTTGTTCATTGTTAAGGGGGTTAATAACTCCTGCTGGATTTGCAAAGTTTATATATATTATTTGATCATGCATTCTGTTTGTACAGCTTTGTGTATTTTATGATGGCAGAAGGTTTAAAATGTAAAGTAAGTAAGTTTTTACCATGTCACCTAGCTTTTCCACACACTAATCTTGTTGAGCTGTGTCCATGTGTGGGCTGTGGTCATTGATGCAAATCGTCTCCTTGTCTTTCTAATATTTTATACATCATGGTTTTCATTTTTGTCTTCAGTCAGCTCAGCCCATCACCCGGCCGTCAGCCTCTCCTTATCAGACCATTGGCCACATGGGGTTTCATGGAATCGGAGCAAGGACTCCTGCAAACGACCCCCCACTTCCCCCGGTGACTGGTTTGGCTCGTTTCCATCAATCACTGAGAACTCCTTACACTCTGAAGCTGCCAAATGAGCCAGGACGTCAGGAGCTCAGACACATCATCATAGATGGCAGCAACGTGGCTATGGCGTGAGTCTGTGCCGCACACACACACACTCACACTCACACTTTCAGTCATACTCAAACTAAACAAACCATCTTTTACAGTGTGTTGGGCGCAGCTACAACCCTCCTTGTGTCGGTGCACTGAAAGTCAGCCCACACATTTACATAATGTTGTTACTCATCACTTTTGTGTGAGTGTGTCTGACAGAGAGTAAAACAGTTTTATCAGTATGATAACATTGATGGGGTGATTGATTGTTGAGGTGTAATATGGGGTGTTTTTGAGAAGAAAGGCCTTTTCTTGTAAAAAATAGTATGGAGTTTCTGTTTTATCCAGAAATTGTGCAGCAAAGAGGGGCTTTGCTGTTGTTTGTATCACGTGAGGAAGGATGGAGTGCAGTTTTTCCCCTCACTCAGTACTGATGTGTTGCCACAGTGTTCATCCCAGATTACCTTGCTTTGACATCTCACTTTTACAGTCCTTTAGTATTGTATGTCACTTCCACTCTCCCTCCCTTTTGCCTTTGTCCTCCCTCCCTCCTTCTTTAACAAAAGTATGCCTAAACAGAAAAATACAGGTCACCTCTGGCCTGACATCACACAGGATGAAAGAAAATTATTGTTTTTATGATGCAAGACACAGTTTTAAGTCCGTTAAAACCACAATACTCACATTCCTCTACTCTGTAGGAATACAGGAAAGACAATAGTTATTGAGCACATTTTATGGATCTGTAAATTCAATTGTTTGTAGTTTTTTGAAAACAAAAGGCCACAATTGATCGATTGATGATGATAATGTCTCTAGTGCAGGTTTTAGGATGAAAATATGTCATGATCCTGAAAGAGGTCATTAGGTTATGTAAACTTATTCTCTGAGCTCAGAGATGTTTCCCTCATCAGGTTGTGTCCAGGTTTCCACTGTGATTTTACTGGTTGGATAATCTCTTCATGCTCTAGTGTAATTCATCACTCTCTTTTTCAACAGTCGTTGGAACAGCTCTGACCCATACCAGCACATGCCCATTGTTATTAGGCATGTGCTGGTCCTCTGGGCCTAAATTCCTATTAATTGTTGTTGCTGTTTTGTTGGTTTTCTTTCTTTCTTTCTTCTTCTGTCATGTCACTGGAAACCTTGTGTCTGATACAATACATTTTCTTGCTTTAAACCACATTTATACCCTTTTTGTTGGCCATAGCCCTCAGTGGTCCAGACAATGCAAACTGCAGCGTCGTCAAACAGTCCTGAATTGTCTGCATGACTCCTTTCTCCTTTTTTCTCCCCGTCCCCATCTCTCCAGTCACGGTCTTCATCGCTTCTTTTCCTGTCGAGGAATAGCGCTGGCTGTAGAGACATTTTGGAGGCGGGGCCACAGAGAAATCACAGTATTTGTCCCTCAGTGGCGTCAGAAGAGAGACCGACTCACAACAGGTACACATGTGGAGGTGTATACAGGGCAGTGTTCAAGGAATCAAACAGTGATGTTTGTCATTGTTTTGGCTCTTTACTCTCGCTCACTGGATTTTTAATGAAATTGGGACTAGCAGTTCAAAGGGCTGACTTTCAACTTTAAGGGTGTTTGAGTGTGTATAGAAAAGAATCTAGGGAGCTTTTTGTGGACACTGTCTATGGGGTCCAATTAATACTGAAGTCATCACTATAACCTCATAGTCATAACCTATTTCATTTCAAATTCAGTATTAAGGTACATCTGTCCAAACACATTATTTGACTGTTTCCAGTGTAAAGTGGAAATTAAATATATTTGCATTTCAGGAATTCTGGTAATAAAGACTTTTACAATTTTTAAACTTTAAGAATTTTAAACCATTGACCCAACTTTTCAACAAACCTGTATGCATGCAGGAGCTAACCAATTTGTGATTGGTTTTTTTTGTTTTTTTTTCATTTTGTTGTCATGTTATATAAATGTAATTGCCTTTATTTTATCACAGAGCAACATTTTCTAAACCAGCTAGAAGACCTGAGACTGCTCTCCTTCACTCCCTCCAGAGAGGTCTGTGGCCAGAGGATATCCTCACATGATGACAGGTACACACACACATACAGCTTTACACCTTTGATTAAACCAGGTACCTTTCACGAGAGAGTCCACCAATCTTGAATTCTTTGTATCTAGACAGCAGCAAGGCCAACAAGGGGAAACACATGCTTCCTCAGAGCCAGGGTTTGAACTACTCAATTATGTCTGGCCATTTTGGTTCCATTATGAACTTATCTCCTCTTATATAAATATCTCACCCCACCCATCCCCAACTACAGTCATACTTTAATTTGACAATAGACATGAGTAAGCTCAGTAACTAGAGGACAGATCTAGCAGAGGTCTGGTAAAAGTGGTGTATTATGATTTAAAAAACTGCAGTAACTGCTCTGTTGTGTGATGTTGGGGAAGTGTGTAGGACAGATTGTGAAAAATTAACCAACTTAAAAACTCATCCTGACTCAGCACACAAGGTGTACCTGTACTGGTGGATTTCCCTCTGTGGGCTATAGCGGCTGAGCTTCTGACCCTGGAACTCTTGGAAAATCCTGAGCATTTAATCCTCCCTCCTCTCTCTCCCTCTCTCTCTCAGGTTCCTGCTCCACTTAGCAGAAAAAACAGATGGGGTCATTGTAACAAATGACAACCTGAGGGATTTTGTCGACACCTCTGACACCTGGCGCAAGATCATTCAAGAGAGGTGATTGTGTGTTATGTATACACAGCTGAGCCAGTCATTCTTTTACATGTTCCCTTATGTAATGTGATACTGGGGTGTCCTGTGAAGCAGACTGTCAGCTGGATGACACATGCTAAGGATGTGGTCTTTATTAACTGTCAGTTTATTTACAGTTACCAACAATCTTATAGTGCTTAAAGTGAAGAGCAAACCTGAAACGAGCCTGAAAAGCAACATTCACGCAGAAAAAAGTTGCAACAGAATCAAAAGCACTTTTCTGTGTGTGTGTAATACTATATAACAAGAACGTTGATTTTTTTTATTTTAAGGGAAATTCCCAGAGAATATGATTCAAAACTAATGCATACCAAAAAACTACAAAAAAGATCTCACATTTTTAAGGTTACAAGCAGACAAAATTGCAGCTATGTTTTTGCAGGTTAATTTAGATTTTAAATACATTGTTTTAATAAGAATTTGATATGGCTTGTTACCTTTTCCAGATGAATTAGTTTGAGGGGGATTAGTAACCAGAACTATGTACTGTTCACTTCACTTGGTTAACAGAATAACATCTTAACGTGATTAATTGTAATGAAGAAAGTTTGGATTGTTTTCTTTCAAAGCTATATGATATTTAATCCAGCACAAACGGAGGCAAACAAGACTCAGACAGTTAGTCCATATGTATTTCTGTTTCGGATATATTCTTACAACTACATTTACCCTTGTAGAAATCATGTGCTAGAGGAAATGGGACACACTCTGTGTCTCCGATTTAGGAGCTGATTGCAAATTCTTTGGTGTGACGGTAATGTGTGAACTCTGCAGCAACAACACACAGCACTCTCTCCAGCAGTTACCATAACCATGTTGTAAATGGTTGGAGAATAAGCCACATTAAAACCACGTTTATCTGGGAACAGGATCACTGTGAGTGCTCTCCAGCTACAATGTATATTCAACATCACTAACAGTTTATTGATTGATAGGAAAATTAGTTCCAAATAGAAAACTTTCTGTTTATAGCCCGAGGTGTCAAGGGTCCTCTACTAGATTTGTCTAACTGCCAGATTTTTTCCCAGCAGATACTTAGAACGTATTTATTTATTTAGGCCTGCTATTTTTTTATACTTTAACTTTCTTACAAAATTAATGTCATTTTTATTTATATCAGTGTGAACAGACTTAAAATTAGACAGACATAAAACCCACAGTTCAACTACCAATGAGTCCTTATCTCGACAAAAAAAAGTTTAAAAAAAACCAACCAAACCTTAGTTTGAGACTCAATACAATAGTTTGCTGATGGAAATAAAGCCAAGTGTCACCTCTTGTGTCTAATAGACAAGCTTTGTGATTCTCAAACAACTCTGGTGTTCTGGAGTTACATCCCATAGTGCAGTCAGTTGTTGTCGGCTCCAGGGGATGGCTAGTCATTTGGTTCAGAGGTCCAGACTTTGAGAAACCCTGCTGTAGGTGCCTAATTACTGTGGCAATTTCACAAATTTGTGGAAGGACATGTAAATTGCCATGTTAAAGAGACTGCTCAGAGTTTACATCAATCTGTTAGAAAAGCTTTCAAACTGTGCCCTTACACTCTGAAATTACAATTGTTTTTTTATTGTTTTTTTTTTTTAAGAAATCACATTTCACTTCATGAAACAGTCTATTTCTTTCCTTCTCACCAACAGGTTGCTTCAGTTTACTTTTGTGGAGGACCACTTCATGATCCCTGATGACCCTCTGGGAAGAAATGGACCTCATCTGGACACGTTCCTGCGTAAGGACAACAGGTATGTTTTGCTTACAGATGTGTGTAAGGTTCAGGCCCGGAGGAAACCTGTAAAATCTGTCCTTTTGATTATTGGAATGACTCTTGTATTTCTACTTAGAATTGTATACAAATAATGGTTGAACCATTGTGGGGTCTTGTGTTGCAGTAAATGTTGGCATATGTTCTCCATCACATCCTTTCACACTCTCCCTGTCTCTGTTTATCCTTGTCAGGAAAGTTCCAGTCACCCCTCCCCCTCTGAGACCCCCAGATTTCCGTCCGTCCTCTCAGCAACAGCAGCCGGTTTATGTGCAGGCCCTCCACTCGGCTCCTTGGACCCCCGCCTCCACGCCCCAGCCCCCTCCCTCCCTGATGCCGCACCCCACCGCACACTGGCCCCACTCTGGTCCTCCCGAATGGCACCCACCCCGCCGTTCACCTTCCCCTTCGCCCTCAACCCCTCCCCAGCGGTCACCGGGAGAGACGTCAGAGTTGAAACAGAAGTTGTATGACATCTTCCCCGACCAAAAGCAACGGATCGACCGCATCCTCAGTGACAACCCGTACATGAGAGACCTGAATGCCCTGTCTGGGCTGCTGCTGGGATAAAAAGAACTGGCCCAGCAGACACACACATGCAAGAATATACACATTAGCATAAAGTAATTTATTTCTTCCAGCCTGGAGGACACTGAAAGTTTGTCTGAAATATTATTTTACAATAATACTGATCATCAAACTAGCTGCTGTTGGCAAAAATCTTTTTTTTTTGTTTTATGATGATTTGTTTTTCTGTCCCTCCTCCTTTGCTCTCAAACTGATAAAGGTGGACAACACTGGTGTGTACCGAAGCAGAATGTTAACATAGGGCCATATTTGTCAAGCAGCAAAGTCTATATTGATCAGATGAGGTTTTTTTATTTTTTTTCCCCAACACATTAGTTATAAACTTCTTATGTCCTGAACGGAGTCAATTCAGGGTCGCACTGGGCTGTACCAGTTTCAGCAGTTAGGAGGGAGCATCAACAGGGAGTGCTGAGTTTTAAAGTACCACAGATTTTTTTTTGTTTGTTTTTAGCTTCTATTTTTTTATAGTGTGCTTTCAGAAAGCATGATGAGATCATTATCATTATCTTAAAATCGCTATTAGTGGTTAGTTAATTTTGGACAGACATCCCAAAAAGCCATGTTTGGATAGTAGTGTGTGGCTAACCAGATTAAAGAATGACCTTTAGGCATGTGTGAGGACAATATTTTGAGGCAGCACTGTCCATCTCTATCCCCTGAAAATGTTCCAGATTATTGCCTTTCTGAATCCAGGTGATTTTTTTGAAGGGACCATTCCTTTTCAGTCAGAAATCCTTTTTTATTGATAATAATTTACTTTAGATAGTCATTGTTTTGGCAGAAATTGGCTCAGTGATCACAAGAACATTATAATGACTTTTTTTTCCTGTGATTAGGCACATAGCTGTGTGTAGCTTCTCATATGTGGTGTTTATAACTGATCTCTGAAAAGCTGTGGAAGAACTCAGGTGCTGAAACTGAATTTGCTGCTCTGATAGTCTGTGATGAGAATTTAAAGTTTGGTTGAATCTGTTCCAGCATCAGTTGTTCCAGTTAGACACACTGTTTGACAGTGTTTTCAGGAGGATGCAGTCATTAGTTCTACATTAGCATTCTGTTCAAAGATGGGTTGTGAGTTATCGGCCTCAGTCTTTAGTTAATACGTAATTCATCTGCCTTTGGATGGAAACACGATAAGAGTTTGAATTTATCCTTTGTTGGTTGAGTTTAATGGCCCAGTTACATTTGAAATCACAGACTATATGTGTTTGCTCACCAAAAAAACCTTGCAAACACAACACTTACTTAAGTTACATTTGTAATTAGTGTAGATAACTTTAATGCACTGAAAGTAAGTGATGGTGTAGTGAGTTAAACAAGGTTTCACTGATAAATCTTCAGAAAGCTTTTTTTTTTTTTTTTTACCCCTCATACGCCAAGAGAATGTGGGCCACAGCTTGCATATTTGATGTGCACCTAATTTTTGTAATATATAAACACTTTATTTCCTTGTAATAAAAGAATACCTGCACAAAAACTTTACAAGGTGTCAAGAAATAAGTTTTGTTCATTTTTGCTCTGTTGTTGTACGGATTGCTGAAGGACTTAAGTTTCTCTTTTGTTGTATTATAATTCATTTGTGTATATCAATTTCTTTTTTGTAAATAGGCATTTTTGGCTACGGTGCACATGTTTTATGTATGTGAACAAAATTTAATAAAAGTGGCAGTCCCCATAAAACTTTGTTCACGTGACTGTATAGTGCTTACTGTTAATTCCCCTGCACTCCATTCAGTTCAGTTCAGTTTTATTTAGACAGCACCAAATCACAACAGAAGTTGTCTCAAGAAACTTTCCATATAGAGCAGGTCAGGACCATCCATTTTAATCTACAGAGACCAACAGTCTCCCCCTGAGCAAGTACTTGGTGACAGTGGTGAGAAAAAAATCAACTCAATCTCATTGTTTTTACAGCCAATCTCCATTCTTCTATGTACTATTGCTTTTTGAAATAATTCTTCAGAGACAACATTACTGACCAAAAGTTTAGCATTGAAATAAAGACTTTGACTGTTTTACATTTTGACTTTGTCTGATAACGCTGTAGATGGCTTCAGATTTCACACTGAGAATGTGCTGTTTTGTACTTGATTTGTCTCTGAGATCTGTGAAGAACCTTTGAAGTAGGTTTTTTGTCACTGGTCTCCAGGTGAGATTCCTCGCTGTCAGCTAACTACAGCAGCCTGTGTGAGGCAGATGGTAGTCTACACCTTAGTCAGGCCAACAGAAAGATTAAGATAACAAGAACAAGTAAATAAGAAAGCAAAAACAACCACATTATTATATCCCTCTCTGCTTGACTAATCAGTGTTTGGTCTGATGAACAATACCACTGATTTTACAAGTTTGCATAATGTAATCTGTAGTCACCCTGACACTGTTTCTCTGCATGTTCACACATACAATACATGCTTTGGCCTTTAGCTACATCCCAAACCACAGTGCTGTAGTTGGTTTATCTGCCCAATGCTCTGTGTAAGCTGAGCGCCCCCTACTGATATCATACTGTAACATGCTCCATGTTACACTCTAAGGTCACTAGGGTCTTTAGTGGTCTCTAGCTCTGCAGATAGTTTCCGTTGTTTTCATAAAAGGACTAATTCAAAGTCAAACCTATCTGGAGCCTGACTGACCCCAAATGTCTCTATAGGCTAATGTACTATACGTTTCTTTGTCTGTGAATGACTTTTTGATGAACAAAAGTAATATAAATTTTCCATGCATAGCCCATATAGCACAATCATTTAATACTTCTGTATTTGGTGTAATGGCAATGCTTTATGGTCATTTCTGTATTGAGTTTTTAATAAGGTGCAGCACCTTCTTAAATCTCATCTTTCAAAAAACAAAACATTGAACAGAGGAACCTGGTTGGTTTTGCATGTACTACTTTGTGCAGACAGCACTGTGATCTATTGAACAATGAGGACATAAAGACAATGTCAACAAAAGAAGTCCTGATCAAGTATTGCAGCAAGCATCTTAATCAGTGAACTGGGACCAGGAGAGGTTCCTGTGAGTGCTGGCTTTTATTTTGAACCTGTGCTTAAACGTGTCAGTGTGTCTTATTTTCACATTTATCCCCGGAGTGAAGCATTCTGACAGCAGAGGGCGACAGCTGAGAAACTGCTGCTTTTCATTCATTCCATCCACTCATCCACTGCTGCTGTCATTCTCCACTTTCATTGTCCTCCCTCCATATTTAAAAAGATGTTTTAAAGCAAAATATTTACTGTGTCTTAGGCAGATCAGATTCAGCCTGATCCCTGCTAAGCAGACAGTGTAATTTTTATACACGTTTTTGTTTTTGTTTTTTTAAACCAAGAATAATTCCCTGTTTCCATGAAATCATGCAATAACATAAGTTATTGTGTTTTTTGGGTCCAGATGTAAAAGTAAAGTCAAAATGTCCCAGGATAAAGATGTGATGGTATTGTTTATTTTTACCTGTTTATTCATTGTTTTTTAGGAAGAAATAAGGCCCCAATACTCATCTACTAACACATATCAGGTGTAACATTACATAAGCAACATGCTTCTTACAACCTGGCTCTCATTATGCAAATGCGTGTGGCTTGTGTTGGAGGCAAACTGATTTGCCGACACTGAGAATGTGTGTGTCTAGGGATTATTCCTCGACTGCTGTGAAAAATACTGATGCTAATCATAACCAGGTCTGCTTCAGCCAAAAAATAGCTTTGGGAAAATTCCCTCCAGGCCTGGCTGTCTAATTTGGGACAGATTTGGGTGCCTCTCGCTGCAGTAAAATGCCTTTGCACGCACAGCATATGGCTACTTGACAAATAGTTTGGCAGCACATGAGGTCCTGACCCAAAGGTTGAGAAACTCTGGATGACAGGAAAGAGAACAAAAAACATGCTGGAACAATATTTTTGTCTCCTGTGAATGTTTTGCGTTGGGCACTTCCACACTTTACTTTAAGTGGTTTTGTATTGAACCTTTGACAGATGGTATATGGCTCCCCTAAACAGTTCAACATAGAACCATTTTACAGGATTCATTATGCATGAAATCTTGGGCTTATTCCAAAGAACTCTTTACCAGAGCATGGTAAAATACTGATGTCCATTATACACCTGAGGCCACTCAAATCCAAAAGCCGGCCCTTTCTGAGTCAGACTGTTTCCTTAATTGCCTTTTTGTTTCTCTGTGGTCCTGTGTGTGTCATACACAACCCTGTAGTTACAATTATAAAGACATAAACAATTCTGTTTGTGTTGCATTTGGGCTTTGATCACTGCCCATTGACCATAATTTAATAGCTGGATTTCATAATTACTTAATTATATTAATCCACCATGAAGTTATTTGGTGGCCAGAGGATTTCGGGCTACACAGCAAACTGGTGAGAGGAAATGCACAACACTGGGTAATGTGACACAGAGTTTCTTAAATCTTGTTCTGTCATAATTCTGTTGTCATCATGTGGGAACCCACTTGCAGCAGACATGCCATGTGACCCGTTTTGGACTTCGGGGCATGCTGTAGTTTATTAGACCAGCCTCAAGACTGTCAACGTTACATTTAAGGAAATAGTTCAACATTTTAGGAAACATGCCGAGAGATAGGTGGGAAGACTGATGAACCCTGATGTACGTTTGTCCAAAAGTAACAAACTCTGCCTACCAGCACCTCTAAAGCTCACTGATTAACATGTTATATCTCATTTGTTTAATTTGTACAAAAACAGAAGTGTCAAAAAAACTAATTATGGTTTTATAAGGTCTTATGCCATGCTAGCTTCATAATGGGCTTACAGATATAAGAGTGGAAGCCCTTTAATGGTTTCACCATACAAGAAGCGTCAGTGGCCGTATCATGACACTTAACAAATCTGACTTTGTTGGACAATAGGTCTATTTTCAGCCAAATATATGGTGACGAAAGTGCTTTTGGACAGTGGCACATCAGTAGCAGCAGCATCAAACCAGCAGTGCTTTAAAACCCATTGCTGATCTAACCAGCTGTGGCCCATTTCCCACATTTGACTTCCAGTGTCTCAGTCAGCCAAGGCAAGCTTGAGTTTAAAGGACAGGGGTTCAAAACCAGTCTGGCCAGGGTTTTCCACAAGAATCTCAGCAGTAGACCAGTCCTCACTGAGAAACCTGAGAAATCCACAGCTAACAATTTGCATTGGTTTCAGAATAAAAATCTCCCTCCAAACAGTGTTATGTCTCCCACTCACCTTCTTCCTCTCCCTCACCATCCTCTTTAGTTTCTCTTTCCACTCCACCCTCTGTCTCTGCTCGTCTTCCCTCTTTCTTACATTCACCACCCATCTCCTCACTTCCTTCCTTCCTTTCTGTCAGACTTTCCTCTCAGCCTCATGCCCCCTTCAAACCATCTCCCTTGACCTCTTCCTTCCACATTTTCTCTTTCCTCAAACCTCTTTCAGTGTCCTCACCCTTTTCTCCTTTTCACTGGGCTGAGAAAAAACAAAACAATGTGTACTGTATGTTGTTATGTCCAACCAGAAATTCAAATTCCAACAGCATACCAGCGCAGCTTAACATTCTCTGGGGCTTGGATCTCCCCTCTTCCTCTCCCTTTCTTCCCCAAACCCTCTCCCACACACTCCTTGCTGCTCTCTCTGTAGTTTCATTCCTTCTTAGTTTGCCTGCTGTAAAAACTTTGTGTCAGTGAATGATGAAAGCACTGACACCCTTTGGTATTGTCAGAATTTTAGTCTGCTCTGAAAACCTGCTTTTCACTGTTAAAATGTTTTGCTCATTGTCTTGGTAGATGTGCGTTGCATTTTTTTTATTTTGCTTTCTTTAAGAGATGAAAATTAACCTGAAAAACTGAAAAAGTGTCATACATGCTCTCATTATATCCCTGCTGCAATTTGCGGTACACCTTCTGAGAACCATGAGTGTCTGTGTCAAATTTTGTACTAATCTGTGAGGTAGATTAGATACAGTCCAAATTTAGTTTTTGCACTTTATTTTACCGTCCCTGTTTATCTGCTATCTTAATATACTCACTCCAGATCTCGGTTCCAGAACGGTCTCTAATGTCATTTGAATTTAATAAAATAATTTCAGTGTGTCATTAAGGGACACAATAATGTTTTTTTTTATTTTTTATAACTTTTTCTATGTGTATTAGTGAAATGTCAATGATGCTTCTGACAGGAAGGTTCTAGGATATGTACAGGTGGTCAAGGGAACTGGGCTTATTTTTGTAGATTTTTTTGCCACTCATTCAATCATCATCAATTTTTCAGATTACTCCTGAAGTCTCTCCACAAGGAAAAAAGACAGCCTTTTGGTTAGGAAGCAAAGAGGAGCTGAAGAATGTGTAGAGGGAAACTGAGGAAGATGGAGCATCAGCATCAGTGGAGTTTGGGAGGCCTTAAAACCATCTCTGGCTACAAAGAACCCAACTCCCAACCCCAAATCCCACAACCCACAAGGGGAGCAAAGACCTCCCTGCCGCAATCTGCCCCTCACAACAGTCCAGGTGAGAAAAGAACCAAAAAGGTCAAGGAAAGAGAGAATGTGGGTCCAGATGGCATCAACTCAAGGCTTCATGAGTCCTGTGCAGATCTTTTGTGCGGGGATAGATAAGCACGTCTTCAACGTAAGTCTGAAGCTGGAAAAAGTGCCACAGCTGTGGAAAACATCCTGCATAGTACCAGTTCCAAACGATCCCCACCCCGAGGACCTCGTAGCACTGACTGTAGAGTCATGTTTTTTTTCCTTTCTCCAGCACCTTCAGTACCATACAGCTCATGCCTCTGAGAAACGAGTTGATGCGTACAGGGGTAAACCACCACTTCATAGCATGGATCATGGACTACCTCACCAACCAACCACAGTATGGGAGAATACAGGCCTGTGAGTCCAACATGGTTGCCTGCAGTACGGGGCACTGCAGGGAGCAGACATGAACTGAGGCACAGACATGGACAAGGAGGACGCAACGAAACACTCTATGAAACTATGGCTTTGGCAATGGGAAGGGAAATGCAAACATCTAGGTGACGCAAACAACACAAAAGATGGTGGAACAGGGCATGGACATGAACAAAGACAATAAACAAACTTACAGGAACTGTGGCAAACAAAAGACAAAGACAAACCAAGGAGACATACACATGAAACACGACACGGACGTGAACTAAGATAACACAACAAAGAAACACTTACGTGAAACACGACTCGGACATGACAAAGAAATAACATGACAAACACTCACTATGGGCGCTATGGCTAGGACAATGACTGTGGCTGTGGCAGACGGCAAGGGGACAAGACAAGGTAACGCAGACAACGACCAACAAGGACAGGGGGGAAGACACGGACTTAAATACACAAGGAGGAAAGACTAATGACACACAGGTGAAACACATCAGACAATCACATGGGAGGGAAAACACAGGAAGTAAAGTAAACCAAAGACACATAACATGAACCTTCAAAATAAAACAGGATGTGAGAAAACCCAGACCAAGACAACACACAATGGCAAAAACACAAACACAACGGAGCAATGGTTGAGACTAAGACAATACAAAAACTCTTACATAAAACGTGGCATGACTATAGACTAAGACAGGACTAGAAACTCGAGAACATAAAACATGGCATGACTTAGAAGAAATAGGGGAAACACTTACAAGAAACAAGGCATGGCTAAGACAACACTAAGAATACACTAACATGAAACGTGACCTGGAGGTGAACAAAGACAGCACATGGACAAACACTTAATAACTGAATGGGGCTACGGCAGAGACCAATAAGAGAAAACTAAACAAAAAACCAACGTGCATGGCACGGGTCATGACAGAAGATGTTACTCTCTGTATGATTACAGTAAACATACTTACAGTGCCTTAAACATTACTGAGACAGGACAGGACAGACAGGACAATAGGATTACATTTATTGTTTTGTTAATAGTATTTTATAGTAGTAGTTGTAGTAGTTTATTTACTACATTTAAATTTTTTATTTGCCTTTCTTGCATTCTTAGTCTTGCCCTCTCATGTGTTCAGGTGGCTGTTTGCCTACTGGGATGCATTTATATAACCAATCCCTCTCTATAATCCCTGCCAGTGTCGCCTCTCCCAGCCTCCTCTCTCTTTCCTGTTTCTCTTCCAATCTCTCCTCCTCTTGATGCTGTTAATGGTGTTGGTGGTGGTGCTGGTAATGGTTGTGGTGGGAGGGAACTCCGTTAATGCCTGGGCAGTGTGTCCCAGGCTCCAGATTACTATGCAAGAATCATCAAGGCCTCTTAATCTTAATCTCATCCACTTCCATGCATGATTAGAATCAAGACTGAATCACATGGCTTCATTCTCAACTGCTGAGCCACTGATTTTATGTCAGGAAGCATTTGGAAAATATCACATATAACAGTGCCAGGCTGTTGTGCATTTTATTGGGAGAGTCACCTTATTGTAATTTGCTGTTAAATATGATAACAGCAGCCCAAATTCTCTTATATTTTGGGATTTTTTCACAGAGAGAGTTTTTGTGTTTATCTACTCAGAGATACTATAGACAGACTATATAACAGATCTTCTCAAAGTTTGGACTCTGGTCTGCAACCAGACCAAATCAACTGGCACCCCGCAGACCGCATCCAGCCCACAGGATATTAATGAATTCAGAAAATGTGTACGTCTAATGTTACTCACCAGTGGAAAGGGGTCCAGTCCATCCCTAGAATGACTGTTGATCAGCTAGCCAACCTCTGGCAATGACCCAAAAATGTAAAATTCACCCTGTCTGCGGATAGTCATGGAGAATTGCAATGCTCATCTATTAGACGCAAGAGGTGGTTTATTTTCACTGGCCAACTCCTGTATTAAGCTCCAGAAGGTGAGTTTTTTTTTTTTTTTATGTGCCTCCTACCCATTTCAACTTATGTCAATGTTATGAGATGGCATACACTTCCTGTCTTCTAAATGGGTGTAGCCCCCCCATTGCCATTGGCCATATTTAACACTAGCGCATTACTGAGGGACTTGCCCATGTCAAAACAATACAACACTAGATACTGTCCAAATTTAGTTTTTGCACTTTATTTTACTGCCCCTGTTTATCTGCTATCTTAATATACTCACTCCAGATCTCCAGATCTCGGTTCCAGAATGGTCTCTAATGTCATTTGAATTTAATAAAATAAATTCAGTGTGTCATTAAGGGACACACTGACTAACTTTTTCTATGTGTATTATATATATATATATATATATATATATATATATATATATATATATATATATATATATATATATATATATATATATATATATATATATATCAATTAAGTAGCCTATTCTGATTCTTAGTCTGATTCTCTGAGGATAATGCAGATGTGTTGGTTTTGGGGAGAGTGGGTTTATTTATTTATTTGTCGTTTTTATTAAGCAGCTAAAAACAATATGAAAGTCTGAAATATTGTCAGGAATTTACTATTGATTTCTACATGAATTTGAAAATGATTTTGTTATTTTCGATTTGGACCAGTTTGTACAATCGTGCAGAACGCGCTCCCGCGGCAAACTTCAGTAACTGTGCGCGCTCTGGAGCGGCTGGTACTTAACGACTGGCGTCTCGTTTGAGCTACAGAAGGAGCAGTGCTAATGTGTACACCGAGCTAGCGAATGAAAGACGGTAAAGAGGGATCCTGCGTCTGTTACGTCGCTATACATTCACCCATTAATCTGCAGTGAACTGAAGGATACTTCGTCCGAGGTAAGCGGGTGTGCCGTTGTGAGTGAAACATCGGATTTTCGAGTGTAGTGTATGTTGGGGGAAAACGACAGCCCTGTTGTAGCACACGTTAGCTTCCTTCATTATCACGGTGTTAATGTTGGCTGTTAGCTAGCTGTGCTTGGCAAAAAGCTGGCTAGCCGCGTCGATAGCTTGTTTGTTGTCTTGGCATTTTAAAATGCACGTCTGTCTGCGTTGTACAGTCGAGTGGCATGCATGGCGAGCAAACATGGTTGTTAACATCCACAGAACTGTGCATTAAAAACGTAAAGGTAGATGTTACTTAGCATGTTCACACACTTGCCAAGCTAAGTCACCGATTTAGCTAGCTAGTATGCTACGGGGCACTGCTTTACGGCAAGACAAGGCCTTGTATGTCTGTAACAGTGCTAGCTAGGCTACGCCATCGTCTGCCTTGCCAGACAAGGCGATTTTGCTTTTGAAGCAGGTTAGTTCAGGTCAACAGAAACATATTATGCCGTTGTTTTGTGTACGAGCGTTACAGGGGTAACCTGGTTCAGTGACTGCTGTAGAGGAAGTAATGACTAATGATAATGTTTACTCAAAGTAACGACAGTGGCTGCTGACAGAAATCAACCGTTACTGTCTCACTATGTGTGTGTTTGACCTGACTGAAAGGAGAGGACGAATGAATGTCAGCTTTTAATTGTTTTTCCTGAGGTGATCTGTTTTACTACACGTTGACCTCCAGTGCGTTGTTTTGTGGATGTGTCATGAACTCTGCTGTCAGAAGCAGAACTCTAAAGTTACTTCAGTCTGTCAAGGAGCCTCATTAATGCACACTTTTGCCTGTTGTTATTTTGGCTTTTAAGGTCTCTTCTCAGGTTGAGGTGGGATGGATTTATGCAGGGAATTACCAAAGGTCACCAAACTTAAAAGTCCCGTATGATGCTCACTTACAGGTTCATACTTTTATTTTGGGTTTCTACGAAAAAATGTTTCCATGCTTTAATGTTTTTTAAAAAAGTCATTATTTTTGTCATACTGCCCATTGCTGCGTTACCTCTTATCTCTTTCTGTCATAATGCTCAATTTCAGTGCCTGCCTCTTTAAGGCCCCCCTCCCACAAAGCTCAGTCTACTATAATTGGTCAGCTCCCACAGGTTTAAGCAGATACTGCCCATCAACTTTCCAATCTGCTCTGTTGGTGTTTTTCTTCCACAACCATGGAATCACTTAGCTGCACTTCTAGATCTCATATTAGTAGTCACTTGTAAAGCAAAAACTCCACAACCTTAAATGTTCGACTGGTAAACTGACCCAAAACCATGGCCAAATAAACAACATTGGCGATCAAGATTTCAAATTTCATTGATGTTTTCCTCAGGTAAATACTTGTATTTGTGAATAAACTCTCTAAACCGTAAACTTGTGTGTTGTAAACACTTACAGTAATGTCAGGGTGGGAAAAATTGGATATGAGACAAATCGAATATGAGTCAAGTAAATATTTATCGTAAAACAACATCTAATAAACTTATGAAAGATATCAAAGAAATAGTATAGTGATTACTGTAGCCGCTCCATGTGTTATTCTCTATGCACACATTAGTTACATCAGACCAGTGACTCCACAATAAGGCAGAAATCTGCATGGAATAGACTTTATCCTGTCCCATGTCAACGCAACTGAAGGTGGAATTACTGATAACTTGTAAAAAATTGTCAAGTAACTAAATTATCAGCAGCTACTCTGAGGATTCTCATATGTCCATTTCTTTCAATTTTCTTACAATTACTACTATATTTATGACTTGAAATGTTCATCAAAGCTGCAGATTATCTGTTTGATTCCCATTTTAAAATACTGTAGAGAATAGTGTGTTTTTATTATGTGTCAACATCATAATAAAACTTGATTGTCAAACATAGAAACTAGGGATGCACCGATAAATATCGGGCCGATAACAGGAAATTATGACGTCATTCCAATAAGTCCGATATCATCACGAATAGCCCCAATAACATATGTGTTTGTCAGCACGGCAGTGCCTCGCTCGCACTATGAGACCCGAATGGCCTGCAGTGAATGCTGCGTTCAAGTGACGTTGGCATAATCAGAAAAACACCTTCTCACTGGGAAAAATCAAGAATACCTCTTCATGCCAGAAAACAACTCGTTAACTCGGTCATAATTTTGCTAGTTGCTGACTTGAATTAATATTCGCAGTATTTTTTCACATGTTACACACAAAAAATAGAAACATGAACTTAAATAGGCCGAAAGAACGAGTGGCGAACGAGGGAGTGTACGTTACACCTTGAATGCAGCATGCGGCACAGCGAGCCTATGAAAACAGAGTTCAGACTTCTTCAAAGTTTCCGAAGGAGACAGTTCGCTGGTTAATCGTAACAAATGTTCCAAGCGAGTTCCACGAGGAGCGAGAAATGGCACAAGCTTTAATACCTGATCAGTCACCTGAAACGTAACCACCGCTTTGACGGAGTTTGGAAAGCGCATGAGGACGCCCGGCCTGCTAAAGACGCTAACGTTAGCAAGCCAGCCGCAAAGAAGCCACCGGGACTTGCGCGTCGGCGAGGCTTTCGATAAGTCCAAGAAATTTGCCACAGATGTCCCACAGGCTAAGGTTATTGACGATTTAATCATGGACGTGATGGTGTTTGACTAATTATGGACTGCCCTTCTTCAGTTTGTTTACATAGATAAGTCTAAGTAAGGGATCATGTATCTTCCTTCAGGATGACATAGAAGCCCGACGCGACGCTTCTCCGTAGGAAA
The DNA here is from genome assembly GCF_017976325.1 of Chelmon rostratus. Taxonomy (NCBI): domain Eukaryota; kingdom Metazoa; phylum Chordata; class Actinopteri; order Chaetodontiformes; family Chaetodontidae; genus Chelmon; species Chelmon rostratus. Next base: position 1,751,403 of record NC_055663.1, on the reverse strand, counting down.
CTGCATGTATCTGTATCATTTCAAGGGGCCTTTATTTTTTATATCAGTAAGTAATGCACCTTATTTAAATTGATGTGAGATATCAAATAGGTTTGTTTGATAGCTTTAAGAACATGTTTGAGAGGCTTGCCAATAGTTTTTCATCGGAAAAATAAATATCTCTTCATTTAAAGAGTCAAAACTGTTTTTGGTTTTGTTCGTGGTATTGATGTCATGATGTTAGGTATATGTGTGTGTTATCGGTTATCGTTTATCGGTATCGGCCTTTAGGAGCTGAAAGTTATCGGTTATCGGTATCGGTTTTAAAAAACAGTTATCGTGCTTCCCTAATAGAAAGTGCTTGTCTTGCTTACAGTCACCGTTTCCCTACCTACAGTCTTTCACATTTTTTTAGTCAGGATGTTAAATGGAATGTAAAGGGTTCCTTGTATGCTCAAATTGTGTCACAGTGGTCATCCTGACACATCTTCCTATGGATATCAAGCCCTTCTGATGCTGCTTGTTGCGGTATTGTCTTCAGGCCTTTGCTTGACTAAAGCATGACACCTGTCCAGCAATAGCTTCACCCTTTGATGGTTTCTCATGCAGAGAGGAGAGTATGGTGGATCCAGGAAGGCTTTATCAAACACAGGTTTATCAGGTGCCTCAGATAATCTGTAAATCATGGCAGATTCACTTTTACTTGCATTATACTGTCATGTTTTATCAGGGCCAACTAATTTGATCTTGAATGAAGGAGAAGCATGTTGATGTGTGGGGATTACAGTATGACCAGAGGAAGCCAAAATGACAGAACTTGTTTGAAGTGACCCACCCATTGTAATTGTGTAGTTCTTGAATCTAGCTTGTTAGAGCATGTGATGTTTCAATTTAATTTCCAGGAGATCTGACCATAGTTACTGACCTTTAAATATGTTTCTTTTTGAGTTCACTATCTTTAAGAATCAGTCTCAGAGCTGATGTAGCCTGGTGATTTTTTTAGTATGTGTTGGTATTTGTGGTAATTTTAGTATTTTGATGTATTATATTGAGCACTGAAAATATTTTTCCTTCTATTTTTGCACTCTCATATTCTGTGTTTCTGTGACTATTGTGACGATGTTTGGGTAACTAGATGTGGGTATGAGTTACACAAGATGCAATGAGTTACATTTATACATATACATATTTTTGTGTAAATTGTACTTCTCAGAGCAGTTGTGCCACTGGGAAGAGCCCTGTGCTGCTAAGCATACTTTTCACTTTTACTTGAGTAGATATTTTTTAGAGAAAAATCATTACTTTTCCTTTGTTACGTTTGGATACATTTGTCGTGCTACTCTTAGTAATTATCCAATGCATTTATGGACATTCCGTTAGGAGGCAGGTGATCAGCTGGTCCCAGGTCTGCTGGTGTTCTGTTTTCCTACTGTAGCCACTCCTCCGCATAACTCTGTCCAAAGCATCATAATGGCTGAAGCTACAGCAGGAGTATATTTAGCGGCTAATATTTACAGATGAATTAACAGTGCACAGTTCAGCAGGCTCCTGTTGTGAAATCAGTTGGACATCAGAAAACTGTGCTGACAGAGCAGTGTGTCTGTTGTGCTAATGCTAATAATTGTATTAATATACACAGTATATCATACTTCAAAACTACTACTCCTACTTTCTGTCCAAGCAGTGTGCATTTAACAAGTTGTGCTCATTGGTGTAGTCTGATGAAGAGAGAAAAGCAGGTCAAAGTGAAGAAGTGAACACTCAATGTATTTAATAGGCAATTAATTATGAAACATCACAGCATTATCTCCTCAATAGCCTAAATGAGTCCACTTATATGCAACATTTTCAGGAAGATAGGAGGTGATTTGCCTGACCTTGATGTGGTGGTCTCACTCCTGATCTGTGGCTGTCTGTGATGCAAACTGGGATTTGGGACTATACTGGAATTATCAAAGTTTAAGGACACTGTAACATGTTGACACTCTTTATATTTCCTTTTTGACATAATAGACAGACATACACTAACAGCTTGCTGATTTATATTCTAAATCATGATATAAAGGACCACAAGCAAAGTATGTACAAATTTGTAATTTGACCTTTCCTACCTTTCTTACTTGTTTTTGCAAATTAACAGTGCTTCAACTGAAGTACAGTTTCTGGCTGTTCTACCATTCTCTGAGTAATTCACCTTGTCTGTTGACTCTGTAAAAGCTGTGACCAAGTCTTCAGGGTCATAGGTAGCATCCAGCCCTCCTCTGCCAGACAACGTCTCTTCATTAGTGTGGATGTAAGACAGACTTGAGGAGCTTCACAGGGAGCAGTGGAATGTGTGTCACTACCTACTACAATCAGCAAGGTGTATCTACACAAAATTCAGGAGCTCTGCTTTGCCTGAAGGACTGCATAATATATTATTTTAAAAGGTGGATCATGATATACATCAGCACACCCCTCCCACAGACGGCTCAGCTGCTTGGCCACTGCTAGTGACACACTCACACAATATCTACTTAGCTCTCTTGGACCAAGACTAACATCATAAACCAACTTAAAAAAAAGGCTACACATCAAAGTGTTTGCTTTGTAGTTACCTTACAGTTATAGCACTAGCTAGCTCACAGGCCTGTAATTTAGTCATTTTTAGGGCAAGGACACTTTGACCTTTTGCTTAATACAAATGTATTGAGGCAGACACAGCAGCTGACAGAAAGAGGAGAGGGAAGCTATCATCAATAACACCATCAAGCACATCGTGTTTCGGAAAGTAATTTAAAAATGTACACAAAGCATAATTAGTTGATAATTAGCCTGATCAGCCACCATCAGGAATCAATACAAATACACATTATCAATCTGTAAACCATTAATCAATCCAATAACTAACAGCAGTCAATAAATGTCCAATATTACACCAAACTGATGTTAAGAAATATGACATATTAACAATTGTGAGATACACAAGATAAAAGGTGTTATATGTTGACAGTTATCTTGTCAATTCGGTATAAATCTGATCCATAAAGAAACTGTGTTTCCATGCAAACTTTATAGATTTTGGATTTTGTTGCCTTAACTCTCTAGCAGCCTCTATTGGTTAGCTGTGCTCTTTCAGTGATTTCTCACTAAAATACAAGCAGGAGGGTATATTAAACACTGACTCAGAATATTATTAATTTACCATATAGCATCAGTTATACTGCGACCTTTCGGATTTTAACGCAGAGTCGCATGTAAATTTGAATGAGGACATCCACAACAACCAATTCAAAACAGGGCATGCCAAACTGGCTGTGTGGTAGAAGAGGCATTATGGCCACAACCCAGGCCGTCTATGGCACTGGCCATTTGGCTGTAATATAATTCTTACTGTTACAACATGCACACAACTGGCATGGCATGTTCTTGAACACACATACGCAGCGCTATCTAGTTGTGCCATAGCCAGCTCACCATTAGAAAAAAGAAGTTATCAGAAATGATTTTACTCACCATTTCACTGCTTGTAATGTAGCCACAGGAGTGGTTTTCGTATGTGGATGGATGTTGACAGATGACAGGGATTTATGTCATGGACAGGATCAAATCAAATCAATTTTTTTTTTTTTTTTTTTTCTGGGTGAACTTTAACCCCACCAGTGACGTGACATTGACTGTAAAAATAAGGACGTGACTCGCGCAGGCAGATGAATGAAGCATGAAGATACTTCTCATAACAACATGGCGTACGGTGGTAGCAGTGAAGTTAGCCGAGCTCCAGATTTGAAAAGACCCGACTAGTGGATATCTGGAACTATTTCGGTTTTAGAAATGTCAAGGCAAAAAAGGAACTTGACAGGAGCAAAGCAATTTGCAAGATTTGCAAGATGGAGATAAAATTTTCCAGAAACACGACCAACCTCAGGAACCACATGCAGCGACATCACCAAGACAGCATGTCCAAGTCCATGGCCGGACCACAACAGAAAAGAGCTATCTGGTGGTTGTAGAGCTTCCTTAAGTTTTTTCTGTTGTGGTCCAGGGTGGACTTGGACATGATAGATAGAGAGATAGAGAGATAGATAGATACTTTATTCATCTCCAAGGAGAAATTTGCAATGATGTCTTGGAGATGTCGCTGCATGTGCACTAAAGCTTCGATGTGACTTTTAGACAGTTTACAGTTCTTGTTTAAAATGTCCAGTTTACATGTTTGCATTTTGAAAGCAATTGAATGTCTTATACTTCTAAAGATTTACAGTGAGATTTACTCTAAAGAAAAACTGTGAGACACTTCTGTTTTCTAAGGAACCCTACTACCTCTGATGTTGTTTCCATTAGTTTGATCACTTAGCCTGTAAGCAGCAACACTTTGTTTACATTGACTGAATCTCTTTATTTTTTATACATTTTGATGAATTACTTCACAGCTGTTTGTGGACAAAATGGCCAAATTAAAGGTGCATTTGTATTTAACAGCAACAGCTTTCAGATGAATTCTTAATGTCATATTTTTAATAATGCATCAGTAATTCTGCCGTACATTATGTCTGTAAAATACTCGTCTATCAACATTCTGGGAGGGGGATTGGTCTTTGCCATTTTCACTAGTCTTATAACCATCATTAAAGGATAACTTTAGTTTTTTACAACCTGGACTTTATTTGTAGCATTAAATACGACCATTTAGACACCCAGACAACTTTGGTGGCATTTGGAGTCGTTTTGAAGAAATTAGCCCCAGAGGAGCGGCGCGTATATCCGTATAATGCGAGTAATTGGGGCACCCGTGCGTAGCCTCTATAAACGCATAATATTTTGTTATGGTATGCTGGTGCTATTCCCCTCTGAGCCCGTGGTGGCATGTTATCAACATCTAGCATCTCTAGGCAACTACTTCTGACGCGAATGACGTCATTTTCGCGCGCCGCGAGCAACCAGTCACAACACGGCTAACTCTGCGGCGGTTGGCTAGTTTGGCTGTAGTTTGCGACTGTTATTTTTCACAAAATGGGTGAATATATTTCCGACTCTGAGGTGGTGGACGATGACTTTGTTTACGATGGACGTCCTTACCGTTTTGAGCCAGAGTACACGGACGAGGAGCTCGTTGAAAGGAGGACGCGGAGGCAGAGAGAGGAACAGCTGGCCAAACAACAACAAACGGCTGTGCGTCCACGAGTAGACGGTAACTGGTGGTGTTCTTGTGGACAATGTTCATCGATGACAACAGAGAAGGAATACCTCTGTTGCTCAGAGTGGGACTTGCGGCCAGGAGATACGCGTCTGGATGTGTCAATAAATGTCTGTTTCACAACACTTGAGGATTTCCGCGCAATGATAAACTTCTGGCAAACAAAACCAAGGCAAATAAACAATCTATACATGTGTGTAAGCTACTTACTAAATTGAAAGTTGCCCATTTGGTCCTGCAGGCTTTGGCTGGGTCTTCCAGTTCACTTTAGGGACACGAAAAAACGTCTCGACCACAGCCCGGTTTATCATTGCGCGGAAATCCTCCAGTGTTGTGATACAGACGTTTATTGACACATCCTCCTCTGTTGTCATCGATGAACATTGTCCACAAGAACACCACCAGTTACCGTCTACTCGTGGACGCACAGCCGTTTGTTGTTGTTTGGCCAGCTGTTCCTTTCTCTGCCTCTTTAGATAAAGAAATTGTCGAAGTTAGTTGGTGTAGATTGATGGGAGACAATCACACTAAATTAGGAATATCATAATCAAGATGGCACCGCAAAAGGGGCAGCTAGTTACAGCAGAACTCACATCGGACGCGCATGTTACTTTGGTTGGATTTCAACTGCTGAGAGCAGACAGGAGAGCAACAGAGAGCAGTAAGAAGAAGGATGGGGGCATGGCGATGTTTGTATACAACAGATGGTGTAACCCAGGACACATCAGTGTAGTTGTTAGCACTCGGCCCTATTATCCCCTGAGCAAGTTCTCGCATGTCATCGTGATAACAGCGTACATCTACCCTGTCAGCCAATGCTGCAGCAGCCTGGGTGCTCCTTCACACTGCGCTTTCACAGCTGCAGACACTGCATCCCCAGGGCCTCCTCCTCATCTCAGGAGACTTCAATCATGCTTTCCTGTCTTCCACTCTCCCACCTTTACCCAGTATGTTAAATGCCACACCAGAGACAATAGAACCTTGGACTTACTGTATGCTAACACAAAGGACACTTACAGTTCTTCACCCCTCCCCCTGCTGGTCTAGTCTGATCACAGCATAGTTCATCCGCTCCCTGTCTACATACCAAGGGTGAATTAACAACCGCCAACAATAAGGTATGTGAGGAGATGGTCTGAGGAGTCCAGTATGGCACTGAGGGACTGCTTTGAAACCACTGACTGGCAAGTGTTGTGCAGTCCACATGCGGAGAACATTGATGGTTTAACCTGCAACATGGACAACATAAATCTTTGTGTGGAAAGCACTTTGCCTACCAGAAGGGTGCGATGTCTTCTAACAACAAACCCTGGGTGTGCAGGCAACTGAACGTTGCCTGCACGTCTTTGGCGTGTGCATAAGACTGTTAAGAACATTTTATGACACTGTTGTGGCATCTGTAGTTGTTTATACACAGTGTGCACGATTGTTAGGCAAGTTGTTCTTTTGGGGATTCATTTTGTTACTGAACAACTGCTGTGGTCTCGGTCAATCCAAAATGTTAATAAACCTTAAACCTGAATACTTAAGAAAGTAAAAGTGAGATTTTGGCTCTCTTAGGAGAATATCTGTGTGCACAATTATTGGGCAGCTATTAGTGTGCAGTTATCACACAACTAAATTGAAAACGAAAATTTTCCCAATCTCACTTGTTTATTTTCACCTTTTAAAGTGAGAATAATAAACAACTCCAAAATGTACAAATACACATTTCTGACATTTCAAAAAAAGAAAATCAGTGACCAATATATCCACCCTTCAATGAGTCACAAGCCTTCCATTCATGGAGTCAGTTTCTTGATCTGTTGACGATCAACTTTTTGTGCAGCAGCAACCACAGCCTCCCAGACACCGTTCAGAGAGGTGTACTGTTTTCCTTCACCGTAAATCTCCTGTTTAAAAAGTGCCCACAACTTTTCAACCTGTTGACTATTTGCAACAAAAAGTTTGATGATTCTGTGATCACACCCAATATCTGAGCAATTTTAGAGTGCTGCACCTATTAGTTGTGCACACAGTGGACAATGGCCTGCTGGGGCTGTGGGAGCTCTCAGAGGGACAGAAAGAGACTGAACAAACTGGTCAGGCAAGCTGGCTCTGTGCCTTCTGGACACCATCGAGGAGGTGGGGTGAGAAGAGGATGTAAGCCAAGCTGAGATGGTGGGGCCTTAAGCAGTTTCTTCAGTAACAGACTGCTGCATCCACTCTGCAAGAAGGAACGCTACCGCAGGTCCTTCATTCAGACAGCTGTCTCCAGCATTGTCTCTTTGCACTCCTATGTGAATTATGTCTACCATCCTGCTATCTGTTGCTAAAGGAGCTGCTGAGGGGCCCCACAGTGTCATGCAGGGGGTGGGAGGGGTTGGCATCATCCTCCTCTCGTCTACCTTCTCAGTGCTGTCCAGAGTGCAGTCCAGGACAAAGCCAGCTCTCCTGACCAATTTAGTTAGTCTTTTTCTCCTCTCAGGGCTCCCACAGCCCCAGCAGACCACTGAGTAGAAGACTGCAGATGCCACCACAGAGTCATAATAGTTAAATGACTGCATCTTCCACACCAATGCTTGGTTGGTGCGCAAACTGTAGGGGGGCCAGCCCGTGCCCACCAGGTGACTGAGGTGGTTCATTATGATCCTCTCCATGGTCTTTTTCAGGAGGGAAGTTAAGGCTAGCGGCCTGAAGTGGTTAGGCTCTCTGGGATGCACAGTCTTTGGAAGTGGAACCACACAGGAAGTTTTTTTACAGGGCTGGAACTCTCTCCAGACTGAGACTCAGGTTTAAGATATTCATGAAGACCCCATAGAGCTGATCTGCACAGTCCCTAAGCCGTCTGGAGCTGATGCCACCTGTAGCCAGTAGCCTTCCTACTGACAATCTGCAGTAGAATGTATTCAGGTCATCGGCCAGTTAATGGTTCTCACCTGTGTGGGTGGATGGTTTACTGTAGTTGGTAATGTCCTGCAGTTTTCTCCACACTCACAAAGGGTTGTTAGCTGAAAAGCTGTCCTCTGGCTTTTTGGTGTATCACCTCTACTTCATCTCCTTTGTCAGTGTGTTTCTGGGATGGTTGTGCAGGACTCTGTCCCCACTTCTGTAGGCCTCCTCCTTATCTGGTAAAGCTCCCTCAGTTTAGCAATTTAGCCATGTGATTTATTGTTTTAGTAAGTGCAGTGTCCAATCAGTGCAGTGAAAGCAGGCCTGTGCTTCCAGCGTTGCATTAGTGGTCCATCTTTTCACATACTTAACTACAGGCTCAGCAGATTTCAATTTCTACTGATAGTTTAGAAGAACATTGACCACTGGCTACACAGTGGACAGAGTGATATGTGCTGTTTAATATTGTGTCGCAGTGGTCTAGTGTGTTGCTGTCCCTTGAAAGACAATGTGTTGTCTGTATTTTGGCAGTTCGTGGCTGAGGTTTGCTCTGTTGAAGTCCACAGGAGTGATGAGCAGGTCTGGATGTTGCTGCTCCATGTAAGTCAGCCATGTGTTGAAACCTCACCAATACAGGCCTGAGGTGGGATGTGAACACTGACCAGAATGAATGAGAACTCCTGAAATGAATAGAAGGGTTTACAGTTTACGAATATGATCTCTTGGTAAGGTCTGCATGATTTTAACTCTGTGACATCTGTACACCAACCTTCGTTAATGCAGATTTCCCAAAAGCTCTGTTACGTGGTCATCCATCTTATTTGTCAGATAGTCAACACTGGCCAGATATGAAGATGGAAACACTGTACAAAATTCCCGCTTTCTCAGATTTTAAGGGCTCTGGCTCGCTTCCCCCAACTGTGTCACCTGCAAATCCCATACAGAGCTGCTGCTCTGAGGTTCAGGAAAACTTTCCAGCTCGAAAAGTGGAGAAATAGTCTGAGGAGTAGCTTTAATGATGTTTAACAGTTCCGCCTGTATTGTAATGGTGAGGGACATCTCCAAATGCGAAAAATAAAGAAAGCTAAAGAGCTTAACACCGATCTGCAGCGCCATCTTCGATCCACTACATCCAAGATCTACGAACTGAAAAGGTCTTCCGAGGAAGTTTGAACACACACACAGGGTCTTTGGAGGAGAAGGTTTGCTTGTGATTCCACACGGGGAAAATCTCTCAAAGTTTCACTGGCAGATCAAGCATGTCCCTGAAATGCAGACTCCAGTTCAAAAGCAAAGCTTTTGATTAGTAAATGTAAATTTTGGAAAACATATGAAAATGTTTACAGTTACCTACTCTTTGCATTAATTCAAATGATTTATGAAACACAAATTCAGGGTTGTTTCTGTGTGGATAGTAAAAAATATTTATAAACTAACTCCTCCCACTTCACAATCTCGATTAGTGCATTTAATTTATCAAAGGGGGTGTGTGTGACTCCAACTATGACTTAACTTGTCCTCAGACCTTAGCTTTTTACTGTCCTGACACACCATCACCAGCACATGGCCAGTGAATAGAGCTCAGTTCTTCCTCAGCAGAATGACAGCTGTTCTTGCTGGCCTGATGCAGAAGGAGTGTGTGAGAGTGTGTAAGTGAGGTAGAGAGTGAGTCATTGGCTCTGTAACAGTGAGGTAATTCTAGGTCTGTTACTAATTCCAAAGGGAGTCCCTGCTTTACCACTCTCTGTGTGTGTGTGCGTGTGTAATTTGTCTCCGCCCTCACATCTCTGCTCTGTGTAGATTCTCCTTGGTAACAAGCTGCACTGTTAGTCGTTTTTCCTGAGATGGTTTTTCCTGCTAAGTTTTGGGCTTGGGCTGCCTGCTGCACACATTCTCAATGATATTCCTGCACTCATGTCGAACAAAATGTCCTGAGTTTGAATCTAAAGTGTGGGTGGCACTCCGTAATTATCTAATTTATTTAATTTAAGTTGAAGTGAAGTTAAAAGTGCAAATTGAGTTACTTCGCTCTGACTAGAGCCCCTTGTGAATCTTAAAATTTATACCTGACTCAAAGGACCTGTGTCTGTTGTTGCTTAACATGACAGAGCAAGACCTGAACCAAAATGAGTCAGATGGCAACACACCTGAGCCCAAAATAACCCGAATCCAGAATATATGGGTAACATTGGCACTTGCTGATGCACTGCCCTTTCTTTGTCTTAAGATGACATGGGAGCTACTCTATCCAGATCTAAGTTGGATGGGAGAACCTCTCATTAAAAGTGAATGGACTCCTAACTGGTACATTCATAACTACCATTGGCTTGTTGACTTGTGCATTATGAAAGGGATAATGTATAGTGAGCAGGTTCCTATGGAGAAAAAAATTATTTCTGCTCACTCTACATTATCTTGCTTAGAATATGGTGTACTGCTAAAGCATTCAATAATGTGACACAAAATAGTGATTAAAACATATTTTATTGATTTTAAAATGAGCCTACTCTCGTCTTTCACCGCTCTCACTGCGCAGCGGCTCTGAAAGTAAACAAGTATAGTAACCGCTTCTCACTGTGTGTAGGCCGGCAGGCAGGAGAACATATATCTCTTTACAGTTATTTAGCATAATCTGTCTCCAAATTAGTCTCAACTAAGCAGTTTTTAGCACGTTGATCACCCATGCTGTGTTTTTCTTGGTGTTTTTTTTGTGTGTGTCTGTTCGCTTCAGTCTGGTCAGTCTCTGTGTCCTCAAGTCTCTTGCGCCTTAATATTGCTTCTCCTGTTGGTCCAGCGTTGTTCTTTACTTTTCTTGTCTTTTTTGCTGGGGACATGTCATTCTCCAGCCACATGTCAAGTGTTTTGTCCTCTCCAAATAAATTAAAAGTGAAATGCTCCATTTTTTGCCACTTAAATCAGCTAGCAATTTGTTATTGAGCTTGGAACATAAACGGATTGCCCCTTTAGTCAATGACTGTTAGGAATTTCTGAGCAGGCGGTCGTCTATTGAGAAATAAACACAGCTGAATTTTGACGATTGATCAATCAGAATTGAGCATTTAACAGTGCCGTGTTCTAAGTAGTCGGATTCTGTAAGACTACATAAACACAACAACTAACAAATGAGCGTGTGCAGCTCATAATATGCAAGTCATTCCCAAGACACATGAGCCTAAGCCTTCATGGAAGGTTTTGGCGCTGGCCCAAAAATGAGTTTTATTAAGGCCATGCCCTTCATGCCCCTAGTCTGATTGACAAGTCCAGCTCAAAGTGCTCTTGTGAACTGTAAATGAGGGACCATTTCAATCTTTGGAAACACTAATATGAATTGAACTTGGTGGATTTTGACTCACGCAACACCAAAATGGGCAGGCAGCACCACAGGACTGAGATACACATATCTATCATAAATAGATACTATTGATTATTTTCCGATTAGTCACGATTATCTTCTTTATTTATAAGCACCTATTTTGGGCTTCTGTTTAACCTAACTTGCCGCCAGATGTCTATCTTGCATAGCTTAGTTCTGTATTTTTATCTCACTATTTCTTCTTATATCGTTAGTTTGTATTTTGTACTGTATTTTTGCCTCATTTTTGAACATATAATATCACTGTGACCAAAACAAAAAATAAATTAATTAAATAATACAAACTTAAAGTGCAAGTGGTCGTAAACAAAAAATCTTTGTAAACAACTAACTCAAAAAAGCTGCAGTTAACCAGCCTTGCAGTTTAAAGAGACAATAACGTTTAAACTAACTAAGGAGTTGCTTTTACTTAAAGCAATTAAGTCCATAAAAGTAAAAAAAAAAAAAGCAAAAAAACAAAGCATCCATTTTGGCAGTTAAAATACCTGAAACAAATTATCACTGATTTTTTACAGCTTAAATATGGAATTAATATGCTCCAAATCACACAGTTGATAAGTGAAAGATGTTTACAATTCAGTATAAACTCTAGTATCGACAGGGGCTGAAATTAAGTATGTCAAAGCAGCTTCGCCTGTTCATTGATTTTTGCCGTAAAGTACGCTTTAACGTAAGTAAACTAGCGTTCCCTCAGCAGGCTTCTTCCATGTTTTCTGACTGATAGACATACGACACAAAACTATTATGTACGTGCATCATAGGCGGACGGTTAATTAACCAGTTAGCATTGTCTAGTTGCTTTATGATTTAAATAAATTTGCTAACCTCTACTACAAACCTATCTCACCATTTTTTTTGTCATGGCCTACGAGCCAGGTCATGATAATGTAATTTAATAATAAAAACATCTACTGGGCATCACTCTGATCCAGTGGCTCCGGGGTGTCGGCGTTTAAGGTGTTTGTGCATCGCCGTTGTGCTGCCATGAAATGACAGTTGAGCTCCACAGAATTTACATTTCACGTGTTTCGCTGGATTATTTTCTGTGAAATGGTTAAACTTTGGAAAGTTTAGGTTGAAGTTTTAGAGCCTCTCCTTCTGTTTGTTCTGCCATAATTCATTCATTCTTCTTCTCTGTTTCCTTGCACGATGTAAACGGCGAGCGATACTGCCCCTAGCACTTCCTGTAGTGCACTGCAGTTACAGATGAGCACGAAGTGGACTGTGTTTTTATCATACATGACTAGTCGACGCTTAAATTTTCGCATCAACAAATTTTTATTGTCTAAATTATTATTATTATTATTGACTAATCGTTGCAGCCCTAATCATAAATGAGCAAGGTTGTTGAAAAACATGGCCGCAAGCAACCAAAACACTGAGAATCTTATCACATATTTGGTCATAACTTAAGATGCCTTTGAACAATCCTGATTGAACTCACTGGAGACATTCCACACTCCTGAACATACACACTAAGTTTCGTTTACATCCAGTGAAGGGGGTCAAATCACCGAACTTTGAATGCGTAATTATTGAAATGTTGCAGGCTTTGTGATGATGAAACAAGTTTGTGATCGGTCTCACTCCTTGCTAAACAGAATTAAACTAGCGAACGTGACTTGGCTTTCCTTTGTGAAGCCTGAAATTCACTTGTTGCTGCTCCCAGCTTTAATTTTGGCCAATCGAGCTACCTTCTGTTGAATGAAAAAGGCCTTGAACCCTGGAACTCTGCTTGCAGCTATATATATTTTTTGTCTGTTGTCACTACATGTGAAGGGCTTGATGCCTTTCTGTGTGCACTATGCTAGCTATCACTTTCTCTCCTACTGGCTCACAGTCACATTTTGTTTTCACTTGGGCTTTTTTTCCTGGTTGGCTCAGTTTTTGTGTGTGTTTGGAGAGGGAGCCAGGGTGTGTGCAGAAGTGAGTCTGTAAAAGAAATGAGCAAAGGAGAGTGTAGTAGCTAGACTGATTCTACAAAGAAACAAGTTATTATTTTTAACAGTTGCATGGATTCTTCTGATCTAAGAACTATTTCATATTGTTTTGCTCTGCAAATTCTGGTTTTTGAACAAATCTGTAATTTTGCAAAAATCTGGACTCAGTGGTATCAAACACCACAATCCCCAGGGTTGAACATTTTTTTAGAATTCAGCACTGTACAGAGTGTGGTACATATGCGTATTGCGCTGTGACAAACGGTGAGTGGGGAAGTCAAAAGAAGGATAGAATGAAAAGAAGAGACAGTGAGAAAGTGAGGTATGGTGTCAATGAGGGCAGCTGCTGGTACAGCCTGCAGCCAGACAAGGCTGAAATCTGAAACTTGCACAACCACAGGGCCAGGCGGAGGGAGGGGGTGGAGAGAAAGAAACACAAGTGGGAGAGAGAGCGAGAGAGAGAGAGGGGGAGAATGCCCTTTGAGGAAAAAGAAAGCAAAGTATGCAATAAAGTGTAGGGGGAGAGAGAGGAATATGGAGAGATACAGACATGACAGATGGAAGGTTAGCAAATAAAATTGGCACCATCAAGTCAAAGTCTGTGTGAAAGAGAAATGATGGTGTTGTGGAGAAGGGGTTATGTGTTTGGGTAAGGAGCTGCCAAGAGAGAAACAGGAAGGGTGTGAGTGAGCATGCTCTGTTTGGACTGACATTGGATGCTGGCTTAGCTTTTCTCCATCTTGCACACAAACACACCCAGCAGCAGTGACCACCTACCACACTCCAGGGGATAGAAAGAACATGGCTTGGGAGGAAAAGTGAGAGAGAGAGACTTTGTTTGGGACTTTCCTCTCTTGCTAGCTACAGCCTTCTTGACTGCCACTGGGAAACCAAGATAGAGCAAGGCTTTGTTTTCCAGTCGGCAAAGGATTATTCTTGGGGCAACTCTCTAGCACCACACAAGATTTGTTTTTCATGGAAAGCAGCCTTTCTTTTGTCGTGGGAATTGTGCTTTTGTGCTGCAAACCTGCAATTTCAGAAAATGGTTTTGGAAGTGGACATACCTGTTAAAAAAAGCAGTGCAGTGGTGCAGTGTGTAACAGTCCCTGAAGAGCTGGCACCAGGAAAAACAAAGGTGGAACTTGTAAAAGGATAGTTATCCAGTGTTTGAGACAATCTACAGTGACTTTGCTAAGTGGTCACATGCTGCCTTTGGTTAGTAGCTGACTGGAAGCAGCCAGGGAGTGGCAGGTTGACCACACACTGACAGAGTGCTTACAGACTGTTGACTAAATTTCTTTGTGCTGGAGCATAGACACCTAGCAACCTGCCTAGTGTTACATTTAGTTTGTCTGATGGATGCCTTTTTTGCATGCTGTTCCAGTGACTGAGGGAGGAGTTTAAAATGTAATATTTTGTAGTTTTTTGGATTCAATGGACACAGGCGTAGGCAGCCTGGTATCCTCCTGTTATCCCATCCCATGGTGGGCTGTTAAGCCTTTCCACTTGCCATTGTCTGGACACAGCCCTCATTCTTTCATTACAACTTTGCCTGGACCCTCATGAGCATGAGCATGAGCTTATGCTCCCTAAATGGGGAACCATGAGGATAAAATGTGAGCCTCTGTTTTGTCATGTGTTTTGGGTAGTATCAGCAGTGTGTGGTTTCCATGGAAAACCCCAGAGAAGTATGGAGTTGAGAGGCTGCATGAAAGCTCTACCCCTATGTCTATGGTCCAAGTGAAATCGAAGCCAGCTTGCGTAGCGCTGCAGGCTCCGCCCTGGAACTCCGTTTTCAGACTCTTCTCATGTGTAGCCATAAGGAATGTGCACAAGACGAAAGGTGAATGAGCTTTTACAAGATAATAGACATAAAAGCACACTTACTTGTGGAAACATTTACACCTTTTCTCCTCATCAGCTTAAAGTGTTAGGTGCAGTTATCCTCGTAGCTGCAGCCATGTGGTTGTAAAATGACATTCCTGTGCTTAGTACAGCTGCAGCTTTGTGTGTCAGGTTGATAAATTGATAAATACTTGGTGTGTAGGGAGCTTGAGTAGCAAAAGTGTAGGCACTGTATGTTGCATAGCTTGTGTTGAGTACAGACAATGCTTGAAGCAGACGTGCCTGTGCTGTGGACATTGTGAATATGTGAACAGTGTGTGTGTGTGTGTGTGTGTGTGTGTGTGTCTGTGTAAAAAGAGTGGGCCATAAGTTGAGAAAAAAGAATGGCATGTTTGTGTGGAAGCCCCTTTTTTTCTGCCTTCCCCTCTGCTCGTGCTTCTCCTCTCTTCAGTATCCTCTTCTCTGTATATGCATATCCTCAGTTGTTTGCTACCCTTCCTTCCTTGCTATTTGTTCTTTTCCTTTGTCTCTTTTCTGTTTTATTCTCACTTTTCTTGGCTTCAGTGTACAATTGATGGTTTCTCAGGATCGTATTTTTGTCTCTTTTGTATTCATTTTGTCATCTGTAGTGCTGATGGCATCTGTATGTGTAGTCTTGTAGTAGTAGTTGTAGTATATGAATATATGTTTGTTTTGTCTAAGGCAAGTTGGCACTTGCTCCAGAGCAACTTAAGAGTAACGACTTAAAATAAATGTTGTTTTTCATGATAAAATTCCTACATACCTTTAAGCATTTTGTATTAATGTGATCTTCCCTTAAACTTCCTGGAGATGTGTCTCTGCTGTGAAAACACATTGAAATAACGCTGATTCCCCTATCAGAAATTGTGGTGATTTGTTGAAAATGGGATTATTTTAAGTGTTTGATAAGCAGAAATGTAGATACATCCAAATCCATTGCACTTCCCCTTCAGTAGGTTGAGGTATGAGTGTATATACTGTACAATGATAGAAATGTGTCCACCGGCACAGATTTGGCAACCCTGCTACACGAGGAGCAGGGATGTTGATGACATTGCATGGAGTGTAGCGGCTTCATACTCTTTTTTTGCATGCCTGTGTATTGCTTTCCACTCTTTCATTGATATTGCTGATACAACCCAATACATGTAGTATTGATATGAACGTAGAAATAGTGATCTTTATAGATGAGTCCTCCTCCTCTTCCTTCTGCACACTTTACCCAGGTGCCACCCCTCGCCTAAACCACACAGAGCATTCCCAGTATGTGAAAATGTCTATGACACGAACAAACAAGAGCTACAAGTGTGAAAGGACAATTCTGGACAATGTCCGGGCCTGATTCTGCAGACATTATCCGGAGTTCATATGAGACAATGGCTTTAGTGTCTCTGCTATACATTTGGGGTGGGCAGCACAATTTAGCAATCCAGCTGCCTCGCTAGTTCAACAGTTAGAGGACAGTTGGCGACCCGAGTCTTGTCTCATGTGAGGCAGTTTTTTTTCTTTGGATGGAAGTTTCAAACAAAAGAATAATAATAAAATCTGATGAAACAGTGAAGAGAGATTTATTTTTTCAAATGAAAAACTATTGGCAAGCCTCTCAAACTTTTTCTTAAAGCTATAAAACAAACCTATTTGATATCTCGCATCAATTTAAATAAGGTGCATTACTTACTGATATAAAAAATAAAGGCCCCTTGAACTGATGCAAATACATGAATCAGGATTACAAACTGAAGAAGTGCATTCCTCAATGACAGTAAAAAATAATGCACAGTGTATAATGAACTGACACAACTTAGACTTCAATAACCTTAGCCTGTGGGTTATCTTTGGCAAATTTCAAAAGCCTCGCCGATGTGTGTAAGTCCCGGTGGCTTCTTTGCGGCTGGCTTGCTAAGGTTAGCGTCTTTAGCAGCCTGGGCGTCCTCATACGCTTTCCAAATTCCATCGAAGCGATGGTTATGTTTCAGGTGGCTGATCTGTTAAAGTATTAATAGGGGGGGCAAAATCCACATTAAGCAAAAATATATTAAAAACCTGAGCTTTTGACATCCAATTGAAACAAAAGAGGTGCATGTATTCCAAAATTTAGTTTGTTGTAGAAAAGTCCATCGGAGCCTGAGGCCGATCTTGTCTTAAACAGAAATGTCGTGTTTATTGCGCTGCAGCAGGGGAAAGCCACACTCAGTACAATGTAGATTTCACCAGCAACAGAACACATAGGAAATACATGAATGATGTAACAGACGGGAGACGATACATGAATGGTAACTGGAGTCATATTTTCCATCAATATGATTGGGGTCATGGGTGGATTGTTAGTATGTGTTCACAGGAAGGACAAGGCATGCCAAGGAGAACTTGGGAGTAGATTCAAGGGTAGTTTTTCAATACAGTAGTACAAAACAAAGTGTGGGTTTTTAATGCTTTTTGATGCTTGTAAAGGTTTGTTCACACTCACAGCCCTGTATTTTCAATTGTGATCTAATTCGAAACACAGCTTTAAATTGTGCATGTTTCCCAAAAATAAGTCACACTTACATGGTCAAACTTCCGTGTTCAGGACAACATTTTAATTGATATCTGTTTAGACCACCTCCACAGTTTCTACAGTTTTTTCCAATATTCATTCTCAAACTGGATTTGATTTCATACTAACATGGTATACAGTTGCTTTGTGTGTGTAAATGTGCATTGTTTTTTTGTTTTAAGATGTTTCTCCTAAAAAACACCCTGCTTGTTAGTGCAGCTTGAACCACAGGAAACTTGTGAAGCCTAGAGAGTGTTGGTAACAATTGAAACTGGAAGAGCCAACTCAGTATGCATATCTCTGCTATGCTTACAGTCAAGATGCCCCCAAAGAAAACAAAAATGTGCATTCATTCATCCTGTGTCATGGCTGAATTTAGTCAATCATAACATATTTGTATAGAATTAATCTGTAGATGCCCCAGTTCAAGTTGAGACCACATCAGTTTTTGAGCCACAACGAAGGCCAAAATGTAGCCTGCATCAGTAAGCCTTCTTGTTTTTAGCCTAGGTGTGAAACTGAACCTGTTGTTGATCACTGTCAGCCCCTATTTATGAGGAGTGAGGAGTCAGCAGTGCATGGTGGTATAAAGCAGAACAGTCAACAAAACAGTTTTTTTTTTTTTTTTTTGTGAATCACCGCAACCATCAGATGTTTTTGAGCATACAGTCATAAATGTGCACTAAAAATACTAGGCTGATGGGCCCAGTAGTATGTGAGATTGGCTGTGGACAAAAACATGTGCACGGGGCAGGCGCATGGTTCTCTGCAGGCTTACACCTGGCGGAGATAACAATGAAAGGGCTAGAGAACAGTGTCCTCCCAATGCTGCATCTTTGGCATGTGTTGGCAAGCACTTTGTTTGCCATGTGTGTAACACAATGCAGTGAAAAATCTGAAGCTGGATTAAGCCATCTACATGGAAAAGATGCCACCTGATGTTCCTAAAATGGAAATTGTCCATATATCCTTCTATGGAGATGCTTGCTCTATGAGCATCCTGGTTTTACACCATATGAGAGTTTAACATTTACATGGGCACCACCTTACGTACTGTCTCAGTCACATAATTTGACCATTTGTGTGCATGTAAACTTTGCAGTTGTTCTAAAGCCTTACTCTTGAGAACTTTTGGAATGTCCCGGCACTTCTTAAATGATCAAAGTTCAGACAGCTGGTACTCATTTTGGAAAATCATCAGCATATTATGGCCCTAGCACAGTAGTTGGGAGCTACAGACTTAAATTCACGGAGGGAGCCTTATCTGCCTTATGAAATATGAATTAACAGTGCTGGGAAAATTGCTGGAGCCAACAGAAAGCACAGTAGTAATCAATGATTTCAGAATGCTAGTCTAATCTACATTCCATTAGCAGCACAGTAAGTGGTTTAAATGCCTTGAAGGAGCATTGCTTAGTCTATGGAAGTGCACAAGATGGGCAGTGCCCTTCCTGGTCTTTATAGCCTAGCAGAGATGGCCACCATAAACATTAAATTGTTGTTGTGTAAATCAGATCTGCTTCATATGTGAATTAACTTGAACATGTGTAAAGCCCAGTATGTGAAATGACAGAACCAAGCCATCTTTCTGGCCAGTGAATTTAGACAGTGTTGCTTCATGGTTATTGTGGCTCTACTGTTACCTTGATTAGCTGGTTTGATTCCCAGCTAGTATTTTCTAGCCTTGTTCCTCAAAGTCCTGATTGTTTATCTTCTGTTTTTTTTTTTCTGTTTCTCTCTTTTCAGAGGTCCCCACATTTCAACAAAAGACAACAGCCTTATTTGGAAATCTTATGGACGAAGGTGGGTATTAAATGTTTCTGGTCATGTTTTTTCCACCCTCTTTATCTGTCTTCTGTCAATCTACAGTTGTGTTTGACGCTGGTTCCAATGTCATTTAAACTGTGCTTGTGCATGTCCTAAACTCCTTGTAGTAGCTCCAACACAGTCGTGCAAAATGATGTTTGTGGCTGCTACTAGCTTTTCATGTAGCCTTTTTGTTAGAACATACATACAGAACTCGCTATTATACAGGAAAGCTTTGTGCTCAACCCTTTCCCCTTTGCTCTTTCGTTGCTTCATCTGAACACAGTGGACTGTGTGCCCCATTATTATTTATTCTCTTCTCTCGGTTACCATCTTTCCCTCCACCTCTTTGACACATTGCAGTGTATGTTTGTTGTCCTCTTTCTATCTGGGTAGCTGACTCACTCTTTCTGTCTCACCAGCCCCTCTGAGCTCATGTTTTCCCTCCTGCTCTGCACGCCTTTGTTGTACTTTTTAGTTGAATGTATAATTTGGATATAAAGGCTCTCTGGGAAAATATTCCTCGTGAGCTGCTAGTTCTATATGTCTATTACATTGTAAAACCTAAAACACAGAAGCCTTGTTAAGTGTAAATTCAGACTTTAAAAGTCTCTTCCAAGCCACCTGCTAAGAACAAAAGGTTGCTGGGTCTTGTTTATCTGTACAGTGCAGTGTCGATTCTTACCCCCACATGTGCCAGCTAAATAAGTGATACCCTGTTTAGCCCCCAGTGGCTCTTTGTAACCGGTCTTGTTGATACTTGTATCCTTAATGTGCTGCCAACTGCCAATTCTGTCTGCTGTTAGTCAGGCAAGATTGTGTCATATTTAATTCTTAATAGTTCAGCATGTCCCTCTTAAAGTGTATGTTCTAATACCTTTTACACCATCACCAATTCTCTCGTTGATGGCGTTTTTGGTGCCCAACAGTGTGCATAAGTTGACATTATAACATTACCCCATTGTTGAATTAAAACAGTACATTAAATTCACTTGCACTGGGATTGGGTGTGCCAACTCACCACAAAATTCAACGTCAGAAATTTGCAAAGGAACTCCCAAACAAGCCTGACTTTTTTTTGGAAACAAGTCCTGAGGGAACAGTGAATTAAATTAAATACCGACACATTCTGACAGCAAACATCACACCGTGTGTAAAAACGCTGAAGAACACATCCTTAGGCACGAGCTGAAGGTTTTGCAGTATCCCTTGCAGTGCCTGACCTGAACATCAAAAATGTGGACACATCTCTAAAGAGCAGTGTGTACGAGTTGGCCCAAGAATCTCACAGAACTAGTAGCCTTTTGTGAAAAGTCCAGCAAACAAGAACTGAAAGACTCTTAGCTGGCTACGAGAAGCCTTTACAAGCTGTGATACTTGCTAAAGGGGGTGTTAAGTACTGGCCTTGCAGGGTGCCCAAATGTGTGCGTCCAACCCTTTTCGATTTTAGTCACTTTAACAATGTAAAAAGGAAATAAAGTAATGTCAGTTGAATTATTTCTTTTAAACGTCATCTTTGTCAGTTATCACAGCTTGTAAAGATTCTGGGGCCGTCTTGCATGCACTGTTCTTTTGAGGTCTATCCATAAATCTGAATGATGTTCAGGTTGGGGGACTGTGAGGATCATGGCAAACCCTTCAGTCTGTTCATTCTGTGCCTCTTGAGGAAGTCCATTGTAGAGTTTTAGTTTTTTGTTTTTGTTTTAGTTTTTTTTTCACAGAAACTGTGATGCTTGATTGCAGAATTTGCTGGTATGGAATTAAATCCATTCTTCGCTCTACCAAGAAAATGTTTCCTGTGCCAGTGGCTGCAACGCAAGCCCAAAGCATGATCGATCCACCCCTGTGCTTGACAGTTGGAGAGGTGTTCTTTTCATGAAATGCTGCACCCTTTTTTCACTAAACATAACTCTTCCTGAATTTCTTTTGCAGTCAAACGAGGAGCCTTTCAAGCTATCCTACAAACAGTTCTCTCAGAAAGTTTGACATTTCTTTATTACATGACAAACTGAGAAAACAATATATATATATACTCACACACACACTTTTTTATTTTCAAATGAAGATTCAAGAGTCTTTATTGTCATTGCACATGTCAATGAAATTTTCATTGCAACCCCCATGTTAGATGGTAAGAAAGATAAGACTAGAAAGAGTAAAAGTGGAAACGAGTAAAAACAAACAAACAAAAACGTAAACACGGGAGCTACGAGCCGCTGCGTCTGCACGCGCCGCCATGAATTTAGAAATACTCAAAATTTATACAAGTGTTATGAAGCTACCCATCTACAGCAAAATGACTCTTTTTCACCACCTCTGATCATAGCATTGTCTTTAAGCTTTATTTGTTGAGTGCCTGTCCAAAGCTACCCTGTATTAGTAATTTTAGTCTCACATGCTAGCTGATTATGACCATGGCCTTGGCCTAGCTGAATGTCCTCAGCTAATTTGGTCCCACTGCTCTTAGTGCTGGTGCTAGCATGCTAGCCAGCTAAGATGTTCTATTAATAGCTGCCGAGGCCTTATCTCCATCTCAGCAGATGTGTTTACAAGCCGGCAGGCACAGCTACAGCTATCTAATGCTGCCTCTCATTAAGTCCCATTTTTACTTCTGCAGTTGGCATGTGTGTGCATGCAGAGAAGCCTTACCCACACAGATGCATAGGCAGCGCTGCCAACTACCAAGCCAGACGTAAAAGGGAAGCTTATGCAAGTAGTAATAATGTAGATAAAAGCACCGCTTTTGGTATTTATGGTTAGTGGGAGAACCCAAAACCTTCTGGGAGTGGTCAAAAATGTCAACACAGGAAACTGCAAATAAATGAATTTTAAAAAGATTTCTTCAGTCGAAGCACTGGAACTAATTACTTGATTTGTATCTATCTATATTTATATCTGTTAAGAAAACTAAAATTGATCAAACAGTGCTTATTTACGTTTTTTTTTTTTAAAGGTTCATTGCTGAGCATAAGGTAAAATCCTCATCAAAAAGAGGCAAGAAGACAACAAGCAGTTCATTTTTCAAACAAAGCAGAAATACTCAGAAAGTCATATTAACCACAAAGATCCTGGTACACATACAAAAATGTTTGGCATGAAAAGATCCCATGAGACCAACTATGATGTTTCCTGACTCCAGCTGTATTTTCTGTTTTATTGTATTTTGTATTAAGTTAGCTGATAGGTTGTGGAAATTGAGCAGCCATGACTAAAGCTTTAGCACCATTTTATTGGTGGGTGTTAAGTTCCCAGCTGTTGTACTGTCTACATATTGCTGCGCTGTCTCACCACCTGACTCTGTTCTCTTGTCTTCTCGTCCCACACATACTATCCTTTCCTCTCCACATTTGCCTGTCTCTCTTGTGGTTCTCCCTGTGCTGCATCTGTCTGTGGGTATGGCTATAAAAAGGATGAACTATGCCAGGTAGCAGAGTAGGTGGGGACACAGGCATGCACAGTCATCATACCCAAGCCCTGTATAGCCCAGAAAAAACCTGACAGGAGAAACATCTGCTTTATCCTCTTGTCCTTCCCCCCCCCCCTTTTTTTGTTTAAGCTCCAAACCCACACTGCAATGTCCACTCTTAGTACTCTTAGTATTTGCACATTTTTCATTCCTCGTTTCTCCTCCTCCATTATCCTCATCCTCATTTTTCCATGTTCCTTGTAAGTTTTTAGCTATTTGTCCAATCGGCATACTTGCCCTGCTTAATTCTAAACCATGCTGTCTCATTCGTCCTCTCTTCCTGCTCGCCCTCCTTCTTTATCAGCTCCTCCTCCCTCCCTTCATCTCCAGTAGCTTTGCTCTGGAGATGAAGATGCTGGTGATGCCCTCATCAACACATACCTATTGTCCTGCCCATCACTTTTACTCCACTCTTCTCTGCTCCACAGGCCATCCCATACTCTTAAGTACAAATCTGTTACCAAGGCAACTGCACAGCACAATAGAAAGTGTCTTTTATATATATATATGTGACTAAGAGAGTCTGTGCAGCTCTGACTTATTGCTGGAACAATAATAGACATTTTGTATATTGTAGGATGAGACCATAGAGAGACTCACAGAAGTGACAGAGAGAATACTGACATGTTCTCATTTCTCATGTAGTGCCATGGAAAGATGGTATAACCCTGTCATAAAGGGGCCCTGTGCTCCAAATGAAATCCAAATGCCTGCAGTTACTAGTTTCTAAACTGCCAAAGGCAGCAGTCATATTGGTTTGTAGACACTGTGGTTTCAGGTAGCCTGCAGCACTCACAGTATTTGGGAAATGTGGTAGGATGAGTAGTGTACAGCATGGGTAACACGCTGATTGCCCCACAGGTGCTGGTATGGGCTAGCAACCCATGGCAGCAGTGGCAAGCCTTAACCTTGCTACAACCAGACTTAGCTACAACCAATATAAGGAAAATACCCCAAGAGTCAGCGAGAGCAGGGGTGGAAGATGACTCACAGGTGGATTGCATGGTAACGAACAGGATAACGGATATGACTATGCCTTGGATACATGACTCAGTGAGGGATGGGGGCACGGACCCATCTCTTAGGGCCAGAGGTAGCAGTACTCAGGTGACAGGGAAGGCAACTAAGGAGAGCAAAAGTTGTGCAGCAGAGGATAAGAAGCTTCAAGTTTGCCCATGTGGCTGGCAGAAAATAACATCAATCCGAGGCCTTAGAACTCATCAGGGAAGGAGGAAGTGTTTAGCGGTGGAAGGGCAGAGTGGCCGCATCGACCAGTATTTCTTGAGAAGTCAGTCGAATCAGTCGGATGAAGTCCAGCGACAGGTAGAAAACCACAGTTCGCAGGATATCAGTAACACTATCCCTGGAGAGGAGGAGGTACGGAGAGGGGATGCAGTTGGTGTTGAGGGCAACAGGCCAGCCAAGGAGAGAAGCATGGAGCAGAAAGCTAGAGTTAAGTGGCCGAGGGCTAATGATAGCAAAGAGTGGGAGGCAGTTGATAGAGATTTATCAGTCATATTAAGCAGGCTTAGAGGAGATGTAGTGGAGAAATTGGATAAAATTGGAGATGTGATCTACTCCTATGGTCGAGAGAGATTTGGGGTGCTTGTCAAAAGGAAAGGCGAGAGGGTGCAGGTCGGCAAGTCTAGGCGGCAAAGAGAAATAGAGAAGTTAGTAAAGGAAAGGAGGCAGTTAAGAAAGCAGTGGAGGAAGGCGACAGAAGAAGAAAGGGAGGGAATTAAGGTGTTGCAGGAGGAACTGAGAAGCAGGTTAGCAGTACTCAGAAGGGCAGAACACCTTAGGGAGAAGAGAAAGAAGAAGGAACGTGCAAGGTCAGCATTTTTTAGGAACCCCTTTAATTTTGTGAAAGGCTTGTTTAATCAAGAAAAAGGAGGGCAACTTAAGGCAACGAAATCAGAGATTGAACAGTATTTGAAGTCGACGTATTCAGATTCAAAGGAGAATAGGAACATAGGTCTTCCACCTGACATGCCACCATTAGGGGAAGTGGAGCAGGAGATGGATGTGAGCCCACCTAGGTGGAGAGAAGTGGTGGAGGTGGTTAGGCGTGCAAAGGCTTCTTCGGCCCCAGGGCCTAATGGAGTCCCCTACCGTGTCTATAAGAGTGCACCTGGCATCTTAAGGACACTATGGAGATACCTGAGAATAGTTTGGGAGAAACAAAGTATTCCAAGAGCATGGCGCAGGGCAGGAGGTGTCTTCATCCCTAAGGAGAAGGAGTCATCGGACCTTAGCCAGTTTCGGATGATTTCTCTCCTAAATGTTGAGGGAAAGATTTTCTTTAGTATCGTAGCACAGAGGCTGGCTAAATACTTAGAAAGGAATGGTATGATAGATACGACAGTGCAAAAAGCAGGGATACCAGGATTTGCGGGATGCTTAGAGCATACTAGCATGATTTGGCATCAGATTCAGACAGCTAAGAGGGAGAAAAGAGACTTGAATGTTGTATTTTTAGATCTGGCTAATGCGTTTGGGTCAGTGCCACATAACCTTATTTGGAGTTCCTTTGACTACTTTAAAGTGCCGGAGATAGTTGTTAACTTGGTGAAAGCATATTTCCAAGACATCAGACTGTGTGCAAGTATCGCAGAGCTCACAACAGGCTGGCAAAGATTGGAGGTTGGTATTATGGCAGGATGTACAGTGTCCCCGCTAGCTTTCACAATGGCTATGGAGGTAATTATTAGGGCTTCCAAGTGGGTCGTAGGTGGAGAGAGACGGCAGAATGGAATGCGTCTTCCACCAATTAGGGCTTATATGGATGATATGACACTGCTAACTTCAACAGTGCCATGTACAAGGAGGTTGTTAGATAAAGTCAATCAGAATCTCAAGTGGGCTAGTATGAAGATTAAGCCTAGTAAGTCAAGGAGTATTTCAATATACAGAGGGAAAGTAAGTGATAGAAAGTTTGCTATAGATGGTGAGGAAATCCCAACAATTAGGGAGAAAGCAGTTAAGAGTCTAGGACGGTGGTACAATGTGGACCTGAATGATGTTGAACAGGTTGTGCAATTTAGAAAGGATGTTGCAGAAGGGCTGGAGAGAATAGATAAATCAGGGCTCCCAGGAAAACTGAGGTTGTGGTGCTTGCAGTTTGGCTTGTATCCTAGGTTAATGTGGCCAATGTCAGTATATGAAGTCCCATTATCTGTAGCAGAGAGAATGGAAAGGCTAGTTAGCTCTTATATTAGAAAATGGTTGGGTGCTCCCAGGTGCTTAAGCAATGTAGCTTTGTATGGGAAAGGAATGCTTCAGCTGCCAGTATCCAGTCTAACAGAGGAGTTTAAATGCACTAAGGTTAGGACAGAACTTTTATTATCTGGGAGTAAGGACATGTTAGTTAGCAATGTGGTTCCGAATCCTTCTGGGGGGAGGAAATGGAACCCAAGGGCAGCAGTGCAGGAGGCAGAGGCAGCTCTTAGGCATGCAGAAATAGTAGGAAATGTTCAATTTGGCCGGGGAGGCTTGGGGCTTGGCCCAGGCAAACCAGTGTGGAATAAAGCAGGTCTAAAGGAGAAAAGAAAGCTTGTAGTGGAACAGGTGCGTAGGCAGGAGGAGTTGTTAAGAGGGGCAAAAGCAGTTGGTCAAGCCAAACAGGGACAATGGTTGAATTGGGAAGGTGTTGAGAAGAGGAAACTTAGTTGGAGGGACCTGTGGAATATGGAGGAAGGCCGTATTAAATTTCTGATAGGGGCGACATACGATGTGTTGCCAACCCCGCAGAACCTAAGTCTCTGGGTACAGGGCGATCAATCGTGCCCACTCTGCTCAGGTACAGCAAGTTTAAAGCACATTTTGTCAGGTTGTAGAATTAGCTTATCACAAGGCCGGTATACATGGCGGCATAATCAGGTGCTGAGAAGCTTAGCCGCAGGCATTGAGGAGAGAAGGAAGCAGGTGAATTCTGGAAGTTCTAGAAAGGAGAGGTTAGATGTGCAGTTTGTTCGAGAGGGGGAGAAAAATAGAGCTGCTAAGTCAGGGAGAAAGCAGGGAGGTGGCTGCCTGGTAGGGGCTGATGATTGGCAAATGCAGGTCGACTTGGGAGGACAGCTAGTTGTGCCCCAGGAAATAGTTTATAGTAATCTGAGGCCAGACATTGTCTTATGGTCCATGAGTAAAAAGACTGTGTATTTTATTGAGTTAACAGTCCCTTGGGAAAATTCAGTGGAGGCAGCTTATGAAAGGAAGAAGACTAAGTATGCAGATTTAAAGACAGAATCTGAGCAGAGGGGATGGAAGACCAGGGTCTGTCCGGTTGAAGTGGGGTGTAGAGGTTTTGTTGCAGGGTCAGCTGTTTCACTGTTGAGGGAGCTGGGAGTGCATGGGCAAAATTTAAGAAAGACAGTGAGGGAGATGTCAGATGAGGCTGCTAGGTCTAGTCAGTGGATATGGATCAGGAGAAATAATAGTAGTTGGGGGGTGAAATAGGGACAGTGGGGGGGCAGGCAGAGGACATGCATGCCTAACCCGGCAAGAGAAGAGGTTAAAGTCTGAACAAGACACCTCTCCTCTGCTCTGCTTTCCCCGCCCCATCTTCTCGCTCTGCCAATAGGAAGAGAACCAGGAAGTTTAGATAAGGTGGGGGTGTGGCCAGCTAGAGTCTCTCTTTGGGACCATGCGGCCTGTTCAGGTGAGTTTGCGTGGTAAGACACAGAGTTGGCTTGTTTTTTGATCTTTTTGGTTGTTTTCCTGTTTTGTCTGCTTCTTGAAGGAAATGTTAGGGTTTGTTTTCCTGCTCTGTTTGCTTTTTGAAGGAAATGGTAGGGTTTGCTGCTTCTTGAAGGAAATGTTAGAAGAGGCTGTTAAATCTAGTCTGTGGTTTAGGCCTCCACCTTCAGCACCTTCTAAATTTTCCACCCCCTACCCGAACAAGGGTCTGTATCCAATCCCTACTTTCATCTTTTGACTCTACCTCTTTATTTTCTATCCCCTACCCGAACCAGGGTTTGTATTCCCACCCCGCTTTTTCTTGGTGCAGTTGGTGAGAGGCAGGGGTAGATGATGGTAGTGTGGCAATCGGCAGTTACATGTGGCATCTAGGCCTGTGGTAGCATTGTAGCAGCTAACAATAGCTAAAGCGGTGAGAGTATGATAGTATCTTAGCAGTTAGTATTGGTAGCTAGCAATTAACATTAACAGTATAGGTGAATCTAGCGTTATTGTCTTCTTCTGTTCCTCTTAGCAGGTAGCGGTTAGCACATAACATTAGCTAAATGGTAGCATCGGAACTGTATTGTCTTCTTCTGTTCTTCCTAGCGGTTAGCAGTAGCATTAGCAATAGTTAAATGGTAGCATCGGTACTGGCCACTACCTGGAGCATCTCTGGGTCAGTTGAACGTGGCGGTGCTGTTTGGATTGTGTAGGAGCAGTGTGAACTGGCACTAGGGGGGGTGACTCTGGGACGCCGGAGTTCACTGCCTAACCTCCTGGAGGTGTAGTGGGACTAAGTAGGCGAAACACTGTTGAAGGGAGGTTTCCACCTGATGACCCCCAGAGACGTGTTAGGAATCACTGCTCTTTGGCAGGTATAGAGGCAGATTAGAGCTCCAAGGTTCTTCACTGAGAATGAATCCTCTTTTTGAGCACAAGTATCTTGTGTTTAAATTAACTGTGAGGCTGTAAATCTGTTTAGTATTTTGTGATAATTGATTTTCTATGTACACACATACTGAATCTATGAAGAATGTAATCATACTGTCACATTCCACTCTTGATGACATAGATCAGATACTTTATCCTGAAATTTGTGTGATTGTTAATGACTGCAGTGGATGGCCAACACACAGATTGCAGCTGTGCTTGACAATGTATAACTGAAAGAGCTACAAATGGTGAGCATCACCAACCAGAGTAGATTATTTTAGCATGTACCTGCATGTAGTCATGTAAACAAAAGTGCCACTGGTGAAAGCATATGAAGAGGAGGGACGTTATCTTTCCCCACAGGACAAGACTTGTTCGTTCAGGGCTAAATTAGAAACGCTGATCTCTCACATAATGACTATGAGGATGAAAACTGTTTCACCTGGTAAAGTTACACAATGCAATATTTATTCATCAAGGTTAAAAAAAAGTATGAATATCTTATTTTTCTCAGCAACATAATATGACATGATTTATTTCACCATTTTGTCAGTCTCAGCCTGTCCATCTTTGTATTTCCCCCATCTTTATTTAGTGGAGTGTCAGAGGTGTCAGAGGTATGCAGCCAGAGACTGAGAGGTCATAACTCATAGATGTGTATTAAGTCAGAAATGTTGCAGGGAGGGGTGTAGAAAATTGGCCATACTTCTCTCTGATACAAAGACTTTATATCTCTGAGGTTGTGTCTTCATCGTGTCCCTCTCTGCCTTTATCAGAAATGAGTCGCCAGACTGCCACCGCGCTGCCCACAGGAACCTCCAAGTGTCCCCCCTCCCAGCGCGTGCCCACCCTCACAGGCACCACCGCCTCCAACAGTGATCTGGCCAGCCTGTTCGAGTGCCCTGTCTGCTTCGACTATGTCCTACCCCCCATCCTGCAGTGTCAGTCCGGACACCTGGTATGTAGTGTCCAGCCTCTAAAGTGAGCAGAGCTGGTTGTTGTGTGCAGTACATTTCAGATGTCATGTCGAGTGTCTTGCTTGCATGACATTTTAAGTTAGCTGAATGTGTACGTGTTGTACACATACTGCATGAACTTACATGCATAAATTAATCAACACCTTGTCCAAGTTTTCCCATGGGGAAGAATAGTTTTATTGCTGTTTTATTAGTTTTATTCACTGTCGGGCTTTATTAGTGTTGATTTAATAGTCAAAATGCCATTAATTATCAGGAATGATACATTTTCCCATTTTATAAGAGAAGTGTTACCATGGTTTTTGATGACCAAAATAACTGCCCATTGGACTGTATTTAAGCTCAGTAAGAACTTGCATGGGAGTGATACTTTTTTCAGTACTACAGCTACCAGTGTGTATAATTTGTAAAATATAAATTGTGCACTGCGCACAATTGTGCAGGACAATGGGAAGGGGGGCGAAGAGATGGCAATATCAACAACCTTTCTCCTGAATGACTCACCCCACCTTAAAAGGCAAATACTGTCCCATTGGAGTTACTTAGCAAATAACAGGATATTCAACTGAATTGCAGTGTTATTAATGTGTAGTCATGACACTAACACTAAAACTGCACTAAAACACTTATCTGTCCCTTACCAGGTATGTTCCAACTGCCGGCCGAAGCTCACCTGCTGCCCCACCTGCCGAGGCCCCCTGGGCTCCATCAGGAACCTGGCCATGGAGAAGGTGGCTAATTCTGTCCTCTTCCCCTGCAAGTACGCCTCATCGGGCTGTGAAGTCACCTTGCCTCACACCGACAAGACAGAGCACGAAGAGCTGTGCGAATTCCGGCCGTACTCCTGCCCCTGCCCCGGCGCCTCCTGCAAATGGCAGGGCTCCCTGGACGCTGTGATGCCTCACCTGATGCACCAGCACAAGTCCATCACCACGCTGCAGGTCAGATGCGAACTTTTCTCCTCAGCTTCTTTTATGAACTAAGCTTACTTAACCCATACTTGGACTTAAAGTCAATGTTTCTCAGTCCCAGCTGTGTCAATTTAGGCCATTCTTTTTTGAACGAGTCCCTTGTGAATGCCTTACACAAGTCCACTCCTAAATCACTGGAGCACCCCCTGAAATGACCGTGCAGCATTTAAGAACCACCAGCCTCCTGCACATGATATGCTGTTTGAAAGAGGCAACTGTTGCCTGCCACATGTTCAGTATCAATAATATGTCCATATCCCCTGACATGGCAATTTTCCATTAGTTTCACACTCACTCATACAACATCACCACATTTCACAGTGCGTAATGAACTGTGTACAAGGATGCTAAATGCCAAATAAAGTTATGTGAGAGATTTTCAATTTGTATTAATTTTTTAAATTGAGATTGCTCATTCTGAAACTAGTCTGAAATGTTGCCATTCTCACAAGTATAGAAAAACATACAGTTTTGGCTGTAAAAGTGTTTGTTCTCAAACAATTCTCAAGTTCAAGGACTTATTATATTGCATGCTTAAGAAATAATGACTAAACCTGTAAAACCCGTGTGTGTCTGTCCAGGGGGAGGACATCGTGTTTCTGGCGACGGACATCAACCTGCCAGGCGCGGTGGATTGGGTAATGATGCAGTCCTGCTTCGGCTTCCACTTCATGCTGGTGCTGGAGAAGCAGGAGAAGTATGATGGCCACCAGCAGTTCTTTGCCATCGTGCAGCTCATCGGGACTCGCAAGCAGGCTGAGAACTTCGCCTACCGGCTGGAGCTCAATGGGCACCGGCGCCGCCTGACCTGGGAGGCCACGCCGCGATCCATCCACGAGGGCATCGCCACGGCAATCATGAACAGTGACTGCCTGGTGTTCGACACGTCCATCGCACAGCTGTTCGCCGAGAACGGCAACCTGGGCATCAACGTTACCATCTCTATGTGCTAAGAACTTTCAAGAGAAGAGGGTCAATTGAGTCTGATTGTCGGGGGCATTTTACAGGGGGTCAAATCAGTTGTGACCTCACAGCACCCCCTCCCCCCACCCCCCACTCCCCCCGCCTCACCCCCTGAGACGTGGAACTGGACTGTCTGATTGGGCAGCTGTGGAGGCCCAGGGGGTGGGATGGATGGATGGATGAGTGAAGGAATGAATAAACACAAGGACATAACTCTGTAGTGAGGCTCTAGACTTCTACACACACCCACACATAAACACACATATGTGAGACGTGTGCACGCACATGCAGTCTCACACTCTCTGGTCATAAACACAAACTGAAAAGCTGTTCGCTCAGCAGTTCGTCAAACTCGTCTCTTCAAGTGATTTCCCACCGCTCTTATTTTAGTGTTTCTCTTTTTTCTCTTCCCCTCAAGCATCCTCAGACATTTCAAACACTACGGCTCTCGGACCCTCGCTCCGAGGTGCTGGAGGCTGGTCACCACTGAGCAGCTCTGTGCCCCAACAGAGGCTCGAGTTATATTTCAACATGGACTCCTGGTCAGTGCTGGGTAGCTAGCCAGCTATCTAGCCTCCACCTCGCGTTCCCTGCTGTTTGTAGTCCTCCTCAGTACCCGTCAGACCTCCTGGATGGAACGATAGCGGCACGTGTAGGGCTGCAAATGTGGAGATTTGGGTATATATCTTCACATGTGACTGGCGTGGCTATCGACGGCTGGGACTGGAACCGTCACCCCTACACATGGACAGCTGTAGCACCCATAACCATAGACACCCAGTTATGTCCAGGACTGCAGTAAAGGAACTCAGGCGCACCTGGTTTCCTTCTGGTCCACAGCGGTCCACTCAAGGCTAAAGGTTCTTTAAATAGTTGACTGTCGTTGTTGATAGTTATTAGAACAGACTCTGCTCTCATACTGTATGGATTGAAGAAGGCCCTTAGCTACATCAGTCCTGGAGGTCTTTATTTGTATTTTCATGGAGAGGACTCATCAGTTCAGTTCTTACACACACAAAACCTACGCCTGTTCTTTGCATTACTGGCTGTGTGTGCAGGTGTAGTAGTCGATGAATTGAGTGTGTATCAGAGAATTATTGACCGAGGATTAGAGGGGCCTTTTTTGTTTTTCAGAATGAAAACACTGAAAAAAACACTGCATTTCAGTTGACACGGTTTTCTTTTGGGGTTCATTTCTCAAGTCTTTTGTTTCTTTTTGATTGTTATAGGTGTTTTTTTTTTGTATCAGAGGAGAGAACTCCTGATATTTGTCTGTCTGTCTGTCTGTCTGTGTGCATGTGTGTATGTCTCTGTCTGTGTGTGTGTCTCTCTTTGGGGGTGTGTGTGTGTGTGTGTGTCTGTCTGTGTGTGTGTGTGTGTATGTGTGTGTCTGTGAATGTGTGTGTGTGTCTGTCTGTCTGTGTGTGTGTGTGTGTGTGTGTGTGTGTGTGTGTGTGTGTGTGTGTCACCCTCTCCTGCTCTTCTCTGGTTTCTGCTCTGCCTCCGTCTCGTTCTGTCTACCAGTCGGCCTCAACCACTGTTTGACTGATCACCCAACCAGGAATGAGGGACATTTTCTACCATTATGATGTTGCTATTATTATTAAATGGAGATTATCATAATTATCATTTTTGTAATGACTTTTAAAAACAAAGATTAAAAGGCAGTTGTAAAACTTGTGGCTAAACTTCAGTGTTTGTAGTTAAAAAGCAAGTTGTGTCGTTCTTCTGGTTTGTTTTTCTCTGAGTTGGATTGTTTTTCCTCATCAGTTTGTCTCCGTCCTCTTGTTTGTGTGGTAAGTCTTTTTTTTTTTTTTGTCTATGAGGAGGGAGGGAGGTCAAGCCAATCATCTCTCCCTTTCTCTTCATGTGGAGTCTCAGTAATGTTGCTGCTCTCCCTCAACTCCTTTTTTCTGTTGTCATTAAATAAATCTATCTTTTTCATACCTGGTGCCTTTTCTTCTTTCTTATTATTGTATGCGTCAGTTCCTGATTATGGCTTTGCTTTTAATCAAATACTGATGAGTGCCAATGCATTTGTCTGCGTACTTAGTGTTTTCAGGAGTTTGGAGCAACACTTTTATGAGTGGGTCCCTGTTGTTGTATCCTGCACTATAATGCACCTGCTCATGAGGGACACTTCACATCTGCCGTTGGTTTTAACATTTTGGATTTACAAATGCATTCAGTATGTTTGTTGGACGGCTGGTTCAGATCCCAGTCAGGAAGCTACAGATGCAGTCGAGGAGCGTTGTGGTTATTTTCCACTGTGCCTCTGCTCGGTTCAGTCAGGCTGCGTGTGATGCTGACCGTCTCCCAGGTGTGAATCTGTGCATCAGGGGAAATATCCAGTCTTGGCACATCTTGTTGACACTGCTAATGGCCATTCATCATGAATCACATGCACTATTTCAGCTGGACTAAGGTCAAAGTAAACACCAACGTGTTCAAAGTAAATCAGTGCTGTTTGATGTTGAAGTGAGACTCTGCGTAAACAAGCAGAGTCTAGTCTTAAACGATATACACAGGAACCTCACTAAAAAGATGTGAGTGCTGGTCAAAGCTCTGAAGCGTGAGCTGTAAATTGCACCCCTCTATGCCTATACCCCCCTGGTTTGTCATTGTTGGGTCAGTAGGGCGGGCAGTGTGGAACAGAAGGTTCAGTGTGTCTGCAGAGACTTCAGAGGTCCGTTTCACAAAGCAGGTTTACTGAAAACTCCGAGTATGTTAACCCTGAAATGAGGAAAACTTTGAGTTTTCCGTTTCACATAGGAAGGTAAGTCAAACCAGAGAAAGAGGGGTAACTCAAGCCTGTTTCACAGACAGAGGTAAGTTAAACTCTGAGTCAGTTACCGCAGTAACTGACTCTATGAACCTAACCTGGTCGGGACCAGGTTTTATTCAAGAAACCTCGAGTTTCTCTGTGTCTCCGCCCTCTTTCAACCACACACCGTATTTCACTTCCTCATTCATTCATTCAGTCGAGTTTTGGCATAGTTCTGCCATCTGTTATTTGAAAAAAATCATTAAAAATATCAGTCAGTGGGAAGTCCATTAGGCACAGTAGGTGGTGACTTTTTTCGTTAACATGGCATGTTAACGTCTTTTGATCATGATCCCGTGGATGAAGGTGCAGCGATACTGCGCAGAGAATTAAATATTCGTCGGGAGATAGTTATCAGACCACGATGTTCTTGCTTTTCCAGACAGTTATCGGTGTTAGGCCACCACCCGTTCTTCGTGCATCTGCCTTCTTTCTGTTGGCTGAGTAAAAGTCTGTGTTAGTTTAAATATGGCTTAATTATTTAACATAACATGATATAGATGAGAACACTTTTTTTTCATTTTTAAATTTTATTTCATTCGTTAACAAAAACAAAGCATTATATGAACACAATATAACCAATTTTACAATGAAAGGGAGCCACTTAATATTTACAATGTAAAACATGATCAAAATGAGGTAGCTACCTCCATGAGATCATGCAGAGGTCTTACCTGTTTCAACCATGTTTTTATATTTCATTTTAAGCTGCTGCCAAGTGCGCTTCTCCCCCGCGGGATTGCACCTAAATGAAATAAATTAATAGGCAATCATTCAAGCAGTTTTGCCCTGTAATATTATTGTGATTTCAAAGGACTACATTTATACTCACGCATTGACCCGAGCAGCAATGTTCTCCCACACCGTCTCCCTCTCCTTCGCAGCTGCAGCGGTGTTGGACTTCCGTCTAAAAACGTGTTCATATTCGCTGTATGAGCGCATTAAAATGTCTAATTCCAGTGGTGTGAAGTACGCAGCCTTCCGCTTCCCCGTTGCCATGGTGACTCCTCAAATCGGGGTTCCATTGATGCTGTCTTTTTGAAGTTGCGGTGCACGCGCTTAACTCGAGGTGAACCTACTCTGAGTTAATCAAACTAACTCAAATCTGCTGTTGTGGAATCGAAAACTCAGAGTTTCCTATCTCAGAGTAGATCAACTCAGAGTTCAGGGTTACACCTGGGGTCCGTTTCACAAAGCAGGTTCAACAAACTCTGAGTGTAACCCTGAACTCTGAGTTGATCTACTCTGAGATAGGAAACTCTGAGTTTTCGATTCCACAACAGCAGATTTGAGTTAGTTTGATTAACTCAGAGTAGGTTCACCTCGAGTTAAGCGCGTGCACCGCAACTTCAAAAAGACAGCATCAATGGAACCCCGATTTAAGGATTCACCATGGCAACGGGGAAGCGGAAGGC
This sequence comes from Chelmon rostratus, assembly GCF_017976325.1. Lineage (NCBI taxonomy): Eukaryota > Metazoa > Chordata > Actinopteri > Chaetodontiformes > Chaetodontidae > Chelmon > Chelmon rostratus. Next base: position 1,715,630 of record NC_055663.1, on the reverse strand, counting down.
TGCCTACTTCACGCCACTGGAAATTAGACATTTTAATGCGCTCATACAGCGAGTATGAACACGTTTTTAGACGGAAGTCCAACACCGCTGCAGCTGCGAAGGAGAGGGAGACGGCGTGGGAGAACCTTGCTGCTCGGGTCAATGCGTGAGTATAAATGTAGTCCTTTGAAATCACAATAATATTACAGGGCAAAACTGCTTGAATGGTTGCCTATTAATTTATTTCATTTAGGTGCAATCCCGCGGGGGAGAAGCGCACTTGGCAGCAGCTTAAATTCAAATATAAAAACATGGTTCAAACAGGTACGACCTCTGCATGATCTCATGGAGGTGGCTACCTCATTTTGATCATGTTTTACATTGTAAAGTAAATATTAAGTGGCTCCCTTTCATTGTAAAATTGGTTATATTGTGTTCATATAATGTTTTGTTTTTTGTTAACGAATGAAATAAAATTTAAAAATGAAAAAAGTGTTCTCATCTATATCATGTTATGTTAAATAATTAAGCCTATATTTAAAATAACACAGACTTTTACTCAGCCAACAGAAAGAAGGCAGATGCACGAAGAACGGGTGGTGGCCGATAATCAACAACTGTCTGGAAAAGCAAGAACATCGTGGTCTGATAACTATCTCCCGACGAATATTTCATTCTCTGCGCAGTATCGCTGCACCTTCATCCACGGGATCATGATCAAAAGATGTTAACATGCCATGTTAACGAAAAAAGTCACCACCTACTGTGCCTAATGGACTTCTCACTGACTGATATTTTTAATGATTTTTTTTAATAACAGACGGCAGAACTATGCCAAAACTCGTCTGCCGACTGAATGAATGAATGAGGAAATGAATGCGGTGTGTGGTTGAAAGAGGGCGGAGACACAGAGAAACTCGAGGTTTCTTGAGTAAAACCTGGTCCCGACCAGGTTAGGTTCATAGAGTCAGTTACTGCGGTAACTGACTCGGAGTTTAACTTACCTCTGTCTGTGAAACAGGCTTGAGTTACCCCTCTTTCTCTGGTTTGACTTACCTTCCTATGTGAAACGGAAAACTCAGAGTTTCCCTCATTTCAGGGTTAACATACTCGGAGTTTTCAGTAAACCTGCTTTGTGAAACGGACCCCAGTGCTCGTGCTTTGACCAGCCTTCTGTATGTCAACGCTTCACAGGGATTTTCAGGGAAGTTGTTCCTTTGCTTGTAAAGAAAACATTGCGGCAGTTTATTGTGCCGTCCCTGTACCGGCCTTTCAGCTGCTCAGCATGAGCAACTGATTTCACCATTTCCACTAAATCTATGAAAGAAAATCTTTTATTGACGGTTTACATGTCACACTTTCTAAATACAACGAACCGTAATCCATATACTTCGTCGCCCATGGAGAAAGTCCCCAGATTCCTTTAAAAAATCTTGCATTTTTCAGGTTTCAGGTAGACTTCTACAAGTTTCTCACATTGAGTTGCTGGAATTTTGTCTCATTCCTCCTGACAGAACTGCTGAGTCAGGTTTGTAGGCCTCCTCGCTTGCACACAGTTTTCAGTTCTGCCCACAAATTTTCTATTGGAAAATATATCTATTGGAGGTCAAGGCTCTGTGATGGCCACTCCAGTGCCTTTGTCATTGTCTGGAAGACCTGTTTGCCACCGAGCTTTAAATCTTGGCCGATGTTTTGAGATGTTGTTTCAATATATCCATTCACTCTTCCTTCCTCATGATGCCATCTATTCTGTGAAGCGCACCAGTCTCTCGTGCAGGAAAGCGGAGCACCGCCACCATGAGGCATGGTTTTCTTCAGCTAATGCTGATGCCCCAAGCCCCTCCCTTTTCCTTTTCCTTTTCCAAACTGTTTAATTTTTGTTTTTCAAAAACACGAGATTTCTCGCAGTTGCCGAGCGCAGTCTGGCTGGTTGTGGTTTTGGAGCAGCAGTGGACTTCCTCCAGTTCTGCCTGGCCAAGCAGCCTTTCAGATTATGTGGATGCAGAAACTTTTGTACATGTTTCCTCCAGCGTGTTCATCTCAGAGGGACAGAGCACATTTCCCTCCTGAGCAGTGTGCTCACATGCTGTTTATTACAGGTACATTCAGGTGTTTGGAAGGATGAAGTAGACTTGTGATCATGCATACAAATGACCCCCAGAAGCTAGGTCCCAAATGTCTTTCCAGCTTAATTTTTTAAAAACCCTATAAAGTCATGCTTTGTTTAGTATGAAGTATTTAAACAAAAAGTACAAGTAAAGAAAATGTGTCCTATAAACCTAAACTAAGTACAAGTACAGGGGCTGTCACACTTTAAGTGGTGTTCATATTATCACTTGCAAATAAAACACAATCAGCTGTGTGTAGAATTCAGCTTAATATCTGTGTGTTTGGTAGCCAGTAGGTTGGAATATTAGGAAACAGGATGCTGTATTTATAATGTATTAGAAATGGAGTTAACTTGGTGACTTATAATGTGCATACTTATAGCATATATTAACATTAATGCTGTGTAAGAAAGAAAACGTCTTATTTAAAGGAGTTGTACTTGTACAACAAGACAATCTGGCCAGCAGTTGTGTTTTATTTCTGAGGGGTTGTTCCAATGAAAGTGTTGATGCTGGGGACTTTTTTTTGTTACAAATTGAAACAAGAATCAGCACTAATATTAAGAACTGGACAGTGGGGTTAAGGACAAGTCCAGACACATTGGTTCAACCCTCTCCAGTTCCCCAGCTACAGGGGTCCAACCTGTCTGCAGGGACCACACCTAAAATTAGCTGATAGGAGCATACAGTATGAGCTCTGTGAGTAGGGGTGCTGCTGGTGCACTCAGCACATCCCAGTGGCCTCTGGGTAATGATGTTATTGGGGAAGGTCCTTCATTCTAAAGAGGGGCAATTTGTGCTTGTGGTGAGGGGGGTGTTGAATCCAGAGGTCATAGAGAGGGCATCCTAATAGTGGGGTTTAAGTGAGCCTGGGTGTGTCTGCACACAGTTACACAGTTCATGTGCACAGGCATCATTAATGAGCCAAATAAAAACTGTAATACTCTGGCTTGAGTTCATTTTTATGGAGAGGGATATGATGAATTATTCAGAGTTCAGTATCTTGCCCAAGGCCACTTCGTCATGCACACTGGGGGAGATGGGGACCAAACCTCTGCTGAGCCACCGCTGCCCTAAAATGACTTAACATGATCAGAATCAGAAATTTACAACAACCATAACCTAGCTGGTAAGGCACAGAGAGACTTTTTCAGTGTGCAGATTCACCATCTGCAGAGCTTCTTTGGTTCCTCGTTAAAGGTTAAAACCTTAATGCTGAAATCATCACTACCCTGAAAAAAAAAAAATGTAAACATAAGGTGCTCAACACATGACAAGAGTATGAAACATGTTGTGTGCAAAACTGACATTATGGGCTGGTGATGGCACAGGGGAAAGGCTCCTGGAGAGTTGCAAATGGTTTAATCCTGAGGGGAGCGTGAATGAAAAATGAAAATGGGAAAGTTTATATTTCCTGTGTGCAAACTGAAATTTTGGTGCAAGAAGGATCAGATCACTAAAACATCAAAGTATAACAAAATATTTCATCTGTATGGTGACGGTATGCAGTCATTCAAAGCATTCAAGATTTTATTTTCTGTGTTCTGACATGCTGAACCTTCTCACTGCTGAAGTCAACTGGAGTTTTATTTTTTTGTTTTTTCTGATCCTCTCAATTTTGTCACTTTTCCGGTATGAAAAAAAATCTTTGCTGTGGGCAGTGATGTATTATTTCATGGTAATCTGGCCGTCAGTTGTAGAGATAATCTGAGTTACTGACAGAAGGTGGACAAATGGACTGACACTGACACATTAATAAACCCTTATCTGACTCAGCAAAACAGAAAGGTAATATTTATTGCAGTTTTTTCTGGACTGCATATATTGTTAAGTGCTCTTGTTATTCTGTCCACCCCTGAACATAAGGTCCTCCTCCGTGACCAAAGTGGAGACTGTGACTAATGAAGCTCCCAGGGACTCATTTTATAGCACTCACCATAATAAAAGTATGAGATAAATGCAGTAGAGTGGAGTTGAATAATACATTCAAACACATACAGAGCAGTATACAGTACAGCGAGATACTCAGTTACAGGTGAACTAATCTTTTTCCTATTTATCAGTGAAGATGGCGTTACCACAGATCAATGAATGTAAAACTAGACAGAGCTGATGAGGTTTTTAAACTCCTCACCCTCCAACAGCTGGCTGAAGAATAATGAGCCTGGGCCAGTCCAACAGATCCATCACTTAAAGTCTCACATCAGTTGAACTCAAACAGCAGCATGCATCACCGAACCAGGAAGTGGTCGAGTAAATGTCTGCCAGCCCAGTGAGCCTGATGAACAGCCTTCTGGAAGACAACTGCCCAGTGTTCAACACCAGCTGTTTCATGTTTTTTTATTTTATACTTATCAATGTCATTACGAGACAAATACACTCAGGGACGTATTCAGGGCACGCTATTAACTTTTAGTTTTTTATCATTTGTAAACTTCTAATATTAATCGGTTACGTTGCAGATCATTGATAACGGATCACTGCTGTTGTTTGCAGTTATGAGTAAGATAATAATACAGAGAGCATGATATTGTGTTTTTACAGTTTTTTGATGTTTGGCTTTTCTGAATGTATCTGTACAAAAAGTTCTGCTAGGGTCTGTTAATCTTTTCATGGCTGTCGAATTGTGGAAAAACACACGATGTTTCACATTACACTGATAAAAGACACGGGCGGGGGGGGGGCACATCTGTGGCACAGAACTGAAGAGCCCGTTTTTTCTGCTTCAGGGTGAATTCCACCACGATACACGTACACAAACACACATACTGATGCAATGTTATCCCTGTGTGTCTTTAATACTCACTGACAGAAGGACAAGAACATCTGAGGGAAGAAAGAGACTTCAGGCACCTTTAATTCAGCTCTCAGTGTTTGCAGTTATTTAATAAGACGAGTTCATCTAGGTTTAGTATGAAATTAGAGTTGTGTGGTATGTTAAAGTCATTAGTGCTGCAGTTTTCTACACCACCCATCTGTCATATTAAAAATATTTCTGTCTCTGACCTCTGACCCTTGTGTTGAAATTATTACAAGTCAGTGTCCTTCTTATCTGCAGGGAACACTGTGTGAACACACTGCTGCACAGTGATATTGTAAAGCCTGGGGTAAAATAAAGTTAACAAACATTTGTGTAAAAAAAAAAAAACAATATTGTTAGTTGAGTAATTGAAATTGATAGCCAAAAGAAATAGAAAGCTTTATCCTTTTCCTTTAAGCCTCTATCAGTCAAACTCGTCCATTCAGGACTGTTTGGCCAGCCTAGTCACCGAGCTTAGAACTATTCTGACAACCTTTGACTGTAGTGTCTCACTTTCTTCTTACAACGTCAGCTTGGCCCACACATGCACAGGACTCCAGACATTCAATGGGTGTGATTCATTCTGACAGAAAATGGCATTTTGGATTAAAATTGTGTCATTATAAGCATATCTGGTCAGATATATTGTTTCCACAACTCTTGCAGGCGGTTCCTCAGACTGGGATCTGACACATACTGTATGATGAAATTAACTGGAGTCATTTGTTACAGCTGACACATTT